>NC_137975.1:69881009-69943509 GCF_963924665.1 Micromys minutus | reverse complement strand
TGGGCTTTGGTATGTGAGCCCAGCATCTTTATAGTAGCACATGTGTGCGGAGGATCAGAAGTCAGTGCCCAGCACTATCATGGAGCAGTGTCTTAAACGTAGTACCTATCAGAGTCCACTGTACCGCCAAGAGAAATCAAGGGCCAAACAATGTAACACAATTGGTGACATATTGATGGAATTAAATGTCACTGTTAACATGACATCATTGGTCTGGACAGGAACAGAATTCAGTCTAAGAGTAGTAACCCAAGCTGTGGGATTCTACTTATGAAGTGTGCTGTTGGGTGAGATGTGGGAAGCAGGAAGAAAATGAGGTCATTTTATTCGGAACATGGTTCCGGGATTCTGACCGATTTTTTTTTAGAGTTTACATATGATGCTATGCTGACATCCTTCTATGCTAGAAACAACTTCCCTGCTCAGTGGTGTGTGACGTTATCTCCTTGATGTGAGTGTTATGAATTCTTGGGAACAACTGAAACAAGTCAATCCAGCTCATGAAATATCACATTCAGCTTTATCCTTAGCTACTGACAAGCAGAAACCTGCTGCTTGTCAAAATATATGCTGTGAGCATATCTTATACCGTTTGCATGCAATCACATGACATTACATACTACTGAGGCCAGGAGAGCCTGCCCATATCATTCCTCTTGATGTCTCTGAGCAATGAAGTCTGCAGTTGTTAGGGGTCGGTCCCTGAACCTTGAGCTCACATAAGATTAAAAAGAGAATACCCTGTCAGAGGAAGGCAGTGGCCAGGTGTCGCCTAGGTACTGTGGTTTGGGTCAGGAGCCATTTTGCTTTCTGAAGTGCTAAATCAGATATACCAGGGATATCCCAATGTGTTTGCAATGGATAGTCAAGAGGAGGAGTGGTGGAAGATTGTCTCTCTTTACTTACCGGGTTTTAAAATGATCTTTGGTACTTTGGTGGGTGTACTCAAAGATTTAATTAGTAAATACCTTTTCTTTATATTATATTCTGTTTAGTTTCTTGAAAGAACCCCTACTTTGAGATTTGTATGTTATTATTGGCCAATATCATGCATCTTCCTAAACAGAATGCATACACCTATTGATCACTATAACATCTAATGATCACTATAACATTACCCATTGCTTTTCATGTATCAGACAAGAATGTGGCTAGATAGATGTTTTACTACACAACTACAAGACAGCATATGTCTAGAGACCATAATGTGAAAGTCCATGTTAACTCTACCAAGTGACTAGAACATAGAAATAGGGCTAGATGTTCCTTAATGATTTCAAAAAGAATGAAACTTTCTTATGTGATCACGGACAGAAGGAACTCTTACTGCATTGCTGAACAAAAATATAAAATAGTGGCCCCTTAGCATGTGAGATAGTCACCTTGTTAGCCTGTAAAACAAATTATTGAACCTACCCAGAGACTCAGATTCAGTGTGATGGGGTAAGGCCCAATTATTAGCATTTCAATCAATTCCCAGACACTGTTGCTGGGATCTATGTCCTACTTCAAGAACCACTGTGAGGCTAAGGAGCTGCTCAGTGTGACAGTGTTTGCTGTGCATGCATGAAGCCCTGAGTTTGAACATTCGCCACCATAAAGGAAAAGCAGGGCATGGTAGCGGGAAACTGTAACACAATGCTTGAGGTACAGACAGGAGGGTCCTGGGGCTTCCTGGTCAGGGATCCAGCCAAATGAATGAGCTACAGAGTCAGTAAAAAATTTCAAAACAAGGCAGAGATTAATCAAAGAAGACATCTAATGTCAATCTCTAGCCTGTAATTATTTACAGGTGATCTCTCTCTCCTTTTTACACACACATACAGACACACACACACACACACACACACACACACACACACACACACACACACTGCCACAGACTCTACAGATCATAATAATAGAAACAAAAAAAAATTAAGTTGAACACACAGATCTTGAATATCTAATAAGATCCATCCTATTAAAGAAAAAAAGAAAAGAACATGGAGTTGGATGAATGGAAAGTGCCGGAGGGGTATTAGGGAGAAGAAAAACATGATCAAAATATACTGTATGAAAAAACACAAAGAAACAATACATATCCTGTTCTAAGTATATGAAATACGTGCCAAAAAGTTTTGACTACCATTGTCAAGGAAAAGTAATTATCATTAATAAAAACTTCTAAAACTACTAAATGTAATATTTAAATCCACAAATTCAAGTGTTTTCTTTGTATCAAGTATTGCCGTAGGCCAGGGCCTAACAGTAAACGACATGCCAAAATTTGCAGCACCTGTAAGTTTATTTGCTGCAAATGAAAACATAAAAATGATATGCTACATGAAGAGGCCAATAAGCTAAGTTAATAAAAACAGAATTAGTAAAAGAACAAAAGAAAATAGAAAAAGTCTAAGTACAAGAATATAAAACGATATTCAATACCACATCAGAGAAACAACTCAACCATACTCATTGTAAGATAATTATTGCTAGTGACTTCAATAGGATAATGTATTAAATAAGTAAGTCTATGACTTTTAAGAATGTCACTCTCAGTATATGAGACAGTTTTTGATGAAGACTGGAGTGTCCTGAAATACTAAGAACCTAAGAATGACAGACCATACACCTAGATGTTGAAGTAGATGTGGGAGGAGGGGTGAGCATACTTCACGGAGACGTGGGAGGCAATCCAGTCTACATCACAAACAGAAGATGAGTTTCTATTATCACCATTGTTATTTGGGGTTGTTTGAAAGTTCCAGTAAATACAGTGAACAATAAAAAAGAAGACTGTCGAGCAAAGAGAGGAAAGTATGATTCTGAGATGACAGTATGACTAGACACACCTCGGGAACCCAAGGCCACCACTGCATAAGGTTTTGAATTAATAAGCAAGTTTATCAGAAGTGGACGGCTGCAGGAAAATACACAGGGAGCAGTGGGATCCCACAAAACAGTGATAACAATTAGAAGTGACAAAGCTATGACTTATCAATATGTAACATCTACGTGAAGAAAAACATGAGGTTCTATTGCGAATCGTAAGAGTATTTGAACAACTGGATTGCTTGTTTTCTTGACTCTGAATTTTCTTTAGTTCTTTATACATTCTGGGTATTAACCCTCTGTCAGCTGCATAGCTAGCAAGGAAACGCCACCCCTAGCCCACTCTGTGGTTCCTGTTTCACCCAATTGATTGCATCCTTAGCTGTACAGAGCTTTTTAGTTTTTTGAGAACCTACTTGCTAAGTGTTGACCTTTATTCTTGAGCAAATGCATTCATATTTAGAAAGTCCTTTCTTGCACCTATGACTCAAAGGACACTGCCCGTGCTTTCTTTTACTGGTTTCAGCATTTTAGGTTTTTCAGTGAGGGATTTGGTTGCTTGGAGTTAATCTGTACAGGGTAATCAATGCAGGTCTAATTTCATTCTTCTCCATGTGGATGGCCATCTTCACCAGCGCCTTTTGGAACAGCTCATCCCATTTCCCATTTCCACATGGGACAAAGACACAATAAGATGATTTCTTTGTATCCAAGTCAATAATAGTTTTTGTGTAATTGCAATAAAAAAAAATCCACAATAAGTTACTTGAGTGGAGTCACAAAACCCAAGTTTTAATAAGCAAAACATTGAGCAGTATAAAGTTTGAGAAGTTAGTTGGAAGGCATGGACTTAGAGTGGATTTGTCTACTAGATATCAAAATTTGTTGTAATGGTGTAAACACTGGATAAGCAACGTACTGTCCCCACAGCTAAAGAAATATTCAGGTGCTGACAGATAATTCTGAGACAGGTCTAGAATGTATGAAGTTTCAAGCAACATAATTACAACAGTGTATTTTTAAATTCATATAGAATTTAGAAGGGCATAGTTGTCCTGAAAATTTAGAATCTAATGTGACTGGGGTACAGTTTAGATTAGCACACCATTTAAGAATTACTCTTTCATGTACTTGCAACACAGGCAATCTAAAATACATAATCAGCATCTTCCTCAAATAATCTCTTTTTAAATTAATTATTGATTTCCTCAAATAATCTTAAGAGGGGAATCCTCAGAGATACATATTATTTGTGAAGAGGGTGGATATTCTTTATAATATTGCTAAAAGTAGCATTGATATTCATAGTAATTTACATAATAATCAACAGGAAAATATAAAATAAATTATGCTTCTTATATAATATTTTGAAATTATTAAAACTAGGCTTAAATGTTAATATATTCAAATTTCAGATTAAAATGTTTTTCACTGTATAATTCTATTTTTAACCAATATGCACGCATGACAAATAGAGAATAATATATCAAGCCATTAGCAATGATTTTTTCTGGGATGTCAGGCTTGTAAGATTATTCTGTAGTTTAAACCTTTCACTTTTTCAAAAATTATAGCTGATTATCACAAAACAAGCATCGGTAAACACGGTATGAGTATGGAGACAAGAATCACACATTCCTCATAACATTTTATACTTTGCTCAAATACAACCTCTTCTGTGAATTCTTTGACAATTGGCATTAATCTTAGAGACTCCACATGGCTCTCAGTAGTCCTGTGTGTATATTCCTGGGAGATTTACAAAGAGACATATGCATACCAATTTCTACCACTTTCTTCTAAGCTTCTAATGGTAAGGGCTATTGTGTGGGCCTGAACAAAAACAAAAACAAAAAAAAAAAAAAAAGCCTTTCTATGAGAACTATCACAAAACTCTGAGAAGAGATTCTGAAAGCAACCAGTTAGAAGATAGATTGATGCAATTGGTCTGGGGACTAGGGAAAGAAAACAAAGGTAGCACTGGCTACATTAGCCAATGGATATCGTCAAATGCACTGTAGGAAACCGATGCTCTCTCTATATTACTTTCTCTTAACTGAGATGATGTTACTTTTCTGCATGCTTATATACAATTTAAAAAAAACTTCATAATACTGTATTTAAGAAAAAAAAATGGCCAGATGTTAGATCATGTTTACACTCTGAGTATTAAACGAGACAAAGTTTACAGACAAAATACCTTACCCATGATGAGTCTATTGTGTTGTCCTAAAGAGAACTTGGTTGGTTGCTGTAGTCTGACAGGTGCGCCCATCTCTACTTTCACATCATAGAGCCATAGTTTAAGTGTCCTCCCTCCATGCCTGGAGAAGGAAGTTGTCATTTGCTGCAGGATCAGCCCCATGAGCATAAGACCCAGGAAGTTACAGAGAACCATGTACCAAAGGATCTGATCTGTGCTCTAACACTCTATTCTCACCATCTGGAGCAAAGTTTTACCAACTTTTGAGCAAAGACCCTGCATTATCATTTTGCGCTGGCACTGAAGATACAGGGTCGGCTCTGTTCAGGATGGAAACCCGTCTTTCTAGGTGCATGGCCACTCCACGGGTACATAGAACTCTATCAAGGTGTTCACGGTATGCTTTGTCTAGCTTTGCGCCTGCATGAGCAGCTGCTTTTGCCCCAAGGAAGTACCATCTTACAAGCAGATCTTCCCCGGACTGACGGGCTGGCATTGTGCGGCCATGATGGTACCTGGCTTACATCTCCTCCACTTCTCAACTTTCCTTGTGCCATATACTTACCACGGTGTTTGTAAGAACCATTCCCTCTCTTTGTCATGAAAGCCTTGTGTTTTATATTAAGGGTTTTTGTCCTTGCTTTCATCTTTTATGTTCTATTTTTTATTGAAAATAGATGTTTATTATAAGATATATTGAGTTTACAGTTTCCTTTCCTCCAGCTTAAGAGGTTGCTGTGAAAGGTGCCCCTGAAAATTCATATGTGAAGCTTATTTTCCCAAATCATGACTCGTTGTGGTTTGAATATCAACCTTCCCTTGAGTGTTTTGTTCTGGGTTATAACACTGATGGGAGAGATTATGCAACCTTAGGGAAGTACAGCCTTGGTGTTAGACGTAGGTCATTAGGAGTAAGCTTTGAGGGTTTATCTATCAGTTCTGATCTCTCGCCCTCTCTCTCTCTCTCTTCCTCTCCCCTCCTCTCTCCCTCTCTCTACCTCTCTCTTCTCCCTCCCTCCCTCCCTCTCTCCCTCCCCCCCCCCTCTGCCTGCCCCTTGTTCTGAATGTTGCCCTGTCCTTCTGGACTCTCTCTAGAACCATAATCCAAAACAAACTCTTTTGTAAGTTGCTTCTGGTTATGATGTTTTAGCACAGTAACAAAATAAACAAATACAAAGATAATTAAGTTTATAAGCAATCATAAAGGTAGGACCCTTATGATAGAGTTAGTGGCTTTATGGAGTAAGATGGGAAGGGACTGTACTAGTTTTTCCTAAGACTGTCACAAACTGTATACCTTAAGATGTTGATGTATTTATTCCTGGTTTAGAAACCAAAGTCTGAAATCAAGATATTACATGCACTCTGGGGCCCCTAGGTCTATGCTTTCCCTGACTTCGTTTAGCATTTACTGGGCCACGTCTCTCTCTTCCCCATGACCTCGTTCCTTTTCCTCTGAGTATTGTTAAGTCCATCTATGGCTCCTTCTTCTCACAACCCATAGAAAAAACACAAGATGACTTCTGCCATTGCAAGACCTCTAGCATTATGACTTCTACAAGTACCTTTTCAGGTAGAGAATCCACTGATTCCGGGATTAGAAAATAGACATCTTTGGAAGGGAACATTATCCTGCCTATAATGGGGAGGAAGTTGCAATGGTCTTGAAAGATTGCTTAAATTTTGTTTAATCTGGAATCTAGGTTAGTAGAAAGTTCTTGGGAACTCCTAAGAGTCTGTCGTGGTAGACTTGGGGTCAGTAAGAGGGACAGAAAACGAGATAGAGAGCTGATGCAGGTCAGGGCACTTGGTTGATCTTGGAGGCCTTACCTTGCCCCTTGTTGGACAGTGAAGTCTATGTGTTATGAACAAACAGAAAGTCAGAAGTCATACTGGGGGCTAATAGCCTTCTGGCTCTGACCAGGGCCTCTGAACTTAGTGTCAGGCACTTGGGGACTATCCTTCCACATGTACCTGTCCCTTATGCTCTTCCTTTCACATGGAGGTCACAGATATGACAAGTCATCAATGTCCAGAATATATTGTCCATCAGCCATGGGGTTTCAGTAAATCTATTTGTTTGGGAGTCCAGGTTTTATGGAACAGTATGGAGAAATCTGCAGGAAGTCCTCTTACTGTGAGCAAGCCCAAGTATATCCCCAAGGCCTGACATACTACATGAGAAGGGCAGAGACTATGACGTGGGGAGCTTGCAACATGTTTGCTCTTTCAGACCTCAGTGGCCACTTTTCACTAAGTTCTTACATTCCTTTACACCTGGAACACATGGTGGAGATGTTTCTGTGCTTTTTTTAACCTTAAATGTCAGTGTATTGTTCTGCAAGGATATATATCAATATTTCAAGTAATGTGAATACTTTGTCAGCCCTACACAAAGGATATTGGCCATCAAAACAAATACTTGTATTTTGAGAAGCGTTCATAGGATCTCAGGAATATGGACAAAGACTAAACAAATATTGAAACCATTTCACATCAAACCAAAAACCACACATCAGGGTATCTTCTAGGGTATGGAGTGGCTCTTGCCCATTTAATATAAAGCAGAGGCTGTGTGATGAAATGTCTGGACTGAGCTTTTGCCAGACAGCTTGAGCCTACCTTTGCACAGAGCTTTGGTATACTTGCCACTTGCAGAACATTTTCTGATGGGCAGCAAGGAAGACTGCTCAGGCGCTCTCTCCCATTACGTTCTGTCGGGCAGGAGAGGGGGTGAGTAGAATACTAGTTGCTGTTGTGTGTATTTAGACACAAGTCTATTTTAAAGGAAGAGAATGAATTTATTCTGCTAACTAAGGCAAAGAAGAGAAATAACTCCTTTTTAAAAACAAACAAAAATATTACTTAATAAAGTCCAACACACAATGAAATTAGGTTGTCCATGAAACCTCATACACTCTTGATTTTGTTTCCTCATTGATGTTTTGTTGAACTATAAAACTCCTGGCTATGAGAAATACAATGAGCCAACTGCTCAGGACCCTAGAAGAACTTTGCATTTCTGGTTACATTATTCTTTATTCGATCAGTGTTTCTTCAAGCTATGTAAAAAAATTACAGTTCATGTGCTTCCTTCTCTTTAGTCTGCCTGCTCAGCTAAGAGATGTGAACAGTTTGAAACAATTTCCAACATACTATATTTTGGTAAAAAATTTAAAGCATGCATATATGCTTGCATACATAATACATACATACATAATATATCAGAAGACATATGCATTTAATTCAAACTAATCATTTTAATCGAACAAGTTTTATTGGAGTATAATTGTCTGGATGCAGTGACCTTGTCTGGTCACAGTGTAAGTGTCCAAACTGTAATAATTGTTAAAACAAATAGAAAGTGCTTAATGTTGGGATAAAGAGGCACCTTGCTAGGATTCTGGCCTGCAAGGGTGAAAAGTCTGAACTTCCCGAGGTAAATTTTTGTATTCTTTGTGGACAGATTGCCAAAGAACTTCTCTAAGGTCCACTGGCAGGCAGGAAAAAAATGGGTTCTCGAGGAATCTGAAATTCAAAAGTTAAAATGGAGTCTGTGACAAATAACTAAAAAAAAAAAGCAACAACAAAAAAAACAAAAACCACACACACACACACACACGCACACACACACACACACCACTCTTAGGAAGACTTCAGCAGTAAAAGCAAAGAGCTCACAGCAGCAATAGAGACCCCTTGCCTCTCACCCCTAGCCTTCCTCCTTGTCTTCCAGTCTCTGGCCTTCCCTCCCCAGGTATTTCCAGTCCTTACCAACACTCACCAAGAACTCAAAAGCTGGACTCTGCCTCCAAACATGCCTTGGGAAAAACGTCATCACCAGTAGTTTCTCTTGACTTTTGAATCAGGTTGTATGAAAAATATATGGAAAAGCTCGTTGTATAGGGAATATTCTAGATCTAATTTATTGCTGAGTAAGTTAGAAACGAAGCCAAGCAGCAGCACGCGCTGGGCTAGATGAGTCTGCTCTGTTAAAAACTGCGGGTGGGTCTGACTTGGAGAAAATCGTGTCTCAGTTTTTATTTTCATTGTAAATTCATCAGAGTTGTCTTTAATTTCCGGTGCTCTTGCACACCCTGATGCTGTGTGAAGTTTTAAAATCATGCTAGCTCTTTCTTGAGAGCTCAGCCCAAGCTCTCTCAACCTCTGGGCTGACTCTGTCCCCTCCCCCGCCAATGACCGCCCTTTCTCCTGCCCAGCTTAGTCTCCATGGATGAAAGCACTAGACAATTTTAATATTTTAAAACTAGCCAGAAAACTCAATGGCTGGGAGATGAATATCCTGCCCCATCCCTCTTGTCCTCTGCTGTGTTAGCCATGCCTACAAGTCTGTTTCCTCTGCGCATGCGCTGACTCCTCCCTCTCTTTCCCCTTCTCTTCCTCTGGGACCTCGAAGTCCCACCTTTTTACTTTTGCCGAACTATTTGCCTCAACCATCTTTATTGACACAATCAAGAGCCAATTAGGGAAATGACACCTACACCTACCCCTGAATTTCTGTTTCTTTTGAGTTTATTGTGTTGCAATTATTTCCTATGCTGTCAGTCCCAGGTAAGTGAAAACATAAAGCATTTTGGCACATAACTGTTCGTAGAAACAGCTGTGTGTGTGTGCACGCATGTGTGTGTGTGTGTGTTATATGTGTGTGTGTGAGGTGTGTGGGTGTGTGTGTATGTGTGTCTATCCAATGTCACATGGCTAGATGATGTCTGTTGTTCTCTCATCTCCCCACAGACATGGTCTTTGCAAAACTGTCAGTTGGTGTGATATCAAATCATAACAAACTCTAGAATTTCACAGTCTTTGGGGCTTCCACGCACTGGAGGGACAGACCCTGCAGATCGTAAAGTATCCCCTTTCTTCTTCTCTGTACTTGGCCTTCTCGAATCTAATTTACAACATACTCAGCAAACGGCTTTACGCCAAGAAGCATGTGATTTTCTTACATACTAACATAGTTGGTCACTCACAGTGGGTTTTTCTGGTGGTTTCTCGTCAACAGATGATTATTATATACATTGTGAGTATCGTAAACGAAGTGTGGTTGACACCAGCAAAGAGAAGGTGATGGCGGAGAACAGCTACTTAGAAGGATGTATGGTTTAGATCCGGTAGATTGCTGAATCCAGAATTTTCAGTTTACTGCTTTTAGATGTAAGGAGCAGGTGACTATTGGTAATGAAATCCTGGGAAGTGAGTTATGGGGGAAAGGACTGTGGTGTGTACTAACGTTAATATTTCTGCAACTCTGGTGCACATTTGTGTTTGATTGTAGGAAGCAATATGTGAAATAGGTGTGTGTAAGAATATGCACAAACACCCTGAAAGTCTAACTTATCCAGTTTGAACACTGATATTCCTTACAACTAAAATGATGGTGATGGTGATAGTGATGGTGATGATGGTGGTGATGGTGATGATGGTGATGGTGATGATGGTGATGATGGTGATGATGGTGATGTACCAGTGAGAGGATACAGGTACTTGTAGTCAAGCCCAAACACCTGAATTTTATCAGTGGGAGCCACATGTTGGAAGGAGAGAACTGACTTCTATATGTTGTCCTTTAACCTCTATACATGAAACAACACACACACACACACACACACACACACACACACACACACACACCCGTCCCCCGGCAAGCACACCCTATATTTCAAAAGTAGTTTTCCAGTAGTTTTCACCATTTTGAAAAGGAGGCCTTACTCTTTTCCACTTCTAGACCACTCATGAAAAGTACATGTTTAAAATAACTTTCACTGCAATGTGAATATGGCAGACATGGTCATGAAAACATATTATATCGCTTCATAACTGGGGTAAGTCTCACTAGATCAACAGAAAGGTTGGCATAGGACAGGAAAAGGTTTGTCTTTATTTAGCTGGTTCTTCTGCCCCGGACACTTTCTTATATGTAGACATTTTGGTGAGTTCAAGTAGTGCCTTCTTGAGAATCAACATGGTGAACCAAGGGGTGGCCGGGAACTAAGGCAGCTAGCTCAGCCCTTATTACATTCTGACTGCTGTAAGTCACTCCCTATCCACTCCTGGCCTGAGGGTCCCATCTTGCCTGTTTTGATGTTATAACTCCCAGTTTTCTCTGACATGGCAATTTCTGGTTCAAGTATTTCTTCCCTGGATCAGTACTGGCCTTTGCTACCTTCTCTGGGAATGGGGCTGACTACAATACCATGGTTGGTGATAATAATTACTTCTTACGGGCTTTTATGGTCCCCTGGGGGTATCCATCAGACCTTTGGGGTAAACTAGGGAAAACCATCAGCAATGCAATTATGAAAGAGAAGAGAAGAAACTGCCTAAATTAACATAGCCAGAGTGTTCGGGTCTGTCATCCCATCTGGGACAGCCTCTAAAGATCTTGCTCAGTCAACAGGCTTCTGGGAGACTCTGATGGTGGTGGGGTTAGAAATGGTGAGGTGCGGTGGACACATTGCAGCTGGCTGTCGTCGACGAAAGGGTTTCGATTCAGAATGGAAGGAGTTGGGGTGGACTCTTGGGAAGAATAAAAGATTTTGGACTATGGAGCCTCAAGTAGATTTATTTTCTGGGGACAATGCAGAAATAGGGAAACAGTGGAGCATCCAGGAGACAGATGGGATGCTGGTAACAAAGCACTTCACAAAGACGAGATGGCTGGAGGAGACCCTTTCAAGGCATTCTTGGCTGTCATTAACCCACTAACAGTATGTCTAATACCTCCATCCTTTACAGTACCCCCAATCTCCAGACATGGTGTGAGCTTTCCCACACATCACTAACCATGAATCTCTGTTAACCCTTTAAAGTATAGCTCATTCAGTTTTATCTTCACAGAGAATTCCACGGAAATAATCATAATACCTTTGGAAATTATGAAAGGTAATGTGTAGAACTGAACTGAGTGTCATCCTTTAGAGAAAAAACAAAACAAGAATGTTTCTGAGGTGATATGACTTGCTCTAAAGGGACTATGTCGAATTTATTAATTCTACCTCATGCTTATGTAAAATCTAATCTCTAGGACACTGGAAACTTCCCTCCAGGGTTGTCATTGTGATTCCAAATACACGGCTAAAATGGCAGTGCATTCTCTGCTAGACATGTGGTTCTAGCTTCTTTCAGAAGGTTCTCTCTTGTAGGAAGTTTGCCATCTGGAAGGCAGTGATTGATCCTTGTTAAAACAGCATTTTAACAAGCCAGAGACTCTGCCCAGGGAAGTGGGTTTATGTTTCCAGTGATTGTCCTTAACGTAGTTATGGAGGTCAGCACCGATCAATACATCATTTTGATCACATGCATCTTCTCTGGGGACCCATTAGCTGGTGATGGTGACTTAGTCATCACCTTCCTTTGCCCAGAAGTCCTGGGGCCACAATTTCTAGCCCTTTAAGCTGTCCCACCCCTTCTCCCTCCTATAGTAGATAGATGGAGCTTCAGCTTCCGTTGTACAGGGGTTTCTATGACACATCATCAGCTATCCAGTGGCAGGGTGGCATCTATGACGCTCACTCTCCTTAATAAAGAAAAGGAGAAAATGCCCAGCCCTATGTTGTAGTTTCTGCTTTTTACTTACTCTCGAATAAGGCATAGAGAACCTTCTGGAATACCTAGAGTCACTTAATTCCTTGAAGCACTATGGCATGGCAGTGAAAGCCTTTTGCTGTAAATCCCACACACTTAACTTCACAGTTGCTGCAAGGGCTTAGGCTAGACAGCATCTGAAAGCCACCACTCCACACTATGACAATAAATATGGTACAGGACTATGGATAACCCCCTTGAGATGGAGTGGAAATCTCCACATGAGCCATTATTCTCCCTATGCCTTTTGCTGGTAAGATTCTCAGGAAGAGAAATAGGTAGGATACTTCTTGAACTGGTTGCCAGGATGCCTGCCTGATAAGAAGGTTCCCACAGCTCATTTTTATACATCCTACTTCCTGTCACCATGAATTTTAGTTATGTAAAGTTACATCTGAATTTGAAGTTCAAAGCACCAGAAAGAACTATGCCAACAGCCAGATGCTTAGAGTCCTTTAAATTTTTTCTAAGCATCCATATCTGATTAATTCTCCTGGGAGAGCTCCTGATTCAATCAAGGGCAACGTGACCACCTGCGCATCTTGGGTGACTAAGTGGCCCCAGGTTGGCTTTGTAAGACTACCTACAGAAGGAGTTTGTGTCACTGACCTGTCAGAAGTACATGCTGCCTCTCCTGTCACTGGAGAAAGATGTGGGGGGTGGGGGTGGTATTGTGGTCAACTCAAACCCTCTCATCACTTAGCTATGATGTTTCCCAAAGACGTTGGCAGGAGCCACCACTTCCCCAAAAGGTACTGGGTAGACAGGGGTGTGAGTCTGGGTGTTCTGGACTTCATTCCATGACTGGGTTGACTCAGATTCCCAAGGTCAAGTGACTTCTGAGGCACTGTCAGCTGTGTTTCTACTCTGCTGTTGCTCCTCACTGCCAACGAGACCTGCTCAGCCCACTTTAATTTCTGTGTGTGACTCTATCTCTATTTTTCAGCTCTTTTGCTGCAACATTCTGGGAAAGTGTGGTTTAAATTTCCTACAATCCAAATCATTTTCAAGTTTACTTGTAAGTGATTCTGAAACACTTGGTCCCTGGAAATCTGACAACTTGATAAAATGTATCTTTCAAATCAACCTGGTGCTGCCTTTATATATAGCTAAATCACCCAAATCCAGGGTGCCGAGCTAAGAAGCAGAGAACTTCTTTGTGTGGCTGTCTGTGATTGTGGGTCAGAAAATACACAGTTGTGCTCTCATGTGGTGTGCTCACCCAAGTGTGGTCTCATGGGAGAGAAATAAGCATCGTTTTTTGACAGGTTTATCTGCTTTTAGCCAATAAGAAATGGTTTCTGCAGTGATGTGCATTGGACAAAGGTGGTTTAGAAGACTTAGTGTCAAAACCAGAAACCAATATAAGGTTGATGGAGAAAGGAATTGATATATATTATGTATTATGATGAAAGTTAGAGGGTTGAAGAGCAATTCTGAGCATTCAACACCAATGATGGCAATTTCTATTGCTTGTAAAAAAAATAGGTTGATCTGTATTTGAACTGATGTAGCTTTTTTTTTTCTTAAATGATACCGAGCTGGGGTTGATGTGACAAAACTAGTGACTTCCTCATGTCAATCAAAGTTCACAGACACAGAAACCTCACTGGTTTTATACAATGATGCCACAAGACATTGCTTGGAGAAAACACAGTGGTCAAGAGCACAAAGAAAAAATATGGACTCATTTCAAAATACGCACTTTGCATCCAAGTTTCTGAATGTCAATAATAGAGTTGGGATAAGTTTCGCTTTTAAGGTATAACAGTGACAACAAATCAATGTGGCATCAAATAATGCCCATACGTGACAATAGTAGCAGGGGATTAATTAGAAAGATGAGGACACTGGTTAAGCCAATGTGTGTTTAGACAAGAACAGGTTAAATACTGCTATTTTCAGTACCATTTATCCAATTATTTCTCTTCCACCCCTGTGCGATGCTTGTTTCCCTAAAGAGTAGGACTGAAAGTAGTCTATAGCTGAGTCCCTTAGCCTCACAAGAGCATGCAGAACCATGAAGAGCTGTGTGGTGGCTCTCACTTTACCACATCAGTCAGGTTGCTGGGAAACCAGGAGAACAGACATGGAGCCCTTACACTGATAAAAACAAATAAACAAATGTAATATGTACTGTGATACATAATGCTCACAGGAAGATGGGAAGCACATGTAAACATGACTACTTTCTGTTATAAATCTGGGCATTCTATGCTGAGTGTAACCTTAAGAAATAAAGTGGATTGTTTAGATTTTGATAGTGTTCAAGCACATGATGAATTCCACACACTTTTGTGAACTTTTAATCCAAGATGTTCAAAATAGAAACACTCTTCAAGAAAGGCTGTTAAACTCAAGCCAGTGTTTTCTGCTGTCCCGAGTTGCCCCAGTAATCCTGGCCTTCTGGTTATGCTGGAGTGAGACTGGTTACAATGTGAGCTTTTAAGGAAGGTGAGCCTGGCTTTTCATTCAGCTTCTACATTGTTTTAACATCTTGGTATATAAGCTCTCCCAAATGCAGAATGATAATGTCTACATAAAGTTCTCAGTGAATCATGTGAGCAAAATGTATATAGCTTTTTTGCTTAGCTATCAGCATAGGAAATGCTCAAATAACAGCTCTGCCATTGTCTTGTGCTCCGTGAGGCCCTAGGGCTGTGGCTATATCCTGTCTTTTCTAAAGTATTTTCCCATTGCTAAGAGCATTTCATTGAAGTAGGACCACAGAGTTGCCTGCAAGAGTCGATGACACTGAGTGAACTATGAGTTGGTGAACATTACGATTCTTGGTTTGAAGGCCTTATGGATAAGGGCAGGACCTCCTGGTCAAGCAGAAAAAGATGACATCTGACAAAGGGAAAGCTTCTGCTGTGATGATATGGCTGACTTGTGAAGCTAGGGAGGAAAGGAATGAGAAGAGCTGGGCATGTTCAGAAAGCAGGAATGGGAAAACAATCCCACACACTCTGCCTAAATGACACCTCTGTGCCCATTGATAATCTGTGCTTTGTGTAGGACAGGAGTGCACCCATTGGGTAAATAACCCAAGTACACAGGCTCTTCTCCCCCCCCCCCCCCAATGAAGAACTACTTCTGAATACAAGAGCAAAATGCTGACTGTCCTAAGGGAGCCATGCTGTGCAGTGGGATGATCGAGCCCCACTTCAGGAAGCGTTGATTCTAAACCAGCATCGCTCTTGTTATTACTGATGAACTTGTAGCTAGATATTAGGTTTCTTTTCTGTGTTAAGGGAAACTTTCTGCAGTAGAAAACTGCTGCTGGAGAGGATGAGATTGATAGAACTTTAATAATTTTTTCTATATAGCCATAATACCTTCTAGAGTTCTATGAAAATATGAAAGAGATCTCTTCATTTTGTGGACAAGGCAGAGGACAGTGACAAGATGGTTTTGTCAAAGTTCTTCGGGAAAAGTACACTTCACACATACAAAAGTTTAATCCGCAAACTATAAGACTGGACACTGTGAGTTCTTCAGAGAGCCGTTGCTAGTAAATATCCATCAAAGAATTTAATTAGTGCTTTCCTGGTTACTGACTCAGAGAATCTGATACAACTTTCTGTTCTATCAGAGGGTAAATTAAGGGCAAGTCCTTAACTACTATTTTTATTATAATTCAGTGGTCTTACATATGTCCTTTATAACTTCTGAAAAGAGAATAGGTTTGATAGGAAAATGTATTCTAAAAGCTAAACTGTGACATTTTTAATGTAAACATTTAATTTGTATTTCTCAGATAAAATATACAAACAATGTGACTGACATGAGTTTACTATATTGAATGATATGTTTCTGCACACATACACGAACATACATACATACACACACAAGTCTTAAGTCAAGACCTTGATTTGAATAAATCCCACTCATTACTTTCAAAATATGATGTACAACTTTGAGTACAATGATCTGAGGAAATATCCATATCTCTCTCAAATCACCAAGTAAAGCCCAGACTGTGTGTTTCTTGCCCAATGCAAGCATATAAGGAAATTAATGAAACAATCAATGAATAAGAAAGTTCTGTGATTAGTGGATTATTGTATATACAGCATATAGTTTGCAAACATTATCCTAATTGCAGATTACCACTGGATCATTTAGTCAGATGAATAATCATAAAATATTGAAAGTTGAGTGAATTCTGATTGTTCTATTTCCCAGCAGGTATTATGCTGTATCATGTGATTTCATGCTTTTATATCCACCTGTAATTATATACATACATATATATATATATATATATATATATATATATATATATATATATATGGTCAATGTCTAGCACTGTGCTTTAGATGAACTGAAAAAGTACAAAGGGTAAACTTGCCAAAGTGTATATTATAAAACAGAATGCTCTAATAGCTACTCAAATACTCAGAATGGAGTGAGAAGTTTAAGGGTTAAACTTAAACTTATAAAGAAGGTGGGAAACTACCAAGTGCATTTCACATACTAGACTTTAATAATGAAGATTAGCCCTGGAATGTCATACTTGTGTAGCTAGGAGAAATCTTTAAGGCAGTCTAATGCTTCTGTTTTATTATGAGATGAGCAATCTATACAGAGAAGCTAAACAACCCCATTTAAGACTTTACAAGATCATCAAAGGAGATACAGGACCAAACCTGATTCCCAAGATTCTCTTCCATTCCCTTGATTACCTGTTGGAAAATTGGAAGCTTTGAAAAGCTATGTGACATAGAACCTGTAGGTACAGACACTGCTATCAGATGTCCAAGTAGCACTTTCATGTCACCTAACTAGGCACAGTTTTTGTCACCACCAAAACGTCACCAAGACATCAACATTTTTGAAACTTTCATTTGTGTGTACCTCAGATAAAATCACCTTTCTCATTGTGGTACCAGCAGGTACAGCCTTAGAACCTCTTTGTATTTACTGTAATCTGTGAATATTGTGTTTTACAGCTTGTAAATCAGATATAGAATTGAATAGATATAGAGAAGAGAGTGTGAAAATGTCCAATTCCAGTGGGGGACCCAGAGAGCGGTTAAGGCCTGTGCATATAATGTTAATATTACATTAAGTACTATGTTATTGCATGAGATGCTTATTGTTAATGTCTGTGGGGAGGATCTGTTCCAAAGATTTCAATTTCAATAAACAGATTACACAGTTCCACCATATGCAATTAGGGAGGTGGTAATGAAATGGTTATAAAGTCTCTGGTGGGTCTGCCATCTTTTTTTAATTTTGTAAATAACATCAGAAGCATTCTAGAGGGAAGTGCTTATGCATTTATTTATTATTGATTTTTTTAAAAATACATTTAACATTACTAGTTATTGCAAACCCTGTCTTGGTGAGTTAAAGAAGATAGGCAGTTTCTAGATTATTAAATGCGGGATGTATAGGGAATTGTGAAGTGGCGTCCTTCATATAAATATATTAAATATTAATAAACAATGATTGCAGGAAATTAATCTACAGCTACATTTACTTGGCAAATAAAATGTTTTCAAGGTTTTGACCTTTCGCTGCACACAATGCATGTTTTACATCTGTACCTTTAGCAAACAACTTAGATGATAACTACAAGTGAATCTCTGCTCAAACCAGCCACAACTGCAGACCTGATGCTGGCTCACACACATTTGTCCCAATGGAAACTAATTATTAGAGAGGTCACTGCAGCAAGCTTTCAATGTCCCGAGGAACCTCCAAATAGTTAACTGTGATGCTACCAGAGGTCTAGAATGCAGAAAAAAATGCTCGCAAAAATCCATGATGCCAACCATTCGCTCCTGGATCCATGCATGCTAACAGGGGCATTGTCTGGGTTATATTCATCCTAACATTAGCAGCTTGCACCATTTCTCTCAGCATTGGTCTCTGTGCAATTAGAATAACATATTCTTTTCAGTATGTTACGGAGGTAAAAGACATAGTATACGTTAAACAGAAACAAGGCATTTGTTCGGAATGCTTATAGACTCCTTAGGAAATTACAAGCTGCACTCTCCACCCACTCATAATGCAAGAATTAATTATTAAGCACCATGTTTGGTAGGACAGAGCACACAATGATACGTAGCAGTTCTCAAGTTTTAAGCAATTTGTCTAATATCTAGACACGATTAGGGCCTGAGAAGGTTAATTCTTTAAGACCAGGTCAAGCTACAATAGCAGAGACTTGCTTCAAACTCTGAGTAGTCCTCACTCATTCTTCTGAATATTGGGACCACAGGCATGCACCATAAAATCTGGCTATGATTGCAAACCATGAAGGTTTAAACGATGTGCTAAGCATGTAAGGTAGTACCTACTTAGATGCCGTATTACTGTTTTCCAGAGTCAGAACCAACAGCATAAAAAGTAATAGATGGATGAAGGGAGAGCCACTAGGGAAACTGTCATGAAATGTTAGCAACTGTGCTATCCCATCTTACCCTTTTTACAAGCCGGAGAACCAGGGAAGCCAGTAAGTAGCAAAGCTCAGTCTAAATCCAAAGGCCTCAGAAACTGAAATTTTGTTGGCATAACTCAATTTAATAGCAGATTGTCTGAACAATTTTAAACATGGCCACGCACAAGTCTCATAGGCCAAAGACCAGAGAACTAAGAGTCTACATCATCATAAAAATGATAGGTCCCATCTCTAGATCTGACAGAGGGGGAGGAATGTGTGCTCCAGTCTGGTTCACAGTACTCAGAGTGGGTCACATTTAGTCTACAGAGTCAAGTATTAAACTCTTCCGGAAAAGCCCTTACAGACATACCCAGAAGTCATGTCTTCCCTGCCATCCAGGAATCCTTTAATCAATTCAGGTTGACACGTGGAATTGACCCTCAAAGTCGACCCTCTCTGGTGCCACACTGTCCTTGTCAGTCATTCTTAGAGTCTTCCTCTATCCCTCATACACACTGCCCCAAGCCCTACCTTTTTGCCACCCAATCCATGTTTCAACATTCATTAAAGTGATATATTAACCTAAAATCTCACACGTATATATACTTTGGACACCTAAAAACAATTAACTCACTTAGAATTTCCCACCGGAAGACTTAAATTTTATATTCAGGACTATCTCCTTTACTGTCTACATAGGTTTTGTAAACATAATTTTTAAATTTACTTATTTTTTCCTTCTGGTCTTTTAGTTTCCATCAATAATGACTCTGAGACTAATTAGTCTAGGCCATAAGCTTTGGCTCATTACCTGACTATCTCATAACCTATGTAACTAATTTAAACTATTTTATGTCCACTGTGTGGTCAGTTGCTTCTCCTTTATCCTGCTCTGCTTGTTCCTTAGCATCTCTTCATCATGTCCCTGCTGGTTTATGTCTGTCCTTTTGGTCTGTCTACTGTCCCATCCTTCTCAGCTCCCCCTAAGTATCTTTGTCTCTCTCTTTTATTATTCCCTAATCTTATTTTACAGTCTAGTATTTATCTCCCTCCCAGTCTACTCTCTGGCTGTTCCACATTCAACACCCTCCAGTCTCCAAAAGAATGTCCTCATCCCCAACCCTACCCCACCATACCTCCCCATGCCCTGGGGCCTCAAGTCTCTTGAGGGTTAGGTGAATTTTCTCTCATTGAGTCAAGACCTGGCAGTCCTCTGCTGCATATGTGTTGGGAGCCTCATATCAGCTGGTGTATTCTGCCCAGTTGGTGGCTCAGTGTGTGAAAGATCTCAGGGTTCCAGGTTCTTTGAGAATGCTGCTCCTCCTACAGGGTCACCCTCTTCCTCAGCTTCTTTCAGCTTTTCCCTAATTCAACCACAGGGGTCAGCAGCTTCTGTCCATCTGCATCTGACTTTTTCAGCTGCTTGTCAGGCTTTTGGGAAGGCAGCCATGCTAGGCTCCTTTTGTGAGCACACCAGAGCATCAATAATGCTGTCAGGACTTGGGACCTCCCTTGAACTGGATCCCAATTTGAGCCTGTCACTGGACCTCCTTTCCCTCAGGCTTTTCTTCATTTTTGACCCTGCAGTTCTTTTAGACAGGAACATTTCTGGGTCAGTTTCTGACTGTGGGATGGCAACCTCATTCCTCCACTTGACATCCTACCTTTTTACTGGAGATGGGCCCTAACAAGTTCCCTCTCCCCGCTGTAGGGCATTTCATCTAGGATCCCTCCCATTGAGTCCTGACAGTCTCTTACCTCCTAGGTCTCTGGTACATTCTAGAGGGTCCCCCACCTCCTACCTCCTGATGTTGCCTGTTTTTATCAAGGTCATCCTGAGTTTTGCAGGCAAATGGATGGTATCATCCTGAGTGAGGTCACCCAAAGGACATGCATGGTATATACTCACGAATAAGTGGTTACTAGCCAAAAACGTACAGAATACCCAGGATACAGTCCACAGAACTCAAGAAGGGCCCAGGTGAGGATGTCTCAATCATACTTTGGAGAAAGGAGAAAGCAATCACGGTGGGTAGGGAAAGGAAGGGAGGAACCAGAGTGAGAAAGGGGACAGGAAAGGGAAGAGGGGAACATGGTCAGGTATCAGGGGAGCAGTACTGAAGCCCAAGTATCTTTTATTTCCAACCATTTCCCAGAATCCTCTCTCTTTCTGCCAGTGCCCCACCTTCTATTTCCTGCCTCAGCTCATTGGCCATTGGCTTTTTTATTAACAGGTGAATATATAAGAGATTCTCTTTATAAGAGGATCTCTCTACATGTTTTGTTAAGTGTGGAAACACTCCTTTTTATTTAGTAAAGAGAACAACTATATAGCCCATTATGGATAATTATTTCATACCTGCTGTGAAAAGTATACATTAAATTGGTCTTATACTAAGCACTGTGGTGGAATGCTATTTAATACAAAGTAAGTGATTATGATGGTGATGGTGCTGATGGAGGAGGAGGAGGACAGGTGACACCACAATGAAAGGACAGAGGGTATGATGTAGGAAGAAAGAAACAGAAGAAGAGATGGAAGGAGGGAGCAAGCAAGGAAAGTGAAACATGTCATACAGAGAGTTGAACATGGGAGTGTGGTAGTGAGGATGAAAGGGGCTAGGAGGGACAGGTATTCAGAAGGGAAAGAGAAACGGAAGAGGAGAGAGGGGACTAGGGTGGAGAAGGAGAAAGAAGGAAGAGGGCAGGGAGAGGCGAGAAGAGGAGAGGGAGGGGAGGAAAGATGTGGAGGGGAGTGAAACAGGTAAGTGAGGGAAGGAGAAGGGAAGGAGGCTTCTAGTCTAAGGAGGAAACCAGTAGATATCAAGTATGTAGATGCACTTTCCCAGCGTCCAGATGACCTACACAACTGAAATAGGCGACTCCCACTGATGTGGAGTTAGTAAGGAAGACTGGGGGAGACAAATGTCAACACAGGATCATTACATGCAAGAGAAAACAGGGTGGAATGGAGGCACAAGTCACTCAGGAGGAGGTACAGCTAGTGTGCAGTAGGGAGTGCGGGGAAGCCCATGTTCAACAGATGTGGATACCTATTCAAGTCACCCCTAAATTCTGGGTATTGTTGCGTAGTCAGGAAGTGAGAAGAGGTGGGTGCATTTTCTAATCTTTGGAGGCTGTTGATTGGAGGTTCACTTCAGAGGTCTAGGCCATCCAGTGAGGAAAGTCCTTTGATTTCTGTTTCATTTTTCCACTGGTATTGTCACTCGAGTTTCTCTCTCTCTCTCTCTCTCTCTCTCTCTCTCTCTCTCTCTCTCTCTCTCTCTCTGTCTCTCTCTCTGTCTCTCTGTCTCTCTCTCTGTGTGTGTGTGTGTGTGTGTGTGCACGCGCGCGCGCACTTCAGCAGATCCCTTGCTACCCCTGATTCATGACAGGTCCCCCAGGTCTCCTACAGGAGAGCATTGGTGGCAGAGCACACCTCGAATTGTATGAGATATTTCCTGTTGACTATTTTTTCTTGGCCTTTGCCAAACCCTATGGGTCCTTCTCTCCTGAAAAATTCTTCACAATCTATTTCTTCCAACCTGTTGCAGTGTCCTCAAAGCATGCACACTACTGTACTTTGTGTGGTGCTTGTGAGTCTGAGAAATTCTTCCTGTCAGATTTAAGACTCTGTGGGAGAGGCAGTGGTGTCTGGAGTGTTACAAGACCTAAGGGGTTAATTTTATTAGAGAATTGCTAAGAATCCTATCTTATGGCATGCCTCTGTTAGTACTTAACACAGTGATGTATATAGAACATTTACTTTTTAAGCACACTGGTTATTGTTTATTAACACTAGATTCCTGTCTTCACAATTGCTCCTGTGATTTTCAAATGTAGGATGAATGTTCTGAGTATCAACAGCCAACTGTGAGAGTTGTGACAGAAGCAAGCAAAGGAGGAGAGAGCTGCAACGTGGCAACCCAGTATTCCACTCTACGGCCTACTCACGGCCACCCACTCCTGTCTAGAATCACCTACCCTGTTTATTTTCACTTTCTACCGCCTTATCTCTGTAGAGATCCATCATTGTTTGATAAGGTTACTTTAATGTTTCATTATTTCAGTAGATTTTGCACATACATCTTGTCTGTAGAACAAAGTTATATGGGTCTTTTTTGGCCCATGGCATGATGTTGGTCAGTTAGAGATGTTCATTTAGTCACTGTTTGACTATTTTCAGTAGTACTATGGATATTAAGGAATAGTAATAAAATAATAAACAACAAAAGAAAAATAAATAAACTTCACAAGAAATACTTTTCACATGTTTGGGTCTATTCTGGTGTATTTTCTGGCACCAAGGGTTTGGCACCTGATGGCTCATCTTCCAGTACAGTGGGTGCCATCTTAAATATTCATGTAGCCTGAATGGTGTTGCAGTGCTAGTATTTGACCTAATACTTCACCTGACCTATTATTCATCACAATACATGTGTTGGATAGGTGTTTTGATTTGCAGGGATGCCTGTCTCCTAATCCATCTCCATCTTCTCATGAAGTTTCCATGGGGATCATCTGTTGCAATATCCTTTTTAACCCAATTGCCAATTTGTTGCATTTTCCTCTTCAACCCAAATAAACCCATTCAATGAAAACAGGACTCATTGATTAGGAAAACAAACTGTGTCTATTTTGGGCAGATTTACCACTACACTCTCTATTCCCTTCCTATGAAATCCCTCTCACTTAGAACATTCCTCTTGTTACCTTTCAGTCTTCTCCTTCTCCTCTGATTTCTCCTCTTCCCTTTTCTTCCCTGACTCCTCCCCTTCTGTTTCCTCTCCCTTTTCCCACCTCCTCTCCCTGTCTAATTATGTATTACCTTAAGATCTATGTATCATTCTTTTTGTTTACTGTAAAAAACAAAACAAAAAAAAACCCTTTGCCTTTAAGCTATATATGACTATTATGTAAGCTGTATATGACTATTATCACTTGAAAATATTCTAAATGACTATGTTTTCTCAGAGTTAATTATCGTGGATAGGCCATCAAACTAAATTCATCTTCAACTCTGTGAGAAATCTGAGAATGGCCAAATATCTAAAAACATAGGAAGCCTAATAGGGTCTCCAGAGCTGCGAGAGGTTGTAGAGACAAATCTCTACCAGTAGTCCCCTGTTAGCAACCTCTGAGAGTAAGTCTTAGGCCTTCTGGCCCAGGATCACTGACAGACCTAAAACTGAAAAAATCTTGAAGGGCTGATAACTTTGGCTCAGCAAAGATTATCAGTTGACTATTCTTCACAAAGTGTCTCCTTTTGGACAATAATAGTCTCTTCATGAATTTGAAAGTTTTTTGCCCAGTGACTGCCTAGCCACCAACTATACCTCACCTTGAGGTAGAGATGCTCAATTTCTTTGTTTATTCTACCAAAGGGGAACTGTAAGGAGCAGTTATGTTTCAACAAAGAAAAATAACTTTAAATGTCATAGTTGTGGATTTCTGACATTTCTGAAATCCATCTAACTACTAAAAGCATTTGTGACTCAAACTATGAGTTTGTCATTCAGCCCTTAGCTAGTATTGATTAATCAACTAAAACAGTGTATAATAACAGTTATAGGACTGGACCTAAGCCTTATATTCCAGAATGTATTGTATGCACAATACAGAATGCACAATGCCTATATGAAAGTAACAATATTACCCTCAATTTTAATCAATAAGAAACTATATTAGTGAAAACATTAGATTTGTTTCAAATGAAATTATACCAGTGTAAAGAGCACAACCTCAACCTTGTATCAATTACAAAGATGTCTACTGATGTAAGATATGGCTATGTAATACATTGTTTGAGAGTAAATTTACTAACTTATCCTTATGTCTATTTATCTAACTTCCATAATATTACCATATCCCCAATTTCTCCTCCACCCCTTTTTCCCCACATAAGAAGGAAGGATAAAGAAAAGGAGAGGAAAGGTAGCAATCCCCAAGTTTAAACTCTCTAGTTCCCTCCTTGTCCAAAGCTGCATTTGTAAAGTTTCTATAATTAAAAAATAACCAGAACCATCCACCCCCACATAAGGAACTGGGGCAAAGAATTACCTTCAGTTATGTTTTGTAAGTTGCCAGTGAACAAGTGAAACATGTTGGTACAGTAATAGCTAAAGAACACAGACCGACTGGGCACATAGAGAGAACCGTGATAAATGAAGTGATACAGGAAAGGTCTACGGTGAAGGGAGATGGAAAGTATGAGAATAAGACAATTGGTTGCACGAAAGTAGTTCTAGTCATGACTTCGGTTTGAATGTTAATAGGTACCTGGGTAGTAATGAGAGCTGCATAGAAAAGCCATAAGTGCTCTCTAGACAGCCCTGGCTGCATCTCAACTTGATAAGGATTCATTAATAGTAGTCCTAATTTCTCCAGTAACACTAGAAAATTTGTTTTTATTTGATCAAATAATCTATAGTTTCAAGGAGCATAAATCTTAACTCAAACTTGTTCACAGATGAGATTTTTGTTGGGTTTGTATTTATTTCTTTACAAGACCAAATGTCCCGTATGTCTGAATCAGCATGTATGTATGAATTAGCACACCTTTGATTTCATTTCTTTGGAGCCGTGTTACCCAAACATGAGCATAACTTGAGCAAGATGCTTATAAATGTCATACAGACCTGAAATCTGGAGGTCAGAGAAGCTTGTTACAAACAAGGCTAAGCTATCTGGTTCTCTTAGCAGAATGATAGTATTCTGTTGGCAAAAATTAATATATTTTCATGCTGATGAATTTCTAAAGGGAAATACAACCCATTGTCTTTTGTAATTTCAGTAAATAATTGATTCAGATAAAATATACCTAATATTGTTTTACAAAACTTGGTAAAATTGGGTAAGTGGAGATGTCTGGTGTTTCCAGGAATTAGCAACATCATTTGTGCTGAGACAAAAATAAACCTGGTAACCAGAGGTCTCTGTTAATTCCCTTTAGTTTGCACAGTGTATGAGAGCCCCGTTTGGATTTTAGATATTTAGCTTTAACCTGATGCCATTATAAGTTTAACTCCCTTCTCTTAATTAACCAAAGACAATTATAAAGACAATGCGTCAGTGACAGCAATTGCACAGAATATGGGATTAAGTGGTTATCAATGTCTGACCTATCTCAGGAAATTAACTGGACAGTAAGTTATGTAGTTTCTGAATACCTCCCTCCTCCTGCCCCGAGAACTAGGTTTACTCTATCAGTAATTCTTCACTGAGCTTCTGATATTTTCTTACTCAAATTCTAGAAGTGGCAGGAGGTTCCCATTACAGCTGCCTAGAGCTCTTGAGACCCTGCTAGGAGCAGGTAGAAATAAGAACAGAGTTTGTGATGTTAAGAGAGAAATCTGAATGGAGACTCAGACCTCAAGTCTGATCCCTGCTTAGACACCTATGTGCAATTGAAACATTTTTGTCTCCATTTCATCATTAAAATATAGAGACTAAAACAACTGATTATACATATCCAAAGAAAAAGGGATCAACACCATGAAGAGACAAATCCACACACATTTTCATTTCAGGAACTCTTTACAGTAGCTAAGCTATTAATTTGGCCATGATTAAATAAACTATGATGGAATAATAGTTGGTCATTACAAGGAAAGAAAACTTGTCATCCATGACAACGTGGATTATCCAGTAGGATGTTAAGTGAATGAATCAGGCCCTAGTTTCCAGATGGTAGGACAGATCTGCAGTGGGTTGGAGATGTAGAATAGGGACATGTTGACCAACATCTGCAAAACTTCAGTTCGGTGGCCTGTTGTGCAGGTGAACACAAGGAAAGCAGTGCATTGTGTAGCTGAAAACTGCCAGGAGTTAATTTAATAATTCTCCCCATAAAAATCTATGTGAGCCAATGAATATGTTTATTAGCTTCCTTCATTATACAGTACACTTACATCTTAAACACTATCTGTGTACCATGACTATTTAAATTTTTGATAAGAATAATTAATAGTAACATTAAAGAAGCAGCAGCCGAACCACTTTTATATAAGTAAATAAATGCATGCTTGCTAGACTAGATGTGGGTCAGAGTTCTACCTACTCAGGAATGGGTCTGAGTCCTCTGCTACCCAAGGCTCCTATAGCAATGAGGATCGAAGCTTGTCAAGTTCTAGTTGTTACTGGGCAGTATCATGAGGGAAGGGAACCTATGGCAACAATCACTGCCCAACTGGTGTGCAACAGTGAAGGGATCGCAGGCAGCATACTTAGGTGTAATCTAACACTGGGAACCTGGTAAAGGGTGGTGGTGGTCATGTACCTTTATACTAAGGGTAGGATGGAAATTAGAAGGAAAGTCAAACTCCTGAGGTTTGTACTCATATGGTATTCTGTTGGAAACGTTTTCTCTAGTTTGTTGTTGCTGTCGTTTTTATAAAGGATTTTCAAACTAATGTCTGATATCCTCAATTAAAGTACCAATTCCAAGTTAGGGGCAATAATACGGTCTTGTTACATATTAACCACTTATGGTCTTGTTCCATATTAACCACTGTTCCATTAATTACTTAAAACCTAGCCTTTGGCTGTTTACTTAAATTTTGCTAAATTTCAGCATGGGCTCTGATTACATCCTGGATCACTGGGGACAGTAGCCATGACTGTCAGTCACACCCCATGAGTGTTCTCACACAGCTTTTCCATCCTGACTTTGTCTGCTTCCTTAAATGGCAGCCCTGTTTCTCAAAGCCCCTCATAAGTTGGGTTTATGAGGCTAACCATAATTGCCAGATGTGGCTAAGCTCTCATTACCTAATTCTCCTTTCTCCTAAGACAATCTGCAGCTGTGCAGAATAAAAACCCTTTGAACATTAGTGTCTGCGGAGATCTGAATCGTCACATACCTACCTATCCCATCCCATTTTGTGTGAAGGAATAAAAAGTGCTGATTTGCCAAGGAAAGGTGAGAGAAAACTATACCAGCATTTAGAAATCTCTGGTGCCTGCCAGGCATTGTTACATCGCTAAAGTGTTTAAACCCTACCACTCTTACATTCCATTCTATCATCAAAAGTCATGGAACTTAAAACTTTTGATGAGAACCGTGGCAAACTTTTGTATACTAGAGTTCTTGAATGTGTGCAAGCTTAAGAAAAATGATCATACAACAGATGAGAAAAGCCTCCCATGCATCTTCTTAAGTCTTCTAATGTAACATCTAGAATATGAAGAGGCAAAGTCCATGTTCTAACCGCAATTCAACAACAACAAAAGCATCCTTAAATTAAAAGGTCTTAATAGGCCTGATTTACCTCCATCATATAAAAAAGAAGAAACAATTAGACATACAAGAAACATAAAAATGAAATCCAGTATAACATGAGGGTTTCCTTACCTTGGATAGCAAGATTTGGGAGGTTATTAAATGTAAATAATTTTTGAACAACCATGTTTAATAAATGTTTCTTCTCCAAACTTGTCTATGCTTGAGTTGAATTTATTTGTGTTTATGTTAAATGAGACTAAAATCTTTCTTAATTGCAGGAATAAGTAAGAAAACAATTTGTTTACTAACAAATTAACCCAGTAATTCAACAACTAATGCATGACACACAAATACAACTTGCAAACTAACAGCATCTGCCATTACAAAACAAGTTCTTGGTGAGGTCCAGGATTATGGCATTTAGATTCATTATTCACATTCCATGTAAACTTCAGTGCCCTCTTAAACATGATTGGATATAGAGGATAACATTAGAAAACAAATCACCGAAGGAAAGCCCTGTATATAAAGGTGTTCAGCTTCACAAAGTTGCTTACCTTTTGCCCTCAGGCGTTATGAAGATGTTTCTACTAAACGCATTGAGGTAAAGCAGTTACAGGTTACATGTGTGTCCTAGCTGGTTTTGTGTCAACTTGACACAAGCTGGAGTTATCACAGAGAAAGGAGCCTAAGTTGAGGAAATGCCTCCATGAGATCCAGATGTAAGGCATTTTCTCAACTAGTGATCAAGGGGGAGGGCCCAGCCCATTGTAGGTGGTGCCAGCCCTGGGCTGTAGACCTGGGTTCTATAAGAAAGCAGGCCGAGCAAGCCAGGGGAAGCAAGCCAGTAAGTGACATCCCTCCATGGCCTTCACATCAGCTCCTGCTTCCTGACCTGCTTGGGTTTCAGTCTTCTGGTGATGAACAGCATGTGGAAGTATAAGCTGAATAAAGTCTTTCCTCCCCAACTTGCTTCTTGGTCATGATGTTTGTGCAGGAATAGCAACCCTGACTGAGACAGTGTTCCAGACACTGATGCCATATGCCAATCCCAGGGTGCACAATGCTAAGGGCAATAATGGCACTTCATTAGCATCTGTCATTGTCTAAGACCAAGAATAGATGTGTTAATTAGAAGCAACTAAAATATCACATTTCTTAGAAGAAGGGGAAGGAGAGAGGGGAACTCTAGAGGGGAAACTGGAAAGGGGATAACATCTGAAATGTAAATAAATAAAATATGCAGTGAAAAATTCTAGTTCTTTGAGAAGATTGTATTATACATTTTGATCATACGTATTCCTCCTAATGTTCTCCCTGATTCCTCCCAGATCTAGCTTCGATTTCCCACCCACCAAATTTGGCATCCTTTTTTTAAAAAAAATTTTAGACTTAAAAGCTTATTTCTGTTGCTATATTTTTGGATGTATGACCTTCTACAACATATCAGAGTCTTCATTTTTTAATTGATTCTCCCTCTTTCAGGATCTATCAATAGCTTCTCAGCTAGAAGTTGAATTCCCAGCTTGATAAGAGCAATGGTTGCTTATTTATTTATTTATTTATTTATTTTCTTTTGGTAACATGCATTATACCTTTAAGAATTATGAAAGCTACCTGTTAGGGATGAAGCTTCTTGGTTCATACCAGAGTGATTTCACTGCGCTCTATGACATAACTATATAGTATCTTCAGCAATCTGGTCTTACAGGCAAAGTCTGGAGGCTAATCAAGACAAGAGCAGTGATGATTGACTGTAATGTTTGGTATTATGGAAGTGTGTATTCCAAACATTGCAATATTTGGGGTCTGTGGGAATTCAGTGACCAATAAATCCAAAAGAGGACACACACTCCTGGCATTAGGATTCTTATTACCTCTAGTATCTGGTAGGAGCATTGATGTCCCATTATAGGACAACTACATTTTTACTATGGATATAGGTATGTGTGCATTTTAGGAGGTTTCTATAGTAGGAGGTTTCCATGTGATTTTTTTCCAAAAGTCTTCAGTGTTATTATTCCTCCTGTATTTTTGCCCCCATCTTCTCTCCTCCCTTGATCCATCCCTATGACAACTTCCTAATTTCTTTAAGCTTTATGAGGAATGTCCACTACAGTTTCCGTAGTGGCGTAATCAGTCAGCATATCAGCCAGCAGTGAATAAATTTTCTGCTTTCCTTGCATCCTCACCAACATTTTCCATCATTTGATTTGTTTTACTTTTTAATCTTAGTCATCCTGACTGAGTGAAGTCTCAAAAGTAATTTAAATTTGCATCTCTCTAATGGCTGAGGATGTTAATCATTACTTTAAGTATTTCTCTCTTGAGAAATCTGTCCCATTTTTAATTATAATTTTTGAGTTTATAATATAAAGATATCACCTTCCCTTGCCCCTTTTCTCCCTCCAATTCCTCCCATGTAACCTACCCCCATTACTCTCTTTCCAATTTATGGCTTCTTTTTCTTTACTTGAGTCATAGAACACAATGAAATCAATCTGGTATTAATATGGAAGGTTCATTCCTAGCAGGTAATTTTTATAATGCTCTGAGTTTCCAGTGGGGAGTCATGTGCTTCATGCCACCTGTCACAGACTCTCTGGATCTCAGACATTAACACACACACACACACACACACACACACACACACACACACACACATGCGCGCGCGTACGCGCACACAGCCTATATATTTAATGTGCTTTAGCTAGCTAGCTCAGTGGTTAGGCCAATGCTGGACCTCCATGCGGCTAACACAGTCCCCTCTGATATTCTTGGGTCATTACTTTCTAAAATCTATACTTTATCCATGCTACTCCAGACCTAATTGGGGGAATGGCCCCCGGGGCTGGTTTTCTATGATTCTTACATGGGTAGTTCTGTCTTCCCCAGCTCCCATGTTTGTATCATCTTTCTTCCTTCTGCTCTGGCAATTCTCCTTCTCTCTGCTGCATTTCCTCTCTGGGAATCCACAATTCCTGCCTCTGTCACCCTGCCCAGCCATTGGCTGCTGGCTCTTTATTGATCAGCCAAACAACCAACTATTGGCTGAGATGTGCAAATTTCCATGTAAGCACAAATCAAATCCTCAACCTCTCACCTGCTTCATCCAATAAAAAAGGCTCTCAGACATAAAAATTGAGCATACCATAGCAATTATGTAAATTATCAACTATGATATATAATTAATATTCAATCCATCAGTTTTGTCAATGTGTGTGTGTGTGTGTGTATATATATATATATATATATATATATGTTACTCTAACATTTATCCTAACTTAAAGAGCTTATGATTCTACACCTAAATTATGTTTTGATTTTAACTCGTATTACCATCTAAAAACTATCCTTTTTAATGGATATTTTATGTATTTACATTTCAAATCTTCCATAATGCTAAACAACTTATGTTTGATTATGAGACTATAACTACTCTTCAAATCTATCAGAAAACTAAGAATGAATTAGATATTACCTGTTTATATAGAAAGCACACAAACATAGCTTCCAAAATTTCACCAAATTGTAGAGACAGCAGACTACCTGGACAGTCCCCTATTCTTCAAAATGTGGGAGCATCTGGACCTTTTGGCCCAGGATCATCTGACAGACTGCAAATGAAGTTGGGACTATGAATTACTAGCTTATGCTGTCTTGGCAGAGCTAAGCTGTAGACTATCGATATCGTATGTCCTTTCCTGAACAGTATTTTTTTGTCTGTAGATGAATTAGGGTAATTCTTGACCAGTAGCTACCTTTCCACCATTGCAGCGACTTCATAAGGAGGTTATGATGCTCAGTATCTTTTTTGAACCACAAAGTGGGTACTGTCAGGAGCACACATGTCTCTAGCCAAATGATCTATAATAATTAACATTAAATGGCATGCTCTGCAGATTTCTGATGTTTTTGAAAACAATATAAAGTGTATGTGAGCTGTTAAACCTGACTATTCTTAGCAATTTCTATTTGAATAATATTGAAAATGTATTATTATAATTACATTAGAATCTAGTATAATCATGAGTTTACGATCTGGCCCTTAACTTGTGTTACTTAATCATCCTAAACAGTTTGTAATAACAGCAATAGAAGGACTGGGTCAAAGCCTTGTATTCTTAAATGAGTTTTATAGGCATAACGCCTATCTAAGAGTGACTATTAATTTCAATTTTGCATCAACATACAAAGCTTACACCAATGAAAAACTTAATCTATATCAATACATAAATTCTGCACCAAATGTAAAAAATTATAACATTAATTTTGCATCAATTATAAAGATTTGTACCAATGTAAGATTATAGCTATACAATGTTTTGTTCAACAATAGATTTAGTAATCCATCATATCTATTTCCTCTCTGTTCAAAATTATGACCATTTCCAAATTATCCCTCAGAAGGACAGCCTATCTATAATTTATAAAATAACCAAAACTAGAATCCAAACCCAAGGAATCGGCTTGACAACTTTCTACAACTTTTTCCTACCAAGTAGGGGTGATGAAAATTTTCTTAAAGGGTTGGGGAGGGGTAGGAAAATTAGAAACATTGGTTAGACTTAAGAAAGCTAACGTCTGCATCTGTTATTCAGCCTTAGATGTGATTAGAAGGCTCAGGGCTTGACTGAAGTTTTGACTGGATCCCCCTAAAAGGATGGATAAAGTCATCTGGAATCACCAGATATTCCTGAAGTTGTTTTGGAAGCATTTCTCTGGAAACAGCTTCAGGAAGTAGGAAGCTGGAACCATAGGTCATGTCAACGTCCCTGTAGATGACTCTTGCCAGAAGAACATTCTGCAGTATATTAATCTCACAACCAAAATTTTATTACTATAAAGATATTTGCATGGATTGTGCAAGATGCACAGAGAAGTTAAAGATGAAATTTTGCTCCTTGTTTGAACAGGTGAAAGACAACTGTCGTTTTTTATGAGTTAATTTGATAACCAAGTGTGTTAATCTTCATTCATGCCATATGGAGGATGGCATGAAGAATCTTTAAAATTCCATAACCAACAAGATTGATTGTCTAATTTTAGCTGAAGTTTAGGCTTAGAGACAGTTTTATGTCTAAGCCAGTTACTGGTCTGTTCTCATGTGTAGGAATCAGCAAATCAAATTACCTGTCCTGTTTGATGTTCTCAAATTTTCCTTTTCTGTAGCCAAGATATTCAGGGGGGCTTTCCCTGTCATATCTGATCCATATCGCTTTGGAAGGGTCTAATGCTTTTTCTTCTTTCCTGTCAACACAAATACAGAGCCTCTCTCTCAAAATAGCATGCCCTGGGTCCAATAACCTAAAATCATCAAACTTAGAGACTGATTCAAATTAATAGCTTCATATCATAAATACCACCAAACTTAGAATCATCTTCATTTTTGTAATTCAAACAATTTAAAGCAATCTAAACAATTATTATTATCCATTGAGACATTGCTTCTTCACCACCTCATGCCCCGATCTGTATGAGATCATGGCCTAAGTTTCTGCTATCTGTCTGAGATACTGTCCTTCTTCTTATTTCCTGCTCCTGGCCTACAATTTAATCAAAAGCTTCAAATTATTTATTCATTTATGTATACTTAAATCCTCCCTTCTATGGAGATTAATATCTCTGTGGGTACATATGTCTCCTTTTTTTCTTTATATTATTTGAATTAGCATAAGTTTCTACTATCTTTCTTAGATCTGCTACAATTTGATTAAAAGCCAGTTTTTATACATCTGTAGTTTACTTAAATTAAATTCTCTACTAATTACTGTAAAAGTCTATTTCCAGGTTCTAAATTTGTCATACCAGACTGAGTCCTCTCAGATCTTGCATGGACCATTTTCAAATATCCTGACTATTGCCCTGACAAGACTTTTCTTGATTTTCTTTTAATATATTTTTTCTCATTCATTCTATTTTCTCTATCTTCATGCCTTTGTAGATTACTTTTTTACATCTTGATTTACATTTAGATCTAAAAATTCATCTGTTTACTTTAGATCTTCCAGTTTGGTATAATACAGATTTTTATAAATATGTCATTCCTGAGAGCTCTAGTTAGTTGGTATTGTTGTTCTTATGGGGTTGCAAACCCCTTCAGCTCTTTCAATCTTTTTTTATAACTCCTCCATTAGGGACCCCATTCTCAGTTCAATGGTTGGCTATGAGCATTTGTTATGATCTGGAAGAGCCTCTCAGGAGACAGCTATATCAGGTTCCTGTCAGCATGCACTTCTTGGTATCGATGATATTGTCTGGATTTGGTTGCTGAATATGGGCTAGATCTCCAGTTAGGGCAGTCTCTGGAATGCCTTTGCTTCAGTCTCTTCTTCAAAATTTGTCTCCATATTTTTTCCTTTGAGTATTTTTGTTCCTCCTTCTAAGAAGGACTGAAGCAACTGCACATTGGTCTTCCTTCTTCTTGAGCTTCATGTGGTCTATGAATTGTATAATTCTTTGGTAATCCAAGCTTTAGGGGCTAATATCCACTTATCAATGAGTGCATACCATGTGTGTTTTTATGATGATATTTTCTAGTTCCATTCATTTGCCTAAGAATTTCATGACATCATTGTTTTTAGTAGCTGAATAGTACTCTATTGTATAAATGTGCCACATTTTCTGTATCCATTTCTCTGTGGAAGAACATCTGGGTTCTTTCCAACTTCTGGCTATTGTAAATAAGGCAGCTATAAACATAGTGGAGCATGTGCCCATGTGATATGTTAGACCACCTTTTGGGTATATTCCCAGGAATAGTATAGCTGGGTCCTCATGTAGCACTATATCTGATTTTCTGAGGAATCTCCAAACTGATTTCCAGAGTGGTTGTACCAGCTTGCCATCCCACCAACAATAAAGGAGTGTTCATCTTTCTCCACATCCTCACCAGCATCTGCTGTCACCTGAGTTTTTTTTTTTTTTTTTTTTTTTTCTTAGCCATTCTGATTGGTGTGAGGTGGAATCTCAGGGTTGTTTTGATTTGCATGTCCCTGATGAATAAGTATGTTGAACTTTTCTTTGGTGCTTCTTAGCCATTCAATAATCCTCAGTTGAGAATTCTTTTTTGAGCTCTGTCCCCTATTTTTAATTGTGTTATTTGATTCTCTGAAGTCTAACTTCTTGAGTTCTTTGTATTTATTGTATATTAGCCCTCAGTCAAATGTAGGATTGGCAAAGATCTTTTCCAATTCTGTTGGTTGCTCTTTTGTTCTTTTGACAATGTTCTTTGCCTTACAGAAGCTTTGCAATTTCATGAGGTCCCATTTGTCAATTCTTGATCTTAGAGCATAACCCATTGGTGTTCTGTTTAGGAAAATTTTCCCAGTGCCCATGTGCTCAAGGCTCTTCCCCACTTTCTCTTCTATTAGTTTGAGTGTATCTGGTTTTATTGAGCTTTGCACAGGGAGATAAGAGTAGATCTATGTACATCCTTCTACATGCTGACCGCCAGTTGGCCCAGCACCATTTGTTTAAAATGCTGACTTTTTTCCATTGGGTTGTTTTAGTTCTTTTGTCAAAGATCAAGTGATCATAAGTGTGTGAGTTCATTTCTGGATCTTCAATTCTATTCCATTGATCTACCTTCACATCACTACCAATGCCATGCACTTTTATCACTTGCTTTGTAAGACAGCTTGAGGTAAGAAATAGTGATTTCTTCAGATGTTCTTTTATTGTTGAGAATCGTTATTTTTCCTATCCTTGTTTTTTTGTTATTCCAAATGAATTTTCAAATTTCTCTTTCTAATTCTATAAAGAATTGAGCTGGAATTTTGATGGGGATTGCATTGAACCTGTAGATTGCTTTAGGCAAGATGGCCATTTTTACTATATTAATCCTGCCAATAATACCAACCAATCAGAGCTCCCAGGGACTAAACCACCATCTAAAGAGTACAAATGGACAGACCCATGCTCCAGCTGCATATGTAGCAGAGGATGACCTTGTTGGGCATCATTGGGAAGAGAAGCCCTTGCTCTTGCCAAGGCGTGATGCCACAGTAAAGAGGGATATCAAGGTAGAAAAGCAGAAGTGGGTGAGTGGGTAGGGGGTGCCCCTATAGAAGCAGGGGGAGGGGCAAATGGGATGGGGCTTTGTGGAGGAAAAACTGGGGAAGGGGATAATATTTGAAATGTAAATAAATAAAATGTCCAATAAAAATTTTAAATGTTGTTTTTATGTGGCTCAGTCAAGTCCCATCATTTATCACTGTTAGAATGAGCTGAGATTTCCAATGAGATGGTTCTGTTTTTATCTCTTAAAAGAATAAACTTTCATGGCAGTTTTCTACAAAGTTGAAGAGCAAAAGTTACAATAAAATACAATTTCTTTGTGCAAAAATATAAAATATGTAGTTATGATTCTCTTAATTTCTATAGTGCTGTAGTGTCTCCTTTTTGATTTCTAATTTTATTAGTTAAAAACCTCTCTCATTCTTTTGGTTCAGCTGGCTAAAGGTTTGTCAACGTTGTTAATTTTTTCAAAGAACCAGCTCAGCATTTTATTGGTTCTTTTTTAAAAAATTTCTGCTTTATTAATTTCGCCCTGATTCCGATTATCTTGTCCCATCTATTACCAGGTGCATTTTATGTTATCATTCGAGTTTGCATATGTTTTTTGATGTAGGCATTTAGTGCTATAAACAGTTAAATTAGAGTTATATTAACTTCATATTTGGCATGTTGTATTTTCACGTTCACCCAGTTCTAGAAAAATTTAAAATGTACTGCTTTTTTGGCACAATTATCATCCAGTAATTTGTGGCTTAATTTATTCCAGAGTGCAAACATTAGCGGTATGGGCCACCATATATGGATTTTGTTGGATTTTTTAACAGATGACTGATCTGTCTGTGACATTGGGGGGATTGACGTTAACTGCTAATTTTGATCCAAAGTCTATGTTGTTACATATTAGAATAGCTATGCTTGATTATTTCTTGCTCCTGTTTTCTTGTAATATCCATTTTCACCCTTGTACCTGAAGATAGTATCTGTCCTTGACCATGACGTATGTATTTCTTGAAAGCAGTTCAAATATAGACCCTGTTTTCTAACCCAATCTTTCTAATTCTTTTTATTGGGAAATTGAAACCATTAATATTCACTGTTATTGAAAGATATGTAGTCATTCCTGCATTGATTCTGTGGTGTTTTCTCAGATCATTTTTGACTACTTTTCCTAGATTTGTTTCTTTATTCCCTGTAACTTCTTGTGTATGTTTATTTTTCTCTTCAGATTCAAATGATCTTCCTAGTATCAGCTATAGAGATGATTTGGTAATCATTAATTTCTTTAATCTGTTTTTTATTATGCAAAAGTTTTATTTCCCTTTTCATTTTACCAGATAATTTTACTGGGTGAAATAGTTTAGATTGCCTCCTGGGGTCTTTCAGGACTCAGAACACACATCCCCAGGCCCTATTAGAGTTAATGGTTTCCCTAGACCATTCTGTCTTGAAACACTCAATGCCTTTTTTTTTGTTTTTAATGTTTTAACTGCAATATGCTGTGTAGAGTTTCTCTTCTGTTCATGTCTCTGAGGCCTTCTGTAAGCCTCTTGTATTCAGATGGGCATTTTTGGGGTGGGTTGGAAAATTGGCTTCTTTGATTTTTCTAAAGAAAGTCTGTATGCCTTTGCTAAGTTATTCTTCCTCTCTGCTCATAATATGAAGATTGGATCTTTTCATGATGCCCCATCCGAACTCCCATGCTCCATTCAAAGATTTTTAAACCTCTCATTGACTTTTTGAATGATATCATCCCTCCCAGCCCTGACTTTGTTTTTCCATTATTTGTCAAGGTTTTCCAGTTGGGGTTCTTAATTGTCTTATTGGGTTTTAGTTTTAATTTATTTCTATTTTCAGAGTCTTTTAGTTTTTGTTTTCGTAAAAACTTCAAATTCCTTTTTTAAAATATCTTGAATTAACTTCCTTTTTATTCACCTGTTTGTGAATGAAATGTCTTTTTTTGAGTTGTTTGATCATAATTATGATCATTCTTCTAAGTTCTTTGTCTGAAAATTCTCACAGATTATTTTCAATAAGAGTCATTAATGTGAGATTTGTATTACTAGAAGAGACATGTTATATTGGTTTCCTGTGCCGTTTTTATCTCTGCAGTGGGATTTGTGTATCTGGCTTTAGTTTATTGGTTGAGTGTTTTTTTCTCTCTTATTCTGATAATCTTTCTTCTTCCAGTGTAGGTGTTTAAAATGTTCAACTGGGGATAATTCATAGAAAAGTTGAGATGTTGATTTTCTTCTGCCTAGTGTTTGAGGCTAAAGCCTGTATCCAGAGTCTCTTGCTTGTTTCCTAGTCTGTTTGTTGCTTCGGTGACTTGATTAAGTGCTTGGAACAAGTTTCCTCTAGCATTGTAAACTATTCTTGGGTCTGAAAACTGGGTAGGGCAACTGGAGGATTCAAGTCAAGCAGGTGTCAGGCTCGCTCAACTCTTGAATGGAATCCATAGCCTGGGTCTCCCCAACTGTGTGAGCTGTCTGGAGAGACCATTGTGGGAAACAGACTGTGAACTAGTAAACTGAGGGGCCAGGAAAGGTGAAAGACTGACAAGCAGCTAACTAGCAGCCAAAGTGAAGAGGCCCTGTAATTCTACAAAGGGAGTTTACCTGTCTCTCTATGCCACATAGGCTGGATGAGGGTCCCTTGTATGGAGACTTGAAGAGGATCTGTGATCTGGCAAGCTTCCAGGGAAGGCTGGAGGATCCCTGGCAATGTTTTCATGAAAGAAAATGAGATGGAATTATGTTTATTTTGAATAACTTCAGTTTATTTAACATAGAACTTTCCAAAGATGTGGATGTCTATGAAACCAAAGCGGTTATGTTCATGATGGAGAAAATCATGAGAACCTATGGAAAGGAAGAGAGAAGGGGAGAGGATAGCATTCTGAAGAGAAAATTTAGACAGAAAAAGTAGTAGCTGGTTAATAAATAGAACAAAAACCAGACCAACTCTAAGTGAGAAGAGTTCTTTCTCAAACCCAGTTCTACCAAAGCCATGTGCTCCTAGTGACAACCCTGCTCTGGGATGAGCACCCTCATCCTACCCATGTGCTCCTAGTGACAACCCTGCTCTGGGATGAGCACCCTCATCCTACCCATGTGCTCCTAGTGACAACCCTGCTCTGGGATGAGCACCCTTATCCTACAGAGCACCTGTTGCTCTCATGCCAGGACCTGTTGATTATGTGACCTCTCTGCACTCCTGCCATGTTTCTTCCACTGCTCCTTGTCATTCATTCCACAGCTTGTCTTCATCTCACCTACCAGATCGTGTCAGACCTCCGGACAGTTTCAGTGCCCGGTACAATGCCCAGCACAAACGTAATGTGTACACTACCAATTGTCTAATTTATAGGTAAATGAACGAGCCCGGCTGTCAATATGGGAGATGTTTTATCATGAATGGTCTTATTCTCCAAACTATTGGTTTGCCATGGAAAGCTTGATTAGATGTACAACTAAATGCAAAGGTAGAAAATGCCCATCTTGTCATCTGTTACAGATGTTCGCGTTAGACCATCTGACCCCTTAGCTGAGCTCCATCCAGTATCCTCCAAACTTACTCCATAGTGGAAACATTTCTCTTGGCAAACAATTGTCTCCATAGAGCTAATGTTGGGCAAGGCCCTGGCTGGGGGGCTAGTTCTGCGGGAAGAGTAAAAGTGTTTAACAAGAAGTGAGAACGCATCATTTTTGACAGAGCCCAAGTGTCAGCCTGACCTAACTATTACCTTGAAAGCCAGATCATATCACTTTTATTAAAGGAATTTGACATCCCAGGAAGTGGGAGCTTGTTCTATTTGTCCTCACCTCTGGGTGCTCTGGAGTTGGTGCCTTATGCTCTGGCCCCTTTAGGTCCCTGTTTATCTTTGCCTATGGCTATGGACCTCTTAAGTATTCTGAGGGTAGGTGGTTCTGGAGAGCTCACCTTCTCATAGAAAAGCAAAGATTCTCATTCAAAGAAGCTTCACATTCCAGAGAATAAAGGAGACACTCTCTTTTAAAGTCATGCCTTGAATGAAATGTTTACACACAGTTTTAACTCAGTAAGTGTTCCAAACAAAGGTAAAGAAAGCGTAAGGCCTTTGGAAGGTTTGGTGGGCTTTGCTATTATTGCATTACAGAATACATTTATAGTATGTTGAAGCTGGGGAGATGGCTCAGCCAGAAAAACACCTTTTGTGTAAGTGTGAGGACCTGAGCTTGGATCTCCAAGAAGCCACCTAAAACGCTGGGCATAGTGGGGTGTCCTTGTAGCTCTGGCTCTGGGGAAAAGGGGGGAGCAGATAGGCAGATCCCTGAAACTCATTGGCCGGCCAGCCTAGCGAAATATATAATCTTCAAGTTCAATGGAAGGTTGGTCCTCAAATAACAACAGTGACGCCTAATGAAGAAAAGGTACCCAAAGCCTAGCTTTGTCCCCTAGATGAACACACATGGGTGCACCTATACATATACAGACACAGGTACACATACCTCCACTAATAAAAATGTGTGCTGAACGCGTATGATAGAACATACACTAAAATAATAGAGCAGGTTCATTCTTTCAGGCCTCTCTTAGTATCTATCGCCAGTCATATTTTTTAATAATTTGGGTTATGCCTCATAACTTTTTACATTTGATTTATACAAAGACGGAGACTACAGTGGGATTTTTATATACTGTACATAGCTGTAAAGACACACTGTTTACAGTGTTCACAAATTCGGTCTTGTTTTGCTGCAAACTATGCTCATCCTATGCATATACTTCAGAATCTCCCCCATATTTCCACCCAGAACGCCAGGCCCATCTGTTTATAGCGTTGCTTGCTTTTCCCATCTCCATAGTGTTCTGATGTGTCAGCTATAAGATAATTAGGGTTTGATAGTATCCTGATGATAGATTCACCTCTGATTATTTGGAAGGCATCTCCTGCTCTCCATGGAAACCCTTCTACCCTCATCTTCTGGTGACATCTGTTAAGGGGAAAGCACCTCAAAATAACACTTCTTAGCCCGCCTTTATGGTTTGCTTAACTTGGTTCTGCAAGCTTTCCCCTTACAGCGACTGGCCATTTCACACCGGTCTTCACTGCCTAATGGTCTGAAGCACCCTTGCCTCTCTTGGTTAGAGCTTTATATTCCACTGGTGTTCATTCGCATACTTTACCTGCTTTTCTAGTAAGTTCATTGTGTTGTGGTCATAAAGGCTGAGGTATAGTCTATGAATTCTAATGATCTGAGTATTATGTGGAGTGTGTGTATGTGTGTGTGTGTGTGTGTGTGTGTGTGTCTGCGTATGTATATATTGTATTTGTTTGTTTATAATGTTTCATTTTTTTTAGCTTTTAGGTTTGTGTGTCATGCTAAGAAAAATCTTTTCTAACAGATCTATTAAAATGACCACCATATTTCCTTCTGATGCTGTATCCACTTTTCTACAAATAAATATTTAGTCTATATAGGACCTATTCTGTTGCGGATGTCATGGCATAGAAATTTTCAAGTTGAGAAGAATAACACAAAAAGTCATGACTGCAATAGAAACACAATCTATCGTGTTTCATTCTTAAAGTCCAAAAAAAAAAAAAAAAAAAAAAAAAAAAAAAGACAATTTCACCATGCATCCGTTCTGATCTTTTTATTTTCTCAGCAGGAACCACATAACAAAATACATCATATTATGTAGCCCCTTAAACTGCCAAACCTTTTAGTACCTGCTTTCTCCTGTCCTACATGATTACCGCTATCTAAGGTTTAGAGTTGCTGGTGCTACCTGTTTTAAATGACTGCTCTCTGGTCTCTGAGATAATTAAAGGCCATATCAATTCCTTCGTTTTTCAGATTCCAAGTGTTCCTTCTACTGGTAAACTTCCCACCGAGCATTATTTTGCATGTGGAAAAAAAAAATCTCAAGACGGAAAGACTTACCTGTAATAAAAGAAGACATTAAGAAAGAGTAGTAGAAGAAGTAGCAATATAGATTTGTTAAAGGCATTGGTCCCGAGCACTTTCTGCTCATTCTGGCCTAACACACATGGTCGTGACTGAGTTGCAAACCTGCTGGAAATGGGTCTGGGGTGGGTGCCGGGAGCAAGCAGCAAGCTTAACTGGAGAGGTGCAAATTGTGCCGGTGTAATTCCTAATACAAGACCGTGGAAAATTGCTAGCCCAATTGAGAATTGTTAACACAATAGAAAGGACGCTGAAGGAAAACCTGATGTGTCTCTCCTACATCTTTTTTTTTTTTTTTTTTTTTGTCTCCGCTGCCATTTTCCGAGGGGATAAAATGAGATGACATCGGGAAGAAAACTACCACACCAGGGCAGCGTGATTGCTGCTTTGAATGCGGGGCAGGAGCGCCCTTGATGCCAGATTGATCCATTTCCAAGCAATGGTCATTACATTGCGTTTTACTCGGAAAACTGCCGTGCTTTTCTGTTTCCTGAGGTGTCTGTGGTGATGGATGGCGGGCTGCCCTACCTCAGCGAATTATTTTATGTTTAACAATCCTGCGTCGTGGAATTAACTGAGTTGCACATTTCAGGGATGTCTGAAAACTTACTGGAAACTATGAAAAGAATGCAAATTATGGGCAGGAGGTTTGAGTCGTAGAAAAGGGTTTTATCTTGGCCGATCAAACGACTGTGTTTTGGATCTGATTAGATTAAAACATCTGGTTTTTATACCATTTTTTAAAATGTATGATGATATTCACAGAGAAAATGCTTATTCTTAAAAGAGGGGGCTTAAAACTTTTGTTTCTCTCCATTTATCATCTCAACATTTTAGTGGTTATGCTTTGAGAATGTGTCTTGGGGAGAACTGAACTTTTATGCATATGTATGAGATCAGAGAAGATTATAAAGTGTCAGTCCTAAATCTACTAACAATAACATAACAAAAACTGGGGAGAAAGCAGGTCCTGGCCAGCACCCATGGGACACACACATACATCCAGTACAGGAAGAAAAACTGCCCCAAATCATATAAGTTTGCTTTTTTTTTTTCTGTGATGAAAATGTAAGTTTTTATTGAGCCCCACACAAACACATACATGGTCAACTTATGAACAAAGACGCCTGAACCTCCCGCCGCAGCCACTTGGCATTTGACTCCCAGTAACACATAGAAGTTCATAATATAACAATCACTTACTGGATGGTTAAAAGGAATAAACTGAAAGCACGTGTCAGGAATAAAATAACCATGTTCTTCAAATAAAATTGTCCCATTCCTAAAATGTCCCGGCACCTTTTGTCCACTCAACGTGAAGCTTGAGGTTAAGTGTGCTAGCATGCTTCGGTGCATCTCTTCATTGCTTACTGTGTTAGAAATTAAGTTTTGTTTATTGTTTGCGTCTGCATGCGGAGGTCAGAAGACAGCTTGTGGGAAGTAGACTTGTCCTTCCACACTCCCACCATGTGGGTCCAAACAGATGGAACCCCAGATGTCAGGTTCAGTGGCAAGAGCTTTTCCCACTGAGCCCCCTCATCAGCCCTACTGTCTTTAAGGTTAAGTGGTAGGTCTATGTATTCCTCTACTTTCTTTTTCTACTCTTCATGAAAGAAAAGAATGCTAGAAGGTTGAAAAAATCATGTACATCATTTCTGTACATGAACTCCAATAGCCTCCTTGTCCTGAAGACTGGATGGGGGCTGAGTGCCAAGCCCCCAACTTCCCCCGATTCCTAAATCTGAATAGCATAAGCATGCAGTTTCAATATTGTAATGTAATTTACTATGCATATTTAATCATAAATCTGGGATAGTAGATAATAATTATCTAGTTCTCATTAAGTTGATTAAAGAAACCATATCTTTCTATAAATCACTAATGTTTTAAACAGCTTCAGCAAATTTAAACCAAAGACCAGAATGTAAATGGACCTTCTATACCTGAAGTTTATTTAATATTATATTCATTCCAAGTTCTCTTATTAAATTATTATTGTGATACTGTAATTATAAATTGAAAGTTAACCAAATTTCCTGTTACAGTCTTTGAGACTTTGTGCTTAAAGAGAAAAATGTTTGTCCTCATTAGCACAGCAGGATGCAAATCAGTCTCATAATGACAGCCTCTAAAGACAAATGTCACACCATTAAAGCACAAGGCATGTTTAAATAAAGAAGTATAGTGTAAGTTAAGATTAATATGTTACTTAGACCAAACTTCTTCTTGGGCATTTTAGCAAATATCTTTTAGTGTGTTCTAGATTAGTAAAAAACAGAATAAAAATCAGGAGTCCAAAAAGAAGGGGGAAAAGTGGCTTTGGGGGGAAAAAGATGTTCAACTTTAAAACAAAGATAATCCTTCAATTGGCTAATGACCATCTTACTAGACCCCAGCAAGAAATCCACATTTCAGAGTGCTTAGCCCCAGGAGCCTGGTCACTGTTCCCATGCCCTCTCAGATAGAAAAAGATGTCACCTTGTCCTTTGCTGTGTTGGAAGCAATCTTCTCTCTGCAAGTCACTCACTTTTTAACACACTTAAGCTGTAAAACTTTTAGTCAAAAGCAAACTCCCTTATGCCTAGCATACATCCTCAGCAGCAAGCCATCAGGCAATTTTGTGCAATTGCCTTATTGTTTGCTTGATGATTTGTTTGATTTCTCCTTTTTTAAAGAGAACAAAGAGCTTCCAGGGGAGAAGTGGAGGCTGTCTTTCCTAATGTATCATTTTTACCAAAGAAACTTTCCTCCTCTTTGGAAACATCAGCAAAGTTCAAGGAGACAGGGTTTTGTTTGTAACCACCCAACTTCACGTTTGCCCAGGAGATGGTTAGCAGGTTAGTGTTCTATCTCCCCACTGTTCTCTGTGTCTCTATGTTACAATTACTGTTGTGCATTAGACATCAGGTTACAGACATTCTCCAGGATCAATGCCAGGGTTTCTGATGCACCAGGATTAGTATGTTCCGTTCTTGTGGCATTTCCTGTGTGTCCCACAATTTATATATCATTCCCCACCATTGAATACGTAGCTTGGAACAGCTTGTCATTAAGCATTGTTTTAGAGCTGACCTTAACTCTAACTTAATTAACTTAGTCAGTAATTTAATTCCTTGGTTACAAAAATTGCTTAATTTATAACATTTCCTTGACTACTCTGTAGAAGTTAATATACTAAAGCTAATTCTTAACCAGGATGTTTTCATTTACAGGGAATTTGTAACCCAGGATGCATAGGAAAATGATACTCGAGGCTCAGTTGCTATTCACTTATCCATCTCTGTGTTTCAGAAAACCGGAGTTAGGAATTACCCAAGGCCTGTGTGTCCACTGGAAAGATGAACCACAAAAGACCAGTTATATATGTAATGGTTGAGCCTCTTAATAACCACATTTAAAAATACAAAATAGAGAAAACTAATGTGAATTATATACTTGATATTTCAAATTTGAAATTAGTTTCAAAAAAATCCAAATGAGATATTTTATATACACTTTTGTACTATTGTGAAATCCTTTGTATGTCTCAAATTTTAAGGCAAAGAGAAAATGAGAAATACACACAAAACTGATATCTGGCCTCCACATGCACACACACACACACACACACACACACACACACACACAAATGAACATGTAGAAATATACCATACACACATAACAAAGATCAAACTGTAAAACTGGAACAGAGATGGCTCAGCAGTTAAAAGCACTGGCTGCTGTTCTACAGGACCAGGGTTCAATTCCTAGCACCCAAATGTCAACTTACAACTGTAATTCCAAATCTAGGGGATCCAATGCCCTTTTTCGTCTCCCACTGACACTGAACACATGTGTGGCATAAATAGACATGCAGACAAAGAATCTACACATGTAAAATAAATATATGTAATAAAATTATTAAAATTTTAAAAATCTATATTCAATACAGCTGCATTTCAAACACTCAATAGTGCATGTGTCTGACTATAGTCCTGTTAGACAGCCCAGATGTAAGGCACTAGAGGATGAAAGATATGAATGTAACTTCCACCTGGAGTTTGAACTATCCCTCTCTCTCTAACAAACTACAGACAGATTACTTAATATTTCTGTGCTTCCATCTGTCTATAAGGAAAATGAGAATCGGAGCAATAAAACTGTGCAAAGATGAGGTAGAAATCTATGGGATAACTTTAAGAGCGATAGTTAGCAAATGTTTTGTACATCAGTCTTTTAAAAGCACAAATAGCAATCCAACATAATTAATTTAATATCCTAAGCCTTTATTTGAAATCTTGTTACTAGTTTCCTTTTGTGTAAATTATTTACAGAACAATTATCACTGCTCATATTAGTTATTTAGACTGATGTGATAAAACAACATGATCAGGGCATCTTGTAGAAGAGTTTGTTTGGACTTTCAGTTCCCGGGCTACAAGGGTTCCTAAAAGTGGGGAGACCTGCAGCAAGAAAAGAAAGCTGAGCTTTCCTATCTTTTGTCTCAAGAACAAAACACAGAGAAAAAACTAGGAATGCTGGGAGTATTTTAACTTTCAAAGCACCACCTAAGTCTCCCCAAACAGCACTATCAACCAGAAACCAAATGTTTGGATGCCCAAGACTGTGGAGGACATTTCTTACAAAACCACCGTATAAAGGAACTAGTATTTTATTCATAACCCAGGCTCTCCATGCCTCATGAATGTAAGTGCCTATTGATTCTTCCTTATGTGTGTTGAAGACTGTCCTCTGTGACTAATGTTGTTCCTTTCCCAGAAGTGCTCAACACCATTTCCCCATGGCTTTTGAAGGCAAGAGGAAAGGATGTAGTAGGAGTCATGGGTCCTTTGCATGCTATGTATACTTGGCTTTGCATGGCTAGATACTTAGCGGAAAATTTGGCCAACTCTATCTCTCCTCAATTTCTAATTTTCTACTCTAAGCCTGAAGTAGAGGCAGAGATAGCTAAAAGTGTTGGAAAGATGTTTCAGCTTTACACTCTGCCTCAGGTGTGTGTGCACCAGTGTCGTCTGACCTGTACAAAGGCCAACCCTGCACAGCCCATGTAGAAGACGCGAATGGAGAAGTCCTCCTCTTCTGCTGACCTTGAACATATATTGGATTCCTTCCAGCCAGAGGACCCTGACTACAGTTACAATTTTTTTTGCACTTAGAGAAGTGACTAAGATTGATAGGAAAGGTTGTATTAAAAGCCAGCACTGTTTGGAGATGCCACAGGTAAAAATCATAGCCAAGAAAACCTAGTGTGTATTATTTTCGGTGACTTCTATGTGTTGATATTTAAACTTTCCAAATAGTCTAGCCCAGTAACATAGTCTACTGTGCAGTATAAGGTGGGTACCTTACTGACCACGTGGTTGTCTAGGAGATATGCCTCACTGGCACTTCCTAAGATCACAAGGAAAGAAAACACAAAAATTAAGTGTTTTTTTTATCAAATACATATTTCTTTTATACAAGCATAAATTTGAAAAATCCTTAAGTCAAGGAGTTGTATGTATATTGTAAACAACCATATTTAGAAAACCGTGGTGAGTTACACCCGACTTTGGTTATATTGCTGTGCTGCAGAGATCTTGCACAAGCTATTCATAGGTGCCTGGGAAGTGAGTACCTCCACCTACTTTCTAGCCTATCTCTTTGCCATCTTAGCAAACTAAGAACTGCTGTTACCTGTAACATCCCTTTTCCACTTCACGTACTTCTCCAGCATCAGAGACCTGGACATGGGTCGTTTTCTGTCATAGGACCCTGCTGTCACCATACAAGGTTCATGTGAGCGTCCATGTGCTTTTGCAGGACCTGTCTTCAGTTTCTGATGATGTCATCCAGTCTTTTCCCTCCCTTATCAAATCAACTAGCCTCAGTTGCAGATGTTGCAACCACTTCTATGTGTTTACAGCCTGCACCTGCCTCTTGGGTGCAGAAGGCACTCAGTGCTGCCTTTACGTCCCTGCTTTTCTCTCATGTGTTCTTTTCCACAGGATGTAAATGCTGATAAGAATATTCAAGGTGCTCACTTCAGGTCTGTCTTCTGACTCCAACCTAAACTTGCTGTTTCCTACCAGACAGTTTTCCTTCTGATGCAAAAACATAGACATCCTCTAACTAAGCACGCTCCAAATTTCATACAACAGAATAGAGCAGACATGCATTTTACTTGCTAACCCATGTCATTTTTAATATCAAATAAAATATTTTCATTGCTTATAGCTCATCTATGCTTATTTAAAATCAGAAGCTGTTCCGGGAATGTTGAGTGACTTCTTTAGGGTCAACCATCACAGTGCTGATAATTTTCGAGGCCCATGAAGTTACTTTAATTGCTGGTCAGTTAGAAAATCTAAAGCATGCTCTTTAGCCAAGTATTTTCTTGTTTGTTTTTTATTGTTCTCTTGGTTGAACCTGTTCTCCTCGTCTTCCTACAGAATTTCCAGTATCCTTTTATTGGCCAGTCAGAAAGTGTTTCTTTATATCATAAAACTGCCACTGGCCTGCAGGCCTATCTTCAGGCAAGACTTTGTTCTAATTTGCAGTGAGCTTGTTGTGACAGGCAAAGGAAGAGGTTCCTTCAGCAGTGCAGAATTTGGGGATGGTATCAAAATGAATGAACCTGACCATCTGCTAAAACAGCTGGACATTTGTCTGTATAAGCCGAGCATTTGATTTTAATAAAAGTCGTCGCTGTAAGATGGGTTGCTTCACCTTTAAGGTAATGAGATCAGGAATACTATAGAGCATTAAGGCACTGCCTTTGTAAGCAGAGACTCCACACCTGCACAAAGCTCCCTCCTGCATTGTAGGATTTATTGGGTAAATGGCCACCTGCTCCACAGATTGAACTAATAAGGTCATACTTGGGAGGAAAACAGAAGAGCCTTTCCCTTCTCAAAACATATTTCTTTCATCATTTCTTCTCTATACCCATCTGACTGGAGCTAACATTGATATCCTGATCCCAAAATTCCCTTTCATTCATTAATAAGCATGTAAGAAATAAGAGTTTATTAGGAAAGATACATTTGTAAACATACCCTCTACATCCGACATTGGCAAGAAATAAATAGAACAGTTTCAAATTTTACATGGTTATAGTTCTCTAAGTACCACCAAACCATAATAATTTAAGCAAAGAGAATAAATTAATATTCTGAGTTTTAAAGATATTGAGGACTAGCAGAATAGAAGACAAAAGACACAATTAGAACACACTGATTCCATGCACATTCAAAAGAATAAAGCATGTTCAGAAAAAAATAATAATGCCTCACAAGTGTAGCTAGTCTCAGAACTTTTTCCATTCTTATCATATAATGCTTTGAGTACATGCATCTGCTCTTAAAATACTATAATGGTAGAGTGAGCATTGTGTGCATATATAGTGCACATAGAGTGCATATAGAGGGATACATACATACATACATACATACATATATACATACATACATACATACATAATTGGATGGCCATGATAAATTGAATGGGTCTTCCAGACACTGGGTTCACCTCACTTTCTCAGAAGCTACAAAAATATCCCCTAAAACTCCTCAAGTTCTGTTTTTACACAGAGCTCAGAATAGGTGGAAAGTTGATTTCATGCTAGATTTAAAACAAGGCCAAGCTGAGTTCATAGGAAGAGTGTTGGATTTGACTTGTGATGTCTGCCATGAGCAGTTCCAACACTGAGGAAGCTCGCACATGCTTACCAACAATCTCAGTAGCCTTTACCATTTTGTGGCTATTATTAACCAACAATCTGCTCTTGATTTGGGCCATGCTTGTCCAAAATACTTGCACAACTTGTCCTTGCTAGACTCCATTAATTCCAGTTCAAGCTGGTTTTCAGCGTAGATATCATTTTGTTCCAAAAGGGAAGCCCATACCATGCATGCTCTTGCCAGTTAGCCAAGCTTCCAAGAATTTCTATTTCTCTAGTAGATGAAACTAATATTTTCAACTCAGCTATAAAGCAGTCAGTTCTATTAGTTAGACCTTCACCACACAGAACACCTTAGAACGATAGGGGAAGAAACCCTTAAAGGGAAAAGAAAATTAGTAGAGACACTTCTGAAGGCTAGACCCATAGTTTCTCATACACTTAAGCCCTAGAAGCTGCTACCCATTTGCTTTCTCTTCTTTGTTAATAGTATATGGACAATGCCTGTCCCTCCTCCCCTCATCTTATTACCAGGGAAGAATTCACTAGACACAAGACAATGCCAAGAAGTCTTCAGGAACAAACTGGCCACTATGTATACCTTGCATGAGAAAATACCCTTAAACCATGCAGAAGAGACATTAAAAATCAAAGCAAATCTCAAGAACAAAAACCTACAATCCTTATGACTAACACCCTAGCTCTCCCTAAGACACAAGTATACTGCTTTCTTTTTTCTGGTGTGGGATAGTCTGAATTTTGCCAACCACTGTGTTGTATTTCATCTGTTTGATGAAAACAAACAGAAGCAGTGGCACCTTCAACAGACTGCCCTTTGGCTTGCTCAGAAGTTGACAGTGTGCTTTCAAGAACTCTGCACAGGCTGGTAGGTGTCATCCAAGACCTTGATCTGAAAGAACCATTAGTTCATCCGTATGCTTATGCCCAGTCAGATGCCACCAAATATAACAGTCTCAGCTTCTCATTCTTGTAAGAATTTTAAGATTTGCATATAGGACGTGTCTCAGAACTGATGATACTTTTGGTGTAGCACTATCTAAAATGTTGCACTTTAAAATTAGTCATTTCTCTGAATATGAAAAAGCCTAATATGTACCATCCCTTGCTCTTTATTCATTTACATTTATCCACGTGACTTGTGGTTGTCAACTGAATCTCAAGTAGCTCCACCTGAATCCACTTCTTTTCTGAAAACTCAGTTTTCCCTAAATATGCCAGCTTCACTCCCATCCCCTTTGTGCATGTCTCAAGGTAAACTGTGCATCCTGTGACAATTTCTTTCCTATATCCCTATCAAGTAAGTAGTGAGTATCACATTATAAGCTTGATTATAAAATTGTTCTCTATTTTATGAGAATAAATAAAAATTATATTTAGAGCTACTGCATTAAGTAGCTCAATATAGTTTTAAAATGACCAGTATAAATACTTTCTTGATTGCAAAACATAGACTACCCAGAAATTAAATAACTTCTTATTTTGATGGGCACAGACTTTTCAGTTATGGTAATGTGCCATGGGCCTGCCCATGAAAAAAGCTCCATCCTGTGCATGAACAGTTTCATCGTAAGTTATGTTTGAAGACAGAAAATAGGTCCTAGGCCTCCTTAAATATAGTGTCTCTGGTGGGGTTGCTTGGTAGAGGGACAGCCTACCTTGGTTCCCACTGCCAGCTTCTAGAGAGTCAGTGAGCACTCTCTACAAATACTGCCATTCTTCCCTTGGCTAATTCCTTCCATATATTTCAACTTGAGCATTTCTTTTCATACTCAAGGCTAGTTTATGAAGTATTAGATATTAAAAGATGGCTTCGAGTAGATAAATAAAGCTTCCTCCCCCCCCCCCCCTCTCTCTCTCTCTCTCTCTCTCTGTGTGTGTGTGTGTGTGTGTGTGTGTGTGAGTGTGTGTGTGTGTGTGTGTGTGTGTGTGTGTGTGTGCTTTCAACAATCATAGAATCTGCTTTTAACTTATAGATCCTCTGATAGGTCCAGCGTGATTTGATATCCTATGGCTACTACTAAATAAACACAGGGAATTCAGAGGAAAAAAAGAATGCTATTTGTAAGAATTATTTAAAAAAAAAATAAGCAAACTAGGTGGCCTTGGTGATACTGATAGTTACTCCTGTCTACTAGAAAGTCCCCAGCAAGAAGACAAAGAGTCATCCCTGGTACATATGTCCTTACACAAAAATCCAACACAAGCTTTCTCCATGGAGGGTAATAGGAATCCCCAGCTTCAGCCCTCCCAATTGGCTGTGTGTAACATCACTTAGGGCCCACCACTTAAGTGCATCATGTTTCCTTTCTCCCATCTTCCAAATGGGGATAATAGTACTTGCTCTACCTACTTCACAGGATTGTTGGAAGGGTCAAATGGGAAAATGTATGTGAAAGCTCTTTGAAAAATTAAAAGTGCTGCCCAATTGTAAAGGGATCAATAGTAGCAGAAGGAGGGGTGGATCAGGGCTGTTTGCTGGTAATGGAGAGCTTGCCAGAAGGATAAATTCTGAGCAGAGGTCTGGGGGAGACTCCAGAGGCACATTGCCTGTTATTCTAGTCAGGAAGCCACTGCTACCAGGGGTCCCAGAACAAAGCCAGAAAGAATCTACCCAAGTCTATGTGTGATAGGCGTTGTCTGTGAAGGGCCTGCCAAGGAGAATTTATGCAACATTCAACCTCTGGCATACACAGTCATAGAAAGGAGCATTAAAAGAACAAGAGATATTTTCCTCCTGTTATCTCTATTGAGACTGTTGAGGGATTACTTTTCAAAACACTTTCTTTTTATTTTTTATATTAAGATTATTTTTAAACTTGTGTTTCCTTTTATTCCTTCCAGTTTCCCCTCCCATATCCTCTCTCATCCTGGATCTACTTCCATTTCACATCAGAAAAGAGCAGGTCTTCAAGCGACAACAACCAAACAAAACAAGGTATACTAAGACAAGGCAAAACCCTGACACCAAAGATGGACATAGCAACCCAACAGGAAAAGAGTTCCAAGAACAAGCAAAAGAGTCAGAGACACACCCACTCCGAAGTTAGGAGTCCCACAAAAACAACAACCTAATAACCACAACATTATGCAGAGGATCTTCTGCAGACCCATGAAAGCCCCAGACTTGCCATTTCAACCTCTATGAGCCCATATGAGCCCTGCTTAGCCGATTCAGTAGGCTGTGTCCTCCTGGTATCCTCCATTGCTTCTGACTCCTACAGTCTTTCTTCTTCTTCTTCTTCTTGGGATTCCTTGAACTTCCAGGGGACAGATCTGATAGATAGACTCTGTCCCCAAATAATATCTATCTGTATGTCTCTGTATCCTCTACCATTTGCTGCCAGAGGAAGAAATGCTGATGATGACTGGACAAGGAAAATATCTATGAGTATTGCAGAATATTATAAGGAATCATTACATTGATTTTATTTATTTATTTTTAGACCAATTGCGTTTGATTCCATCTTATGTCTCTGGCTATCCAGTCTCTCCTTCCTGGCCACCCAAACAGTATCAGGCATGGACTCTCTCTTGTGGAATAGGCCTCAAGTAAAATCAGACATTTGTTGGCTATTTCCACAAGTTCTGCACCACCATTACACAAGCATGTTTTTCAGGCAGGACACATTATAGGTTGAAGGTTTTGAGGCTGCATTGGTGTTTGTGTTTCTCTTTTTAGTAACCTGCAGAATCCCTTCCCCCACACTACAGCAACGTGAATGTTGGGGTGAAGGCTCTATGCTCTATGAAGGCACAATCTCAACCTCTCCACATTCAGTGAGCTGTATGGATGTTCTCCTCAGCAAAGGGAGTTGGAGAGCAACCCTCTGTCCTTGCATCTGTCTGGGTTTGGGGGGGATCACCACAGGATCCCCTTGCCCAGCAAGTCAACCAAATGTAACCTAGTCCTGCCACTGGAAGCCTTGCCTAGCTACAAAAGATGGCCAATTCAGACTTTGTATTACCCATTATTAGTAATTCTCACTATAATCTCATCCATTGGTTCCAGGAAGTTTCCCCTGCACTAGGTTTCTACACCACACACCCAATGCTCCCTATTACATCTGTCTTCCCCTGCATTCCCTCCCTCAACACTATCCCTCTACTCCTCACCTGGTTCTCCTATTCCCATCCCCACAAGCTCCTAGTTCATAAAAATCAATTTTCCCTTCCTAGGGAGATCTATGTGTCCTCTGTAGTCTCTTACTCTACACTTAACCTCTCCAGGTCTATGAATTATAGGGTAGTTATTGTCTTAGTGTGGATTTTACAACTGAACAGACATCATAACCAAGACAACGCTTATAAAAACAACTTTAATTGGTGCTAGCTTACAGGTTGAGAGATTCAGTCCATTATCATCAAGGTAGGAGCACATCAATATCCAAGCAGGAGGAGCAGAGAGTTTACATCACTATAGAAAGGCCAATAGAAGAAGATTGGCATTCTCAGCCAGCTGTCAAAGGAAGCTGTCAAAGCCCACCCCCATAGTGACACACTTCCTCAAATAAGGCCAAACCTGCTCCGAGGCTACACTTCCAAATAGTGACACTCCCTGGGCCAAGCATATTCAAACCACTACAGTTATTTTATAAATTAGAGGTTGGTTATCATTTATTTAATAGCTAAAATCCACATATAAGTGGATATATATCCAATTTATCTTTCTGGGTTACATCTGGGTCTGGCTTGTGTCACTCTGGATGATTTGTTCTAGTTCCATCCATTTGCCTGGAAATTTCTAGGTGTCATTCTTTTTAACAGCTGAAAAATACTCCATTGCATACATGTGCCACATTTTGTTTATTTTTCTGTTGACAGATATCTAGGTTGTTTCCAGTTATTGGCTATTATAAATAAATCTTCAGTGAACATGTCTGAGCAAGAGCTCCTCTGGTAGGATGGAGTGTCTTTTGAGTATATGTCCAACAGTGGTACAGCTAGGTCCTGAGGTAGATCTATCTGCAATTTTCTGAGGAATCAAAATATTGATTTCTGCAGTGGCTGTATAAGTTTCTACTCCCATCATCAATGAAGGAGTGTTCCTCTTGTTCCACATCCTCAACAGCATGAGCTGTCATTTGTGTTGTTGAACTTAGCCATTCTGATAGGTGTAAGATGAAATCTCAAAGTAGTTTTGATTTGAATTTCCCTGATGGCTTGGGATGTTGAACATTTCTTTAAGTGACTCTCAGCAAATTGAGATTCTCTGTTGAGAATTTTCTGTTTAGATTGTTAATTTTATTATTTGATTTTTTTTCTATCTAGTTTCTTAAATTCTGTATATATTTTGGATAGTAGTCCTCCATCAGATGTGGAGTTGGTAGAAAATAAAAAAAGAAATCTTTCCCTTTTCAGTAGGCTGCCACTTTGTCCAGTTAACTGTGTCTTTTGCCTTTCAGAAGCTTTTCAGTTTCATAAAGTATAATTTATTAATTGTTGATGATGTTAGCACCCATGCTATTGGTGTTCTGATCAAAAAATTATCTTCATTGCCAACACATTCAAGGATATTGCCCACTTTATGCCGCTACATTCAATATATCAGGTTTTGTGCTAAGGTCTTTGATCCACTTTGACTTGAGTTTTGTGCAGGGTGATAAATATGAATTTATTTTTATTTTTCTACAGGCAAACATTCACTTTGACCACCACCATTTGTTGAAAATGCCATCTTTTTCTAGTGTGTATCTTGCTTCTTTATCAAGTGTCGGGTGTCCAAAGGTGTGTGGATTTATGTCTGGGTCTTCAGTTCAATTTGACTGATTGACTTGTCTGTTTTTATGCCAATACAAAACATTTTCAATGTCTCTCAGAAAATGTTGTCATGAATGCAGTGTGATAGCACACATTTCCAGCCACTCACCGTGTCGTCACCAGGTCTTTGGATTACTTGTGACTGTATTCTGAGCTTGTTCTCAGAACGACATAGGAAATTTTAGCATCCTGTCTTTGCTTCACTTGAGGATGTACATATGGTGTGAAGCTTAAATGGCCCCGTGTTTAGTCCAGTTCTCTGCTCTCATGTCCTGAAATAACTAGTATTTCTGAACAAGTTGTTCTGCATGTTTACTCAGGACTCAACACTCTAGGTTGTCATTTTTCTTCTCTCTTTAGCAATGCCCCACACTTTTGTTGATGTGTATATTTTGGATAGCAACACTTCCTACCTTCCTTTCTTTACTCTTTGCCTTCCCGATCAGCATTTCCTGAGGAAAGCGGTCATTCATTGTTCTCCACTGACTGTATATCTACCACCTGACACACTTTAAATGGTATTAATATCTGAGGCACAGTGCAAGCAGTGAGGTCAGAATCATAATAAACTGGTTCCAGGTATGTGTGTGTTTGTGTTTGCACATTCACACACACAATGGTTCATGTGAAAGTCTGGTTCACATTCATGCTAGGGTTCAAAATCACTTCTTTTATTGTTGAAAGCATCTTCTAGTTCCTTACTTCTGCCCAAACATGGATGTTCTCTGTGAATCGAAATCTTTTTTTCTTCAGTCATAGGAATTGAAACCTAGCATCTCATGTTTGTTAGGGAAGTAACATACCATTGGACCATACCCCCAGACTTATTCTTTGTTTGTTTGTTTATTTTTTTTCAGACAAAAACAGGCTCTTTCTGAGCTGCTAAGCTGCCCAGGTTGGCTTGAATTCTTAAGCCTCTTATTTCAATCTTTTAATTAGACTGAGATTGTCTCTGCCACCAGTCTTGATGGAGCCTGACCTTCTTTGCAGTCCTCTCAAGTGGAGATCACTTGTCCTTGTCCAACCCAGGTGCTAGAGCATCAGAGGTGCTCAATGCACCATCAACTCCTCCATTGTGTTTCCATGAGAACCGTGAGCTTCTGCACACTATCACATTACCTGCTCATTAATGTTCTCCTGCCAACTCAACGCAGTGGCCCTCGCCTTCTCTTTGTGGACGCTCTGCTACACAAAACCCTTCCACTTTGAAAGCCCCATCTTGTATCATTCCTCCGTGATTCCCATTGTGCTATTTTTCCTACACCATGCTGCATTGTTTTGTAGATTGAGACATGAAAATGCTGCTTAAGAAGACACCATTCATCTCCCTACACAAGCTCTTTAAATCTTGCAATCTGGAGCCTCAGAAACTCTGTGATCTCAGCCAACAAATTATGTGTTCACAAAGAGCCCTGGTTTCTACCCTTTGTAGTAGCTGTCTCAGACAGCATCAATTCCTCCTCTCCAATTCAGGTCATTTTTATGTCTCTCACAGCAGATGAGCTAGTATCTTTTTCCTTTGGAAAATTGAAGTCATTAGGTTTCTTCTCCATCAGCCTCCTCCTTACACATTCATTCTCCTTCTTCTGGTCATCATGGATAACGTCCCCTCCTTCCTCTTCAAATCTGCCTTTCTTTGAGCTGAGTCCCTGCCTCACACTTCCTTTGAGAATCTCGCTTCCGTAGGAACAGCAGTTTTTTTGGTAATATTTTTAATTTTTTCTTTTTAATCATCTCTTTTGACTCAGATTATGACACCTTAAATATAACAAACTGTACTCCACGCTGATCATTTCCTGATCTATAATTCAGACTTCAAGCATTCTGATTTTGACTTATAATGTGTTTCATAATCATACCCACTAACATAACAGAGATAAAATGGTATGAAATAATAATATGCCACAAAGGACTTTCTTACTTCCTATCTGATTTTACTTCATTCTACTGTGGCTCCGTATTGTGCTTACAAACTTTATTTCACACCCAACCAATAGCCTCCTACCTATTTAAAAACTACTCATCGAAACTATCCTGTTTGTTTAAATATTCTATAAATTCTACTAGTCAATAAATTGTACAGTGTTCCTTTCGTTCCGATAAAACTATTCATGCTAGATTCCTCTAAGCTTGAAGCCCTGTGCACTTGCAATGGTCATCTTCTGTAGACCAGCTTTTAACCCCAGAAGAAAAACTCAAAAGAGTAGCCTAAGTTTTGTATAATTCTAGAATCAAGCCTGGACCAGACACAAGCATCAGGGCCTATGTGAAAAAAAAGTCTTTAGGAACCACATGTGCTCATGCAAAAATGTATCCAGCCAAATAACAGTATAAGTACCTAATGTATATTAGCAAATCAATGCAACTAATGGGCATATTTCTCTCTTTCCCTTACTTGACACTTGTAAAGCTACTGAAACAACCAATATTACTGTGCTACAAAACCTCCCAGTCCAAGGCCACCAGATGATCATGACCACCATGTTCCTATTTAACCTCATAGTTGCTCCTTTGTGAGTCTACTGTAAATAGTGGTCATTTTCCAGAATGGCATCCTGAAGTCATTGTCCTAATAACTGTTCCTAGGACTTACCCAAACTATGATGTTTTCAAAGAATTATTTGGTTTGATTTGATTTGATGTGCATGAGTGTTTGCCTGCAGGTATGCATGTGTGTACCATGAGTGCTAATGGAGGCCAGAAGAGGACATTAGATTCCCTGGAACTGGTATTACATATAGTTGTGAGCCAACATGTGGATACTAAGAAGTGAACTTAGGCCCTCTGTAAAAGCACTCAGTGCTTGAACCACTGAGCCATCTCTACAGCCTCATCCACTCACGGATACTAAGTGCAACCTATTAATTGACTGTCCTTGAGTCTGCATATCCATTTATCCCTCATTCTTTGAGGATCTGGTGGTAATCAACACCTTCTTCAAAATCTTTTAGATAATTCATACCAATATGTCTAAGCTTGAATCTTTTATTTCAGCCAACGAAATAAAAATGATTCAGTTGGCATAAGTCAATATGTCCTCCAGAAAAAAAAAGGTCACACATCTTCTCAGGTTTGATGGTTCCAAGACTTCTTCCAGATCACCTTCTACTGGAACTTCCACTTGCCAAAGAGTGGATTTTCAGTTTACACTATACTCCTGCTTCACAACTGTATCCATCCTGTAGTTATTTATGAGAATGTACAATTCAAATCTGAATTAGTATTTTATGTTCCAAGTCACAGGAAAAAAATCTTACCATACTCGGACAAACCATAAAACTACAAAGAATACAAGATTGCAATCATCTGATTAAAGACCATATCTATCAGGATAATATCTACACTCCGCAAGAAGTCTTGAAAATTTTAGTTGTCTTTTCATGGGAATATTCTTCCTGTTTTCATGGGTAATGAAGAGGACCAAATGGAAGTACATAGTCCACGGGAGAGGACAAACTGTTCTGTGCACATAGACCAATGCATTAGTTGCACGGAAATATTATGAAATTTACAGTGATCTAAGTTATCAATTTTTTGTTTTCTCTGTTTTGGTTTTCTTTCTCCGGAAGGAAAAAATTCCCTTCAAATCCCAAATGAAAAAAAAACATTTGGAATGATGCCAATTTGCTTAATTGGATTTTTTTTTTTTTTAGTGAGTGGGAAAAAAGTTTTTTAAAAGTCCTTTAATGCTTTTACACTGACATCAACAAGAGCCACGTCAATTAAGCAGATTGCTTTAACAACAACAACAACAACAACAACAAAATGCCTGGCAAATCTAGCTACCCCCACCCCACCTCAAGGGTAGTATATGTCAGGCTTGTGTATGCCAGGCTGCTGTAGAGCAGAGCTTCCCAGATGAGGCATAGCAACGTCTCAGCACTACGGACTGACAAGAGATGCAGACACTACCCCACCCATGCTCCACTGCGCTCCAGCTGAGACACTCACCTAAGGCATGGCTGCCGTCCAGTTTCTCTCTCTTTAATGGGACATAGTGAGAACTGGGTGCTGGACTTCGAACAAGGCATTTCTCCCTCCCTTTGATTTTCTTAAACTGGCCAGGCCAGACAAATGGAAACTTTCGTGACTTCGTTTTCTCCTTTGTTTCTACCTCCTCTCACCCAGCACATAATAAGTACTAGTACAAGAGATGTATTTTCTCCTGAGCTGTAATATGTAACCAGAACAAACAGAGGACACGGGAAAGGTGGAGAAAAGTTAGATATATAAGCAAGAAAAAGTGAGTTATTGATTTTATTGACCGGTCTGTTAACTTCTGACATTGCAATAAAGTCTTATTTATTTGTATACAGAAGACTCAATTACATAGATACATATCATTTTAACAACTGGGTTATTTACAGGAGAATTGCAGCTTCATAAATAATACAGACTTGGAATTTCTCAAGCTGATGTTTATCCATTGTTACCTAAGGAAGTGATGGTTCTGGGGCATCTCAGTGCAGAGTCATTAGGAAGCACCGCAGTAGTGTGGAGAAGAGGGTCGCCCTGCAAGTAATCCCAACCTAATCACACCCAAGTGGGAGCTGCTGAACTGCCCTCTTCTATAGCAGGACAGCCAGCAAGCAGCAAGGGGCAAAACCCCCAGTCTTTCGGTTCCACTTTGATTGTCCATTCCTACAGGACTGTATTTCAGATTTGTGTGTGTGTGAAAGGCTTCATATGTGTTGGGGGATCATGTGTGTGCAAGTGCAAATGAAGATGTGTGTGTGTGTGTGTGTGTGTGAGTGTGTGTGTGTGTGTGTGTGTGTGTGTGTGAGTGTGAGTGTGTGTGTGTGTGTGTGTGTGTGCGAGCGCATGCGCGCGCGCGCACACACACCAGATCACAACCTTTGGTGTGGTCAGCAGCCAACTGCCTTGTTTTTTGAGACAGAGTTTCTTACTAGGTCCTGGATATGGCCATTAGCCTAGGCTGACCAGTAGCTCCAGATCTCCATTTGCATCCTCTTTCACATGTGTGCCCGGGATAAAACTCAGGTCTTCCTGCTTCACAGCAAGCACTCTAGTAACAGACCCACCTCCCAGCACCTTTGCTTAAACAGAATTTTCAGAGTAAGTTCAAGTATTCCCCAAATTGTCTCCATCCTAGGATGAATCAATTAAGCAAATTGCTTTAAAAGATAACTTAGAAGAAGTGGGGCAGGGCAGGGGGGTGGGGACAGCAGGCTTTCAAATTAGATAACTTATCGACCCCTATCTGAGCTGTCCCCATTCAGAGTAGCGTACACAAGATTTGTGGAATTGGAAAGGGCCATTGGTCCTGTCCTGTTCTGTATGTTCCCTGGAGATTGTCTAGGATCAATTATGTGTTTTCTATTCTTGACCACTACTTCAGTGTGTAACTCCCTTGCTGGGCTGTACACTCCACACACTCAGCAACCATGTCTGCTATTCATTAAGAAAGGATTTGCTGGGAATGGATGAATTCATGGAGTAGTTGAGAAGTGTGATTTGGGAGGTGTTTGCAGGTCACCAACATCTTGCACAGCACCATTCACCTAGTGAAAACTGAAAAGATTCATGGAATGGGAGAACAAATGGATGGATGAACTATTTTCAGTTGAGGAAATTCACAGTTGGTAGTAGGTTTGGGACTCGGAACCTTTGAGAACAGCCACTGCAGGTAATGGACAGTGGCAAGAAATTAGAAACAAAACCAAGCTGGGCTCAGAGCATCGCCTGCTGTGTAATACCCGAGGGCTCCTATACACAGCCTTGCTTATGAAGGTGGTCCTTGCTTTAGAATCCACCCACAATCCATCCATGCTTGTCTTGCCCATAGACCTGAGTTCTGTGGACTCACAGCACACACTCCCCCCACCCCCAGCCCATGTGCAGCACTGGATGAACAAGTTTTGGCCAAAGTCACCACTGCTAGTTATTTTCTGGAACATTCTTAATTCCACATGAAAACAGACTCTCTCATTCACATAGGAGGTCTGCCTGCCCTTGCCTCTGTTACTTACCCCTATGCTGACGCTTTGAGGCCTTCTGTTGTCTCCACAGAGACCTTCTGAGATGCTGGGCAGGGGGCCTTCTGGGTTCTCTCCATCCACCCTTGTCCTCATAGGACTTAGCTGCAGGATCTGGTTTATCCACTTCCAGGTCTTGACAATGCTCAAGGCTCTTGAGCCTCAGTCAGACCAAACAGCTGCTAGCAGGTTACTGAGCCTACTCTGTTCTGGAGACTGAGTGCCTGCAATCTCTCCCCTGTACTGCGCAAAGGGGTCACTATCTTCCTCCACACATCAACTTAAAGAAAGCTCACACTTACTGAGCCAAAATCAGTGATTGTGTGGTTTATTCATATAGATTGATGGACTTAATCCTTGCCCTGGAAGGCAGGTCCCATTTTATTTCAGTTTTACCTCCTCATGAGGTGCTAATGATCTTGAAGAAACTTGCTGGCTTATGTTACCAACAGCAATCTCAAACAAGCAGCATTTTTTGCCTTCCTGCTCCTCCTAAACCCTTATGGCTTTTACCTCTGGAGATAGGGAGTGAAGGTGAGACATCGGGGCACCTCACTCTGTGGCAGTGTTGACAGGCCATCTTGTCGCCCACATGCTGAATGGGCAGGAGACAGAACGGAGAAAGGCATGTCTGTGATACCTGTGGATGCCCAATAAGGCCAGTCACTGGAGTGGAGGAATTGAGGTCAGCTACTGAGAGGGGGCACAAGGACCACCATGGCAGAGATGATTTGGGCATTTGCGAACGGTGCACGCCCAGATGGGCAGAGGAGAGAGACAGTAAATTGAGGGAAGAACTGGGACTCTTCAGAGAGCCCCAACGGGAGCATCACCAGTTCAAAACACTGAGCAGG
>NC_137975.1:69619935-69880809 GCF_963924665.1 Micromys minutus | reverse complement strand
CAAATCTTGTGTGTGCATGTGTTATAACAACACTCCCATAACACTTACAGGGCACTTACCACGTGAGAGTGAGGTATTGTGCTAAGCTTTTGCCATTTATCATTTTAAATCTCCCACCTACACCGTGGATATTATCATCACCCCACTTTACAGCTGGAGAAACTTAATGTTGGGTTAATTAACTTACCTAAAGTTTCACAGGCAACTTTCTTTGTTACTGAATTTGGGGCTCAAATCTTGTGCCCCAAGCCAGGTTTAGCCATATGTCCTTAGTAAGCCAAAAACAAAAACAAAGAATGCAGAAAGAAGAAAAGGAGATTTATTTGGTGTAACAACATTGGGAAGAGGGACAGAGAAATTCAGCGAACCACCAACTTTGTCTTTGAGCTCTTGAGTCAAACTGAAGTGTAGACTGAGAGTCAGGGATGTGCATGTCTAAGCAGTCCGGGTCAAAGTGTGGTCCCACCCACCACTGACCCAGCACTGACTGGGCTTCAGTCTCATCTCGTAAAGTGGCCTAACACATTGTGAAATCTCTTTCTAGGAGACAAGTTTCCTCTCTGGCTGGTGCCTTTTCCTTCTTCAATATGAGATTTCTGGGGAGACTCCCATTTCTTTGAGGTTCATTTATTTCAGTAATCTGATAGATTGACAGACATGTGTGTCTCTTTAGAATACAGGCCAGTTACAAGGTAAAATAAAGATAAAGATATAAAACAGTTCAACTCTACCCTATGTCATTAGGTGGTCAAGCACATGCCATGCTCCTCTTGTACAACTTGAAGAAGTTGATCTCTACTTCTTTGTGGGTCCACCTTTAGATGGATGGGAACCTGTTCCACAAATTCCAAGGAATGTTGACTGAACGGTAGACATCCATCTATAGACAGGATTTAACACCCCAAGTACTAGGATTACAAGTTTGTGCCACGTCTAACTTTAGGCTAGGCTTTAATGACACCTATTGTCTATTTTGAGGTTCTAGTTACAGGTCATGAAGATGGTTTTCCTTAACATTGCAGAGTCTGATTTTCTGAAGTCTCAGTACACTGGGCTTCCTACACTGCTTTTATCTAGAAGTCACATGAGAAGTCTGATCTTCTCATCTAAAGATTCTGTTACAATAGCATGACCTGTTGCCAAGAATGTCATGTGCACCCACTCAGTCCCTCTGCTTTTGAGTGAAAGACACCCTCCAGAAACCTCTCTTTGCGCATGAATTTTTTTTTGTCTGACCGCGTGTGCATAGAGAGGATCATCCAAATCTTTTGTCTTATTTGGGGACCCTCAAAATACAACTTGTCTCCTTTAATTGAGAAAGAGAACATTTTGACCACCAGGCTGAAGACTAAAGCTCACAATAGGCACTAACCCAGTCCTACTGATCCAGAATGATCCTACTGACCCATAATGGACATTCACTAGACATGGCCATAATGACTATGGCAAATCGGGACAAAGCCACACTCAGTAAGCACAAAATTGAGAGCAGTGTCCATCCCAGAATGGCTGTATGCCCCACTAAAATGAGTGGAAGGGATGATATGATCTCTCCAATAAAGGTTACCAATTTGCTTAGTATTTTTAACCTTCTAAGGAAATTTTAAAATATCCAAGTGGACATTTCCCCACGTTGAACGCCCCTGAGCACAGAGATGATCGTTCTCCCTTCTCTCAGGGTCTCGGAAACCGAGCATTGCACAGCACAGCTCCCCGTGATGGTGGCTGCAGGTAAACATGCTGCACTACGCATGCTCATAAGTTGGCTCGAATTGAGATTGGTCTCCTCGGCATTTTGGGTTGAGCATGCCCAGAAACTTGACAGGCTTCTAACTTGAGTCCCAGCTCCTCTTCTTCTCCCTCCTTTTGCACAAAACAAAACAATACTGCAACAACAGCAATGAACCTCAAGCTGTAGTTTTGAGTTTCCTTAAATTTCCTGGACTTTAATTCTCGTCGTTCAGGGCTGATCTGGAGAATGAATGACAAGCAGCTGTGGAAATTTAAGTCCTATGCCAGACTCTCAGCCATTCTTTCTGTCCCTGACCTCTTATGTCAACTCATTCCTTCTACATGAACCATCCTACTCAATTGTCATCTTCCACCCGGATTACATGTAAATTTCCAGTTTATTCTATCACCTATTCTCTGGGTCATAATTTATTGATATTGAGAAACCCAGTGAGTAATGAGAACTAAAATATTTTATTTACGCTTATATCTGCACTCATTTTAATGTGACACCTTAAAGGGAACAGGTTGAGGATGAGCTAGTGCGTGTCTTACAGTTAGGTGTATGCCAGGGCTTCACAGTAGCTTTTCTTATTGCAACACAAATATTTATTAGCTTTACATTAATAGCATCTTCACTAAATATTATATTAGTGTATAATCCTATTATTGTTTCCTTATATTTAGGATTTAGATATACCTCCTATATTAATTCCAACACTAAAGTTATAAACAGAAATATGAACTCAGTAAGTGGATTGTTAAAATATTTTAACCCAAAGGAGTGTGTAAAATATGAGTAGAATTAATGATGGGATTTTTGGTGTCTTTCTATAACATAAACAGGGACCATTAATGCCCCAATATGGCAACATAGTGAATGAAAATTGCTACACATCATACTTTTTCCTGTAATGGAGAGAAAATACAGTGATAAAAATAATCTGAACAACTTCTGCAGAGCCTTTGTTTCATTTAAGTGGAACAAAAGCTACAGAAGGAGAGGACAATGAAATGATGTGTTGCTAAAAGGATAAAGAATCCGACCCCACTCTATTAGTGACACACACTATGAATGCACTCCAGTTAATAGCATCTTTTAGCAATCGCTACTTTTTCAATTACAGTGATGCTAAGAAATAAATAGACTGAGGGAGAGAAAAATGGTCAGACTACACCTGAATTGGACTAGTTCTTTGGCTGATACTCTTTAAAAAAAAAATAATAACCAACTCTTGAGTAAAAAAAAAGAAATCTAAGAACAGTTTACGGATAGGGCATGGGCTGGCATTTTCAGAATCAAGAAATACTCAATATTATTGGGAATGCAGTGTTTTCATTACCCCGTCTCTGGTGGTCTGAGCCATTCATTCCTAGAGTCTTGAACAGCAACCTTCTCTTCCAGCTGTGTTTTTTGGGCTGTTCGAGAGGCTCCATTATGGTACGGGGCTGCTAACTAGGTGTGATGCTACAATTTCATGCACTGTGATTCCTCTAGGGTGTTCCTTCCTGTCCTTTGCTGAGTCCTAAATCACCCCACTTCCACCAGCCCTTTGCCACATGCAAGACTGGCTGCAAATGCTACCCTTTAGGAGCATCTGAGCAGAAATGCAGTTTTATTCCCTCTTTAGGGGTTTTCAAATTTTTTATTCTCCTTTTTTTCCCCCAAAAGTGACACTCTGGCTACGTTTGTAGGGAATGTGGCATTCTGAGAGAAAATAACTGAAATGGATGAGCCAGACTCTTCACCAATTCTCACAAGTGGAAAGATAAAATATGGATGCAGAGGAGAACGTGGTCAGAAAATCTGTTATAAATCCCATGGCTGTGATACTGGGTGAGGTTTGGCGTTGGTTCTGTTGATTTGTGAAGGGGAAATGTGCTTTCATTTAAGAATGTGGGACAGCTCCTCTTTCTGAAACCTCTTCTCTGGGTATCTCCTGTGTGTGGCTCTGATTAGGGCAATCCTGCAGAACCCTCCTCTGCGTATTCTTCATCTCTGCCTCTCATGCCTCAGACTCCAGTGGATAAAATTTGAAAGTTTATCAAAGATATTGATACCACTCATTAAAATTACAAAAACCTAGGAAAGGAGGGAGAGACAGATGTTGGTAGATATCAGAAGGGATGAAGTGAGCAGAGGCCAGAGCTTTAAACTCAAAACCAGTGCTTTCCCTCTTTTGTGCTGTGTGTAAACATTGTCTGAGGATTTTTCCAAATATTGATCTGACTAATGAGGGGTCCCAGACCTGGGACTTGGGAAACAGAGGTGAGCCTTTCTCATCAGTCATGGCTGACACTGATGCTGTTGGCCATAGAGTCAGGCCTTAACCACAAAGCCCCTGAGAGGCAACTATCCTTTACGTTAAAATGAGTGAATGCTTACTCCTTGGATATTCAGCCTAATGTGAGGAAAAAATAGGACACGGAACATTGCTGATGCTCTTTCATTTGACTGTGAAATTCCAAATCGAGGAAAGTGACTGATTTGTGAGGGCTGGACTACATGCCCGTGGAGGTCACAAACGCAGACACTGGGTTGAGAACCACGAGTTCTTTGTTAAAGAGGTCTCTGAGATCTTCTACCACATCATTATCAGAAGTGACCACACCCAACGTTTCCAAATTAAATGATGATGCATTCTGTCATGGCTCATGTTTAACTTGTATTCTGCATGTGCGTCCTTGCCACTGAAGGGTTATGCACGTGTGCGACCTTAGGCAGTGTCTGAGAGTCTGGGAAGACAGGAATGACTGGAGCACCATGGTATCCATAGCAACGTCAGGCTGCAGCAGGAAATTAGACTCGTCGTCATACAACTAGTCCTAGTGGACCTCATGTGCTTTCTACCCTTCAGTTCCCAGGTATCCACGCGACACTAGGTTAAGACTCAGTGAGCTGAACACAGATTAAAATCTCATACTGAGAACTTCATTGACATAGATCTGTAAGACAAAAGGGTATAATGTTAGTACAAAGCAGAATGTTCCTGAAAGAGACAAGAAGATGGCTCACTAAAAATCACAACAGTGTCTAACCCTCCCACTTGAACATCACAGTACTATAGCGTCCACGTTAGACAAGAAAGAATATCCCCCCTCTCCTACTCCCCTCTCTGTTCACAGCCCCTTTTTCAGAATTTATTTAATATTTCATTTTCTTAGCACAATTAAATTGGCCCTCAGTCCTTTATGCCCATTGTTGTACAAGAGGATATCTTGAAAAAAATTAAAATGAAAAGAACCACGTTGCCTCGAACAATTAAATCATGTTTCTTGCTGTCAAGATTGGTGGTGGTTTGATAATTGGTGTTCGAGGACGCCTAACAGTTTAAAAAGATTAGTCTATGGAAAAGCCAGACCTGACTGCGTACCTCATAACCCTACCCTAGAGAGACTGAAGCAGGAAAATCAAGAGTTCAAACACAGTATAAATAAATAAATAATAATAAATAAATAAAACATAAAAACAACCTAAAGGGGAGACCTGTCTTCACATGATTGCTAGATCATGTGACATTTGACATATATGTTCTTTAAAAAAATTTACATGCAATTCATTATTAACATCAAAAATGTTAGCCAACAGAACACAAAATAATATTTTAGCTTAATTTACTAACAACCAACCTGTAATAACAGCCTGTGAGACCCATGATGATTTGTAGGATTGATTACTTATGGAGATAAAAATATGCTTAGATTTCTCTGGAGACACAAGCATTCTTCAGATTTGAATACAGGTTTAAAAAAGGGATGAGGTTCCCTGAAGCAGATACAAGTTTGGGTGCAACTTTTGAAAACCGAAGATGCTTTATGAGGAAGACTTGATGCAAAACTCAAAATGGCTTAGAAACTGAGAGAGCGGAGGCTTTGAGGGTAGCTGGGTGGAATCTTCTTAAAACACCCAGTAGAGAGAGGGGAACGCCGTGGCCTCCAGACCTCTGCCCCTGTGACGGTGGCATTTTCTTCCTTCCTTCTGCTCTTCTTAAAGGACATGGGCTCAAATAGCAAAGTTAAACATTTCTCATCCTGGTAATACACCAGCAATTAATCCAGAAAGCCAGTGCATACCATGAGGTTGCAAACTTTGAATCTATCTTTTCATGGTAGGTTTGGGTGGTGGTTCAGAGAAGAAGCCCCAGGTCAGAGGCCTACATTGCATTTCCAGTCAGTACCACACCATGTGAAGTTGACACCTGCATGGAGCTGGGCATAGATGAATCATGATAGAAATCTCTACAGATGAACAGAATGCCATCTATAAGGTCTACTTCATCCATATGCCACCAGAGCACCATCAGACAAGAGGAAGCATTCCATGCAGCACCTGTGTGTTAAGGGTGGCCCTGAACAATACCTTGTCAGTTTTCCTGGATAGAGGTGTTGTAGGAGCAAGGCTTTCTGGATTTAAGAAACCTTTTAAAAATTACATCATTTCCAAGTGGCTTAAAAACCTGTGATTTAACTGTTCCATCCTTTTAGGAATATCAGCTCACCCCAGAGTTTCAAGTGTCATGTATCTACACCAGAGCCCAGAGTTGGTGTGCATGACATCAAGAGATGACAGTTGTGACCTGGGAGGAGACAGCAGTACTCTAGGGGCCTTGCCTACCTCACAGCTCTTTATCAGTTAAAAGCAGGTGATGGAATTATGTTGATGTTGGACAGTTCTCTTTCCATGATTCTTCCATAGGCATTTGCAGACACTGAAACCTCAACTGGTCTGGATATCAAAGGAACTGGTCTCTCCTTTTATTAGATGGGTATGAAAATGAATGATTAAAAAAATGTTGCAGAAGGACCTAAGGGAGACTTGATGAATTTTGAGGGGGAAATTTAAAAATCTCTGTAGAGTACATGTAAAAATGAATGGATCTGTGAATGATTTAGGTCAGTATTACAAAGTCATCATCAGCTAACCAAGTTCAAATAATGGATCTGTAGGGAGTATTTGTGCTTTATCTCAACATCCCAAGTCTCCCTTTGACTTTCATGTGTACATACAGCCTGCAAATAAAGGTCATTTCTCAGCACTGCTGTGAACCTAGACCCTTCACTTGCGGAAAGCTCAGAGTTCCTCTCCAGAGGCCACGTGAGTCACTGCCAATAAAAGGAAATACATTTTTCCACATTAACATCATCAGATGTTCTCCAGTCTCTGAGCGTCAGTAGGTGGCATTATAGGTATCTGACAACACAATTTGCAAAAGCACAAAATCCATGTGGATTAATGAATGTGGGATTTAAGGTGCTCTTTATAGAGTTAGCCTTATTACTTTAGAGTCAAAAATTCCACCAGCAGACTGTAGGGCTCTGAACATAAGCATGTGTGTGTCTAGAGTCATAAAGGGGTCCAGACCAACAATAAAAGGTGGCTAACAGTAGAGGTGGCTCTGTAAAGGTTTTTTTTTTTTTTAATAGACACTTCCAATACTTCCAGTCCCTCTCTGGCATTGAGTGATCTTAAAAAAATTGAAAGAAAGGGAAGTTTAATTTAGAGGGGCCTTCTGCCCTGCCTAGCTGCGGTTCACCTGCTCAACATGAAATAGTAATGTGCTCAGCTGCCCAACTTCTATTACATAAGCTGTGTATCCCGGTGAGAACTGCAGACTGTGGGCAAGAACTGTATGAAACACAGGAAGGAGCTGGCAAGTCCCCATGACCTTCATGGGACTATGTTTGTTTTACTGCACAAAGGGGGAAAAACCCCACATTCAGACTTCTAAAGAACCCAACTCATTAAAAAATGCATTGGTTGTTAACAAGGAAACTTTCTGGGCTGTTTGTTGGAAAGATGGCAGACATGGGGGAGCACATTGGGATGAGCAATCTGATTTGCAGCCCTCTCCTTCTCAGCCTGCAGACGTCCCAGTGTCTTCTTTACCAAATGGTGTGGTGAGACTCTGAAAAGGAGTTCCCTCTTGAGGAGGAAAGCAGTTATATCTGAATATTAACTTGAATGGAACTTGTGTCTAGTCTACAAAGAGAGGCAAATTCAAATCTATACTAGAGTGTTCATCTGCTGACTATCTAAGAGATGCTAAGCCCGGCTGAACTGTGTCAACCAAAGGCTCTCTCTCCCTCTTCTCTCTCATCTCTTTCCATTTCTCCCTTTCTTTCCCTCTCTCTATCCCTTCCTCCTCCACTCCCCTGCCTCCTTCTTTACCCTCCAGAGACAGGCAGGCAGCACTGTGAGTCTCAGATTTGAGATTCAGTAGGAAATGTGGAGCTGAGAATGAGGGGCCCTGACAAAGATCCTTAATTTAAAATTCTATACTGTGACTATTTAGCACCTGGTTTACCCTTCATGGATGATCTGCAAATAGACTGCGATTACTGATTAAGAAAAAAGAACATCCAGAGTGAGGGAACTGGGAAGGCAGGAGGGGTCATCCTGCAGATGGCCCAATGCCAGCACTTGAAGCCAGCGTTCTGTGATTATTCAAGTGTGTGTGGTGATTCCAGTGGCATATAATCACACGGGTAGCATTTGGTGGTGCAATTCATGTGTTGTCCCCAGGGGAAAGAAAACATAAATTCTCCTGGATATCAGTAAAGTCACCATTATTCACAACGTCTTTAACCCTCATAGAGTTTAAGAAATGCCCATACAAATACCCTCTTCCCCTCTCTGTCCCTAGTTTTCTGTGAGCTGTGAAGTGCTTTAAGAAACTCCAATAATGATTCACAGATGGGGGGGGGGGGTGGGACTTGTGTGAGCCATGGTCTGTGGTAGAATTTAGAAGCTACCTGCTCAACTCTTGGTGTCCCACTGTCTGTGTGTCACTCTAGACTAACAGCCAACAGGGAGACCCCTGTGTCATCAGCATCTCATCCACAGATGTGAAAAATACCAACTGTAGACAGAAACTGTTTGGGAGACACTTAAACATATATAGGCGTTTTTCTTGTCGTAACTCCTTAAACAATATAGCATGAAATTTACATAGCACGCTCATTGCATCAACATTATGAGTAATCTAGCAGTGATTTAAAGTGAACGAGAGACTATGTATAGGTTATAAGTAAATGTTATGCAGATTTAAATACGCGATTTGATTATCCTCAGATTTTGGTGTCTACAGGGTCTGTGAAACAACTCTCTGGATACTGAGGGAGGAGTATTTGTAAACATCACATTTTGTGAGCTCTGAGAGACCCAACTACTAAGGTCCATTCCAAACATGGATTTAATGGTTCACAGTACATAGTTATTGTCTGTGAATACCATTAGCTTGTATATAAGATATTTCCAAGGTCTGCACACAGAGATTAGAATATGTATTAGTTGGCTTTGGTAGTTGAGCATTATAAACAAATTCAATAAAATGAAATATTACCTTAAACCTAAACTTTGTTAAGGTATATTAATCAGCAGATTAGCATTTATATGACAAGCTTGCAGAGTTTCAGTGAATTTAGATGTATGTTGTCTATATTGAACTCAGCAGCCAACCTGTGAGGGAAGTTATGTCACCATCCCTGAGTTTCCTAAGAGAAAGCTGATGAGTAAGTAACCAGAAAACAATTCCAAGTCCATACTCCTAGTGAGGGGAAAGATCTAAATTTAAACCTGCCATGTCTAAACTGTAAGAAACCTTGCCTTTAATCTCTATACCAAACTGCTTCCAATATCTGGTCCAGACAGGCTTTTGTGACTGTGGCAAAGTGCCGATAGGGAAGACTAATTTTGGCTTATTGTTTTAGAGGTTTCAACCAATGACCAGTTTACTCCTTTGTTTGAGGACCTCAGCAAGGCAATATATCATAGACAGGACCCCCACTCTCTAATCAGAGATTCTATTCCTGCTCAAATATCATGACCAAGAAGCAAGTTGGGGAGGAGAGGGTTTTTTTCAGCTTACACTTCCACATCGATGTTCATCACCAAAGGGAGTCAGGACTGGAACTCAAGCAGGTCAGGAAGCAGGAGCTGATGCAGAAGCCATGGAAGGATGTTGCTTACTGGCTTGCTTCCCTGGCTTGCTCAGCCTGCTTTCTTATAGAACCCAAGTCTACCAGCTCAGGGATGGCACCACCCATGATTGTCTGGGCCCACCCCCTTGATCTCTAGTTGAGAAAATGGCTTACAGCTGGATCTCATAGAGGCATTTTCTCAGCTGAGGCTCCTTTCTCTGTGATAGCTCCAGCTTGTGTCAAGTTGACACAAAACCAGGCAGTACGCACACTAATACCAAATTATGGTGGTCAGAAATCAAAGAAAGCATGAGGAAGTTACCAGCATCCTCACTATCCTTTCAAGAGCATTCTAAAAATGGTTCATCTTCCTTCTGCTTGTCCATAAATGTTCTACCACTTCCTCATCCTATCACAGGTTGACAACAAGGCTTTTAACACAGGCTGTAGGGACAGTCTAGATCCATGCTGTAGGTGTCTTTTAGGATTGAGACAGAACTTGTCAATAAACTACTAATAGAAAGATATTCCCAAGCTTTGTACTAAACAGTAGTAAGTCCTCAAGTGGATGGCAACATGTATCTTAAGTCAAACCTGTATTTGTACTGACTGAATAGTCACCAAGTGGGAAGGAAAGGCTGAGCTCACAGTCAAAGAGGACAACTAGCAAAGAGGATGAGGGCATAGAGGATGGAGTAGAACGGGAGGAAGTGAAGTGGGGTGACTTTAGTTAAAGCAACATTGCATTTGTAGAAGAACATCGAAAGACACACTGTTGTTTTAACACTTACCATTTGGTAATTAAAATACAAAAGTTTTAAAGCACGAACCATTCACTACAGAGGGCTACCTTGGGACCCCACATCTCCAATGTTGCACTGTGTTTCCTAGGCTTCATGTTCATTTCAAGAAACATGTTTTAGAAAATATTTAATCTCAATCCAGTTCTTCTACCCTGAGTTTGATCATTCAGTTCCCAGGTAAAAGACACACAACTTTTATTATTTACAATAAGTCTCAATCAGCACTATAGCTGGGCAGATATCTACCCTCTATGCAATTAAAATCTATTTTCCTATTGATAACTTACTATGTTTCATCTGGGCTGCTCTTAACCCCAAATGGCCAGGCATTAGGGCCATGCTTTCTTGTCTCCTAACCCATGGTGTTTTTCTCCTCCTTGTGGTCTCCTCTGACTTCAAGGCCCGGAACACCAAGCCTTGCCTACCTCAATTCTGCCCAGCTATTGACTGTATTTACTCACAGGCATCTTTATTCATCAATCAGAAATAACTTAGAGCAAGGTCATATAGCCTCATTTGAGTCTACCTGTGGACTCTCTCATCAGGGACAACCAACCAGGTCTGGGCCCCCACGCCACCCCTCACTTAGCATTGTAATATATATAACAACAAACCAAACCTCAACAGGACACCTGCTTAACCGATACTTATGGTTGTTTGATATGTCACAAAAATACCTAACCCCAAATTCTCTGCTACCATACAGTAAGTATTGCTTCAAGTCACTAAAATCTGTAGCCAATGCTTTTTACTAATTCTGATTGCAGGATTCCCCTCTGGCAGTACAGGAAGGGCTCTGTATAGAAACTGCCTTCCAACAGATTGGTTTATGGTCCTGCAAAGTTAAGGGTGATACATGTGTTTGGGGGAAAATGGAGATGCACATTAAGACAAAACATTACTTTTGGAGACCAGGCAGAAAAGCATATATAATCTCCTTTAGAGCCTGTGAAAGATGTAGTTTTACACATGAAATTGTGTGGAATTGCCCCCAGACTGTGCTTAACATGGGTTCTGAGAATAGCTATTCTCAGAAAAAGCGGCTGGGTACCAGTTAGGGTTTCAGAGCTACATTATAAGCAAATGTAATCTGTATAGCATTATAGAGAACAAACATACACTTATGTTAGCACAGTGCCTAGAGCTGACCAGTGGGATCCGTTGGGAAGAGAGGATGAACCGGGTTCTGGACACATGAAGAAAATATGATACAAAGGGGGCCTGTCTTGCTATAAGAAAATTTAATAGCATGGTGTCCATTTAGTTACTTTAGGACTTTTTTACTTTTCTGCATGTTTCATTTCAGAGTTTGGTATAAAAGTCTAGGCCTGACAAACTTGAGGAAGCAAGCATGCTTTTCTAAGCAGTAAATTCTTAGCCATTTGCAAATTAGCCTAATCTTAATATTTTCCCCCAAAGCACTATTTGGGGGCTGAATGGAGACGATGAAATTTATATTTCACATAGGGCTGTTTGGCTCAACATGTTCTGGCTTTCAAACATAATAAATAAACTACATATAAGAAATTTAGAAGGAATCTCTTTTGCATATATGAGGATTGTTGGTATCTTCTAATGGGTCATTTTACCCTTGTTATTAAATGACAGTGATCATTATAATGCCAAACATATCTTGAGAGAATTCAGTTTATAAAATGTCAGCAAGTCTATGTTTTTTATTAGTCTGCCCCCAAATCAATTTAGAAATTTCAATAAAATGCTTGTAAGTATTCCCCAAGCAATGGCCATTCCTGACTTTCTGAAAAAAAAATTACAAATTAATCAGATTTTCAAATTTCTGCATAATGGCTTTGCACATTTATTGCTTAATCCTATTATAAAATGTTGTTATGATTGACACATCACTGTGGAGATAGAAGTCAATTGAATAATATGTAGCAGTCAATTTTATTTGTAGCTTAATGTGCTGAAGTATTTTTTCCACATTTCCATTATTTATAAGTCTTTCCCTTTGGAGACTATATAGAAGAATTGGTTTTAAATGAGCCAATAATACCTTCTTTAAAATTTATAAGCATGACAGCATCATATCTTTTTTCATTGGTTGGCCACAGCATGCCAGTAAACAGAGTTTGAAATCTCTTCCACATGCTATTCATAGGACAAACACCAGGAAAGTGGATCTTGTTCAGGTTTGCTAGGAACCGGACTTCAACCACTCCATAAGAAAGCAGAATTTCTCCATAGGGACACTTCAGAAATGGCTCCAAGTGCTGTGTATTTTTTTAAAGTCTTTATAGCTTCCACCATTATCACAACTGCTGTGGTTTGTCCTGAAACAAAGGGCACAGCAGGCAAACAGCACCCAAAGGCTGTCAGGTGCTAGAAATCCAACAGCGTCTCAGGTCAGGAATATGGTGTGCTCGGTGCCTACAGAGATGGGTCTCTGTGCATTGGGGGTGAGACATCTCTTTTTCTCTGCACCAGGAAAACTTGCCTATGGGAACCTGCATTCCTTTCAGAATATTCTGATGGGTGAGAGGTGCAGCTTTAGAAAGGGTATTCTTAAGAGTCCACCCAAAGAAAGCATAAAGAGACAGCTCAGGGGTGCAGAGTAAAGCGAGGAATTCCTACCAAGGAGCAATCTAATGGACATGGTCGTGCCTGAGATTCTAATAAGGCTTTGGACGATTTGCTTAGCTATTACTCACCTCTGCGTAACAGTCACAGTTTCACACACAGGCTTGAACTGAACTGGAGTGTTATCCAAACTGATGTCTAATGTTAAATCTCGTGGCACATAAATATATATATGGCTTTGGTATATATATATATATATATATATATATATATATATATATATATATATATATATATATATATATATATATGACAGTATACGTTTTTCTACTGTCTGTTCTTTCTGTTGACTTTGGTCATCCTGAATATACAATAGCATCATTTTTTTTTTTGCCATTGTCAAGCGATTGTTTTATTTGAAAACTTGGTGAACTACTGTTTCACAAGCATCTATTTCTTAGTGTCTGTCCTATGACACCACAGAAATATGTTCTCAGGCTGGACTTCATTCTAAGGGAACTTTTCTCATTTGAATTCTAGGGGCCAGAGGAAACACAGTCCTACCAGACCCAGGCACTCCTGACCAGCACCAGGCCAGTCAGACCCATCCCTCCTTTCCAGTTGGGCCACAGGTTAGTATCTCTCAGTTGTTTTGCATTAGGCTGCATTTAGGATGATTTTTACCATATAAATAACCAAATAAATAACCAAATAAATAATAATGAGTTAAATCCAATTAACTCCAACAGGGCAAAGATGGTGATAAATTTTTATATGGGAAGCTATATGACTACATTATTTATTAAGTACTCTCAAGAAAATATGTGTTTGCAAAAAGTCTCTTCTTAAAGGAAAAGTTGGTTTTTAATCATGTGGAAATGTTTTTTTTTTTTTTTTTCCCCTTAAAACCTTCTACACTAGGCTGTGGGTTACCATGCAGTTTTCTCGAAAGTAAAACTTTAATGACTGGAGTGCGAAGAAAATTAAGTTATTTCAACCTTACTATAGCCATTTTTGAAATACAAGATGTGATTTAATATAAAAAAGTTAATGCAATTTTAATGCTAGTTCAGCTTATTGGGTTTGACATTACTGTACATCACACATAGCTCTTGCATTAATAAAGAAATACATTCATTATTTTTTAAAGTCCAATATTTGTTTTCTGCAGCCTGGCGTGGGTTATATGGAGATGTAGATTATAAAATTATAAAAGGCTGGGCTTTCTTTAACCTCTGCCATCTACTGTGGAACTTTCAGAGTTCGTCTTGCTCTAATGGAGAGAAATGTCTGGGCCCATTGTAGTCATTTGTTGTTCCTGGAAATTAACCATTTTCGGGACAAGGAGCACCTGCCCAAGTGTAGAGCTTCCTTCAGACACTCTCTAGTCACCATGAAATCCTTCAATGTCCTCAAACGCCACCATCGACCTCAGAGCCCAGACAACTCTACATTGATGGACATGAGGAAAGAGCAGTGCCTGCTGGGAGACATAGACCTAGAGAGAGCGCATCCAACGTGAGCCGTTGGCTTTTTTGTGTCAGACCCTCATCATTCTTCCCTTCTGGGTTCATATTGTTTGTGCTTCTGCCTATGTGTGTGCGTGGATGGGTCTGGAAGCACAAGAGCCCCAGCATGTTTCAATATTCTAATTCTAGTTAGAATGGCGGACTCCGGCAGTGAAGAGGCATGGCTCTGACAGCCAGGAACCTGTACCCTATCTTAAGCCCCAAATCCAATCTTCAAATTTTACAGGTCAGGCCTCCAAACCTGTGTACAATCTGAGAGCTACTATGTATCTTCCCTTGAAGCATCATACCCATTGGCTGGTTACCTTACTAGGAAGCCTGGGCTGGGCTACAATTTCATTATTATTCCCCAAGACTGATGATTCGTTCTTTAGAGTAACTTCGTGGTTTTTAAAGGGAGAGGCAAAGTAATTGTTGTGAATTTATTAAAGTAAACAAATCCATTTGGGAGCCCAGAGCTTCCTCCACATGGATCTGGAGGGTACTCTAGAGGTAGCTAGAAGATGCGCCCACTCTTACCATCGGTCTCTAAATGTAGAAGCTGCATGTCTGAATCTGCTCCTTGTATTGGAGAAGGAGGGTAAAGAAGATGACTGTGGAAGACTCTGTCTGGTCTTGAACTTGAGCTCTCCAGGCACTAGACATGAAGCTTCCATCAAGCTATAAAACTCCCTCCGTCCCATTGGTAGGATACTTGCAGCATCACAACAGAGCGTGGCGATTACCATCTGCCATTGCTTCCGTATTTAAATACCTTTTCTATGTTCCAGCAAAAGGAACGGCAATTCTACATAAAGTTTTACTTTGAATCCTGTAGAGGAAAGATGCAGTATTATATTTTACTCCCCAGCTTCTGCAAGAATGTAGAGAGTGTACTGGTTTGAGGACTCTAAGGTCACATGACCAGTGAAGAGCCTAGCCCAGCACTCAAGCAATCTTTGGGCTCTGCTGCTGCCTTTCACACCAAAGCATGACCATTCAATCAAGAAAGGATATGCACATGGGTTTCTATAGTAACATCTTAATCAGGTGAAGAGTATGAAAAAATTAACAGAAGGGAATTTTTAGTATTTGATCTTAAACTGTAAGTATTTCATTTCTGTTACATTTTAGAACTTGACATTATACATACATACATACATACATACATACATACATACATACAGATTTAGAGCATATATAGAGACACTTATGTCACTTTAATAGCAACCACTGGTTTACTATCTTCTTTATTTTCATATCAGAAATATGTGCGTGTACATATATTTGTACTTTTCTGCATGTATACCTGCACAACTGAAGATTATATCAGACACTTGTGAGGTCCTGGGAATTGAACTCAGAATCTTTGAAAAGGCTCTTAATCACTGAGCCAACTCTTTAACTCCCCAGGAGACATTTTCTTTAACTTTCCTAAATAGGTACCTAAATGATCCATATTGATAACTATTCAATATCTCATCAGGATGGCACTGGAACATGAACCGCTTCAACATTATGCGATTTAAGGAGTATTGCGTAATTTCATGAATTTATCTCTTTTCACTCTGAGTTTTATAGTGAAGCTATATCCTAAGAGTATATTCTGAGTCAAATGAGGATGCATTATTTACCATTATTGATGTTTTTATTTCCAAATTGTTTTCCAAAAGGATTATGTTAGTACCCGTGCCCCCCAGTCACAGGCATGTATAAAGGCATCACTAAAGGCCTAAAAACAAGATAATCTTTTACACTGCTTTTTGTTAATGAAATACTTAAAAACAGTGTGGTATTACCTTTGATGAACCAAAAATATAATAAAAACCCCACCAATATTTTTCTGGGACAATGTAGAATAAATTAGCTGAACACTTTAAATATATGAGAATAAAGACCAAATAAATCTTCAATTCAATTTGCAATGTGTAACGGTACAGTATTTCCTGAAAACGTATTTAAGATACACAAAGATTGTAAAATAAACTGAAATTTTTCAAAGAAATAAGCAAAACATAATGTCAAAATGTAATTTCTTCCTTGTACTCTTTCTCGCTTGGATGGAGGACCTTTTTTTGCCACTTCCTTGGAAACTTTCTGACCTGATATAATGGAAGGATTGTGCTCTGAAAGGCCGTGTCTTTCTGATAGAAAGTGAGCCAGGTTTCTCTTGTTTTGCAGCCTCTTCTGACGGCACAGCAGTTAGCCTCTGCTGTGGCCGGGGTGATGCCGGGAGGCCCCCCAGCCCTCAATCAGCCAATCCTCATCCCCTTCAACATGGCAGGACAGCTAGGTGGTCAGCAAGGCCTGGTCCTCACACTGCCCACCGCGAATCTCACAAACATCCAAGGGCTGGTAGCAGCAGCTGCAGCTGGAGGCATTATGACTCTGCCATTGCAGAATCTACAAGGTAAGCATCATGCCCAGATGCTGGGTAATGTTCTACTCTTGGGCTGCGTTTTCTGAAATGGGCAAATAATGCTCAGTGAGTGGGGAATGTGATTTGGGGTTGTTTTCACCATGAAGGACATGAAAGGCTTCTGCAGAAAGCTGCATTTTCAGTTGTTTACAAGCTTGCTCAAGCCATGGTTTCATCAACCTGCATTTCTTCTCATGAACACCAAAGCCTTTCAGGCCCTCTGGAGGCACTTACAGAATCACAATCATTGTGGATACACCATCATTGAAATGTGAAATCACTGTGATGTTATTTGCAGACATAGTTCTAATCTGACAAGGTCTTCAATTTACTCACAAGCAAGGAAAGGTTGGATGTCATTTACATCTGTGTGAATGCTTAGGACATTACAAGGTGTGATTTGATGATCAATTTAATGATTATTTTTGCCACTAAATAGGCTTTAGATTATAAGTGCTAAAAAAAGTATATTATTTGAGCTTTTTGGTAGAAGGCAGACTGTACTTTTATTGGGAGAAGCTGTCCTCTATATTTTGAAAAGTTAAACTTTTCTGAAATTTGACAACACCAGCACTGGTTGATTTCCAAATTATTCATCAAAGAAAAAAATAAATATGATAAAAAACATTCTGAATAAAAATATAATGTCTACTACCAAACCAAACCAACCAAACAAGAACACACAAAACAAAACAAACTAACCAACAACAATAAACCCAACTATCTACTCTGGGTAAAACAGTTTGACTTCTTCACTTCTGTAAATGTAAGCATTTTCTTTTACAGGATAAAGGTTTGTCTGGGTAAGTCCTCAGAATAACAATTTGAATTACTTTAAAACTGGTTAAGTGGTTGGAGTTTACTTGACTTATCAAATTGCTTAGAATGTCAATACACTCACTAAAGGACAACCAAGAACTAGTGACCCTTGCCCTGTGTGCACTCTATATTCTGATATTCCCACCCTTTGTTGCTACTCTTAACTTTCATTTTAATGTTTAAAACAAAGTCTCTCTTATACCATTAAATTGTGCCAAGTACCTTGCCATTCATAAATCATGCATGCTCAGGATACACTAATGCACGAACTTTGCTTGTTTCAAATTTGAGTGCTTGGGAAGCCAGGAACTTGAGATTAAGCAAATAAAGCAAGAATCCACAAGGTGAAAGCAGAGGTAACAAAGTGTAAGGCCAGGCTTCTTAATGTAGGTGGATGATGAAATCTTAATGAAGAAACAGGCATTATCAAAATGCGCCCTTCCATTTGGAACATGTGTGCTTATGGGAATATTGAATATTATAAATAAACATCAGCTTGTGGAGGTACTGAGCTGTGAATTAATTCTGCTTGGTTAAGATGGACACCAAAGTCAGACTGAAGGAAAGAAGTCTTTTTATACTTTCATTGTAGGTCAGTGTTGTTGGGAATTTTAGTGCCTGTTAGCCTAGGGGTTTAAAGTCCGTGCTGGCCTATGGTGCATCAAGGCCTTCTATGTTTTGCTTGGATGTCCTGATTAAGTATGAGTTTAGGATTTAGTCCTTGACTTCTTGGCTCTGTTGTTCCCATGTGGACCCTGAGTGTTGTGCTCTGGATAAGTCAGTGGGGGCAGCAGAAAGCATTACCTTCTTTTATCCTTTGGTCCCTGTTGGCAAATGTTCCAGCCAATATCATCGTAAGACTTATATTTGTGTTCTTAGACAAGCTCACGTCAGACACAGAACTGTAATCAAACACTTCTCCCTTTGAAGTCATCTTTAAGACGTCAGTAGTCTTGCAAGGGAGATGATGAACCCACTAATGTGAAACCTCCCAGCTCTATGTCAGGTGACTTGGGGGAAGGATCCCTCATTTGTCCTAATATCAAGGTGCAGCAGTGAGTTTAGTTGCCCTTCTACAATTTCCTCTTCTTTAAGGTCCAAATCAACACTAGATAAGATCATTCTACTTTGGGTTTATTTAGGCTTTTCTGATGTTTGCATATCCATACGCGATTTCTAAACACCCAGACCTCACTAATAAAAGATGAAACCCTCCTGGTTTGCTGGAAACTGAGATATTTCCCAATGCACAGTATACCTTCAGTGTAATTCTCAAATAAGAATTTTCAGGAAAAATGGAAGGATTTAGTATCCTGATGAGAAGTCTAAGAATGGTAAGGATATGAAGAAAGTTTCTTATCTTCGGAGTGATTTTAATCAATGGAAGTCAATAAACACGACTCGAACAGCAAATTCAGATATCACCTTGAAATCAGCTCATTAGCACCCAGCCCAAGGCTAACCTTAACCTGATTAGGTGACATTCTATATCAGTGGTTCTCAATATATGGGTGGCAACCCCTTTGGCAAACCTCTATCTCCAAAGATATTTATATTACAATTCATTAGCAGTAGCAAAATTAGTAATAAATTAGCAATAAAATTATTTTATAGTTGGAGGTCACCACAGCATGAGGAACTGTATTAAAGAGTTGACAACCACTGCTCTACAGTCTGTGGTAATCCTAGGCAATCCTTGTGGGTGGGCAAGCTTCCTGAGTTCTACCACATTGCAGAAGCCACTGTCTTGTGGGAGGGTGAACAAATGGCTGGACGCAAACAAAATTGGCTTTAGAGGTTGGGTCTACTTTGGGGTGAAGATGACAGTTTTAGATGTCCTCAGCTTATAACTTTCCTCAAAAGTGGTGGTCTAGACAAGGAGCACACAAAAATCAATCTGTACACACACTGCTATGGTCAAAAGCTAGTATAAAGGCTAAAGAGCTGTCCTCCTTGCTGAACTCACTCCTCACACAATACACACGCTGACTTCAGCCCACTCTTTCAGTGTTTTAAAATGACTAATATGCCTTTGCATCTGTAACAGGCATCCCTCTTTCCCAGTGATGTGAGGACTGAGACCTAGAGTGAGGTTTTTAAGTTTCAGACGCCCAGTCCAATCGACATTCCTAGTCTTATATGCCACACACAGATCTGGGTCGTTCGTTCCTTCCTCTTGTAAAGTATTATGCTTTCAATTCATAAATTTTAATTCATAAACCAACAAGAACTTTCTCTGCTAACTTTCTAACTTTCTTATCTAATCCCCTCTGCCTCTTCGTTTAATTCAAAAGCTGTAGATTTGCTAAGAAGATAAAAACAAGCTGCCAGTATCAGTTTTTTAATGGCTTCAAACACTGGATAAGTTTTCAAATATTCCCCTCTATACTAATGTGATTGAGAGCTGATTCTTTTACATCTCCTATCAAGTAGCATAGGATAGTTTTCAGAGGAGTTCTGAGAGGAGCTCATAAGCATCATGAGGAGCTCTGGTGAGGAGATGCAACACTGAAAATGGCCCTCCCAGCTTCAGACAGTGGTCCACTAGAAAGTTTCCCCTTCAGAAGGAAATACCAGAGAGTAGTTGGGAATTTGAAAACTCAGAATGTCAGACTCCATCAGATCCCTGAATGGAATCTGCAGGTTTACAATTTTTCCTAGATGATGTCTGGTATACATCCAAATTTAAGTAATAAAAGCTATTAAGTCACTTTTTCCACTCCAGTTAGCAACTCCTTCCCTTGCCCCAGTCTTGGTTCAACTGCGCTTCTAGAAGAAAAATACCATAGACTTGGTGATTACAAAACAGAAGACTTTTTTTCTCACAGTTATGGAGGTCTGGAAGTCTAAGATAGAGGCACCAAATTTAGTTTTAACAAAGGCTCACCCCTCATTCACTCATTAACCCCCTTATTCATCGTGGCCTGAGTCCTCATTGGCCCTTTGGGCTTTCTTCTACAAGGACACTAGCGTTCTGCTCTAAGCACTTTCCAGGGGCTCTTATTTATGCCAATCCTTGGGGGATTAGGTTTTACTACAAATGTGGGAGAAGCACAAGCATTCAGGCCATAGCATCCCCTAACACGGTCAGAAGGTTCCTCTGCCAAACATTGAACAGCCTCTGTGGCCCAATATGCCCCTCATGAAGTCTACTGCATTTGTCTTCATGCCAGATCCCCAGGCGAGGATATCAGCCCATGGTATATTTATTTCTGTCAGTACATTTGTGTTCCAAAGGCCAAGGGAACCAATGTTCTTGTTTAATGAGAGTGTTACTGAACTGTCTGCCCTAAGAGTTTATCCCAGAAAATCTTTACATCGCCCATAGAGGAAATGCATCTGCAAAGCCTACAGGGTTTTTCCCTTCTTTCAGCAGGTCTTTCCTTTCCAGAAAGAGATTCCCACTCATCATATCACTGATATTTTGTTGATTGTGAAGCAGGTCATCAGAATGAGGAGCAGGACATTATGTAAGATCCCAGGAATAGCCCGGTAGGCTAATCTCATCTCAGCCCAAACTGAGGTCTGAGTCTCAGGGAGTTCAAGTGGCCATGAGGGAGGCTAGTTGAACCAATATCATATAGACATCAAGCAAGAGTCTATCCTCCTTTACCAGAATGACTGGGAACCCCTTTTCTATCTTTTTCTGCTCCCTTCAGGCCATTTCTCTGTTGCAACTTGGGTTCATGTGTTGTCCACTTTCCCGCTCATGTAGCTTTGGGGAACCTTGTACCACTGTTGAGCCCCATTGTGCTTATATAGCTTTTTGTTTATTAAAATCTTAGATTAGCCAAGAGAGAAATTGCCTGTTAGGAAGAGATGTTTTTATTCTGCATTACCTTATAGGCTCACTAGCCAAGTGGAAGGTTAACTGGCTCCATGGTGGGGTGTTCATTCTTATTCAGTGTGTATTAGAATGTGTGATGGTTTGACGATGCCTGGTCTTTGGAAAGTGGCATTTTTAGGAGATGTGGCATTATGGGAGGAGGTGTGACCTTGTTAGAATTGTGTCTCTATGTATGTGGCCTCTGGGGACTCCTAGTGCTCAAGCTGCACCCATTGTAGAAGAGCCAGTCTTTTCTTGGCTGCTTTCTGGTCAAGAGCTCCTCACTCCTTCTCCAGCTGATCTTCCTGGATGCTGTCATACTTCCTGATATAATAATAATGGACTGAACCTCTGAACTGGCCACACAGTTCAAAATACCATCAGGAACACTGCCTTTCATGCTTCTACCAATGTGGCTCATTAAGCCCCACTTAGAGCATTCCACTGCTTTACAAAATTCCAAAATTCATGCCTCCACTAACAATGCCACTTCCCAGGGACCATTATAGCATGTTAAGTGTTATTACCTGCTTATTGTTTGCATTTGGACTCTTTATCTGAAATGAACCACAATCTAGAAATGGAGGGCATATCTGTGATCCAAATCTTTAGGCTGGTAGACACATGCTTTTGCTGTAGATATTCACAAGGAATGATACTTATTTTAATCTGGATCTTGAGGCACAGTGGACATGAAAAGTTTAAGCCCAAACATAGTGCTACACACCTTTTATTCCAGGAGAGAGAAGCAAGCAGATCTCTGAATTTAAGGCCAGCCTAGGACAGAGCAAGTTGCAAGTAGAGAAAAGATTAGGTCCAGGTGTGGTGGTATGTCCCTTTAGTCCCAGAACTCAGCAGATCTCTTACTTAAAAGTCATCTGCAGAGCATGTTCCAAGACAGCTAATCTTAGGCACCAAAGTGATTGGAAAACAGAAAGCTGATGATAATGTAATAGAACAAAGAGAGCACGTTCCATCCCTAGCAAGCAGCAGAATTTGGCAACATTGGCCACATGGCTTTAGAGTCAATGATAGAAGGGGTTACTGAAACAGTTGATGCTAGTTAGCTGGAGCTAAATAAGAAGAAAGCAGAATCACTGAGGTGAAATCTTCTGGGAAGTGTTTTTCTGAGAGCATAAAGAAGCTGTGTTCCTGAAATAGCCAAGGTTGTACTTTATGCTACAGCCTGCTTGGTAATGTGTAAGAGTCCTTCAGGTGGTACTAGTTTTAAAGACATGAAAAAGTCATGGAGAGCAGCTGAGGCCTAGCACTGTGAAAGGCCAGGACTGAAGGGGTCGTGAAAAGAAGCTGAGGCTTGGAACCATAAAGAGAGCCTATTGGTGAAAGGCCTATTGAAGAGGCTATTGGTGAAGCCTAGTTGCAGCAGAACACCACGGTGGATTGAAGATGCCAGTATGATGGAATGGCCATGAAGAAGAGCAATAGCAGTGGGATGGAGTCAACCAGAGCCTAGAGTGCTAGAGAGGACAGAGCTGGAGAAAAAGCCAAGAGTTCTACATCTTGATACATTTTGGTCTGAAGGCAGCCAGTTGAAGACTGATGCTTTCTACACTGGGTGAAGATTGAGCACTGGGAGCCCTTGAAGCTCACCTACACAGTGACACACTTCCTCTAACAAGGCCCTACCTCCTCCAATAGTGTCATATCTCCTGATAATACCACTTCTCATGGACAAAGCATATTCAAACCACCACAGAATGTATGGAATCTGAGCAAGCATGCTGAGGGAACATGCTAGACCTTGTGTGTGATAGCCACAGGACCTATATCCCATGTGACTATAATCAAACTCACAACTGCAAAATGAGACTGGTAATGACAATAAATCTAAAAGAGAGAAAGAAAATGACCGAGCATGTTCTGTGCCACATAATTTTTAAAGCTCCTCTAAAAGTCATCACCCTCCTTTTCACTGATTCCTTCGTGAGGCAAGTACTATGCTAAAAATAGCATTGGGTTACTCAAGAAAGAATCAGTTAGTTGAAATGGCAACATGAAATCTCCTTTCTGGAGCTCATACAAATGTGATGAGTCTTATTTTGCCTAAACTCAGGCAGAAAACGAGAACATAAAGGTAGACAGGGTGGACATCAGTGTCAGCTGTAGCAAAGGTGTTAATGGTACAGCAGAGGGAGGCTATCAGGACAGATGAATCAGACTAGTGACTTGTTCTTACAGCACAGACCACAATGACCCACTAATTACTGTGAGAAACACAAATGGAGAATATGAATGTGCTATGAAGGAGATTTATATCAAAGTGTGAACACTCCAGTTAAGTCAGGGAAAACATTTAAATTAATGACCAAAAAGACATTAGAGATTGCAGCTCAACATGAACACGAAAAAGCAATTAGATTCACGACAAGTTTTAAAAAATTAGGTCAATGATGGTTTTCCTGTCCTTGGCTCTGACAGGAACCCTGCCCTGCCTTTCTCTTACCCCCAAATTAGTCACTTTTGTGTTGCTGTAAGAGAATTACTGATGCTGGCTGCCTGATGAACAGGTTTGTTTTGCTCACAGTTGGGGAGATTCAAAGACTGAAATGTGGTGGGTTGGGAGGCTTGGTCTCAGATGAAGGCCTTCTGGCTACATCCCAACATAGAGAACTAGGAACCGAATCAGATAAGTGTAGAAAGGCAAAGACATGGAGTAATCCTACTAACAACCATCCCCATGATAATTTCCTCTGATGATGATGCCCCTCATCACTAGATTGCCTTCTAGCATTATGTTTTCATCTATTAACATTAACACCAATCCAAAACCACCATGTAGAGATCAAATCTCCATCCAAGAATCTTTGGTGAACAAGCTATATCCCACCTGTAATATTCTGCTATGATAATATCTGTATGTGGCAAAAAATTCAGGAATACTTTTTGTGAGTTGTATTGCATTTTCTTTTTGCTTGTGGTAGTATTGTCTTAACTAGGCTATACTTCATGCAATAAAATACATGGCTCCTTTCAATGAGTTCTGATGATAGTATGCAACCTTGAAGTATACATATACCCCAGTCAATAAATAAACATTCCATTATTCCACCAAATTATTCCTCTTGTTGCCCCTTTCAGTCAATCTGGAAGTTCTATCTTTGGTATAGATTAGTATTTTCTATTCCAGAACTACATGTAAACAGATTCATGTTGTGTATTCTTTTAAACCCAGCATGATGTCTCTGATATTCATTCACATGTTCATAAATATATGTGTGTCCCCTTTTGTATAATTTCAAAGCAGTTTTCCAAAAACAATACCATATATGTTTTTCCACATCCAACATCCAAGTTATGCAGATACCATCAAAACCTTCCGCTGGACCCAAAAGAAGATCCTTGGTTGGAGTTATATTAGTCCAGGTTCTTTAGAATAACAGAAGCAGTAGAGTATACACACACACACACACACACACACACACACACACACACACATATACACAAATGAAAGATATAAACAGAGGATTCATTGGACTGTTTTATATGATAGGCTTACAAAGATCAACAAGGCCTCCTATTATCTGGAGAGGAAGATATCCTGGAAGCTTCTCAGTCCAAGAAGCTAGATGCTCAGGGGTCCCACTTCATTGCTGAAAGCCTATAAGTCTCCTGGAGAGGTCCTGGTGTTGAGTCCACAGTGGTAAACCAAAGATGCTAGAGTCTGATGTCAGCAGAAGCTATATATTCCCTTTAGAAAGAAGTCACAGTGGTAGCAATTTTCACTCCTTTTTACCTTGAACTCCTTTGTAAGGTACCATTTAATGGAGAGCGGGTCTTCCCTAACAGCTAATGATTTCTATAAGTGTTATGATGGAATGCTCATTCTAACAGGAACATCTTCTAGGTGATGCTAAATCCACCCAAGTTGACCACATTTACTACCACAAGGCCTTTGAGAAATGTATGCTTGACCACTACCCTCCTCAACTCATGATCCATACTCTCTGTCTCCTACCTAAAGATCAAGATGTGAGTTTTTATCTTCTTCATACCATCATTTTTTTTCTTTGCCACTATGGACTCTAACTATCTGTAACTGTAAGTCCAATTACACATTGTATTTTATAAGCTTCCCTGGTCATGATGTTTTGAATAATAAGAAAGTAAGATGGGTGTGATGACAAAATACCTGACAAGAAGCAACCTACAAGAGTAAGTATGTGTTCATGATTACAGTTCAAGGAGAGATTCTGCCACATAAAGGAAGGCATAGTGGCAGGAACAATTTGAGGCAGGAACAGCCAGAACAGGAGGCAGCTGGTGACATCAGAAAACAAAAGAATTTGGGTAGCCAGACTATAACCCTAAAGCCTTTGGTATTCCTTCCATACTCCCTGCCTTCCAGCAAACCATGTTCTTTAGATAGACCAGGCCTCCTAAAGGTTTTTAAATTTCCCAAAATATCTGGGGTCCAGGAATTTAACCACATGATCCTGTGAAGGTACATTTCTCATTCAAATTATAACATATGATATAATAGATTACCATCTAAACATGGATTATAATGAACAATCCTCTAATACATAGGAATGCGCGCATTTTCCATCTGGAGAAACAGAGATAGAAGTATAATGTATACTGTATAGGAAAATAAGTCATGGACTCTACAGTGCACAGAAAACCCAAAGAGTTGTACAACTGGGAGAGAGTATCCCCAGATGAAGTTCTAAGAGCTAAGAACAATTCCATGAATCTGAAACACAGGAATATTGAACAACTTGAAGGAAAGACCTAGCTTCATCCAACAACCCATATGTGTTTCTTTATTCATTTCTGACTCTGTGTTGTCTCCAGGTGAGCAGGAATTCTATATAATGAACTAGCTCAACTCTAGGGTTCAAACTGAAGAGTCAGCCCATCTCCAAAAAGTGCTATTCTCATTGATTGAGAAGAAACAGAGAATGACAGGACCTCATTGCACTGCACACTGGGCTTTGCCAGTGCTGTCCTGAACGTAGCTTCCACTCCTCTTGACCTAAAAAGCCTGAAAAACAGGAAAGGGAGCTTGTGTGTTGCAATAAATATTAAATGGATGGCTTATTCTTTATCACCCCCGTGTTCTCACTCTGCTCCTAGACCTTTCCCCACCTCCCCCTCTCCTGTCCAATTACATAACGCCTTAACATATATCTACATTTGTGGTTGTAAGTTGCATCACAGACTACTCCATCATTCCAGTAGCTGCAAAAACTTGCGACTTGTGTGGTTATACAGGCTGGTTTTATGTGGCAATTTGACACAAGCTGGAGTTATCTCAGAAAAACCCTTGAGGGATATCAAGAGTATCCTTTGAAGAAATACCTCCATGAGACCCAGCTGTAAGGCATTTTCTCAACTAGTGATCAACTAGAGATGTCCCAGCCCATTGTGAGTTGTGCAATCCCTGAGATGGTAGTCTGGGGTTCTATAAAAAAGAAACTTTGCAAGCCAGGGAAAGCAATCCAGTAAGCATCATTCCACTGTGACTTCTGTATCCACCCCTGCCTCCAAGTTCCTGCCCTGTGTGAGTTCCTGTCCTGACTTCCTTTGGTGATGAACAGCAGTGTGGAAGTGTAAGCTGAATAAACCTTTTCCTCCCCAGATCTCTTCTTGGTCATGATGTTTTGTGCAGGAATACATACCCTGACTAAAACAGTGATCTTAAAATTCCTGCAACACTGAGGCTCCAAAATTCCATTAGATGAACACACAAGGCTGCATGAACCATATGGGGGCTCTATGAAACACATACATTAATAACCACTTAAAGTTATAGGATTTAAGCAATGAATATAAAATTAGATAATGATCACTCAAAAGAATTAGAAAATAGTTAAAATAGCAAGTTAGAACTTATAAAATTGGCATCCCCCTTTAAAACATTTATGCTATTTTTAATTAAAATATAACAACATCATTTTCTCCATCCCTTACCTTTTCACTTGCCCATCATTCCAGATCCATCTCAAATTCATGGCCAGTTTTGGGTACAAAATTGCTGATGGGGTTAAAGTCCAAAGAAGTCTCATGGAAAAGTCCCATTAAAAGTGTTGTTGGTTCCATTTTGTGGATAGAGAAGATAACAATAAAATAATAGAAGTTTTAAATGCACACTTTAACACAATTATGTAAAAGAAGCTCAAACATACAACACACCACAATGAGGAAAAAAATAAATAGTATGATATATTCACTTTTCAGTATCTCTGGAACCCCTAAGGATGCTCCCTTAAAAAGCATCTACCAATGCTCAAGTGCAGTCCAGAAGATGATTCAGTGTTTACAAATTCCTAAGCACATTCTCCTGAACTTTTAATTCCTTTCTAGTTGACTTATAATACCTGCAAATAGTACATAAAGAGTTGTTGTACCATATTGTTTAGAAAGTAGTGACCCAAGATACCACATATGTGCAAGATACCACATAGTTGACCCTGAGGATATACAATGTGAATGGCCAATTATGTACAAGTCTTCTTAATAGAGTCTACAAAGTCAGAGATTATAAATAATTGAATGTCTTCCGCTCATCATCTGAATACTATAAAATGTCTACATTAATGGTCATTATCTTAAAATGAAAATACTCTGTCTTGATTAAGGTGGAAAATCATACCCAAAAATGTTATTGCCAGCATCAGCAAGGTTAGGTACATTATCTTTCTATCTCGTTTTCCCAAAAGCCAACTATTAACTCAAAGTTCGTTAGTTCTCAAAATAAAAGCAATAAAAAACATAAAAATGTGTGCAATTATTACAAATCGGCAGGGTTTTATGTCAGTCACAATGTCTATAAGGGGGTGGGTCATATTAGCTGACACTGGCATTGTTGGTGTCTAGATGGTAGACCTATGGATCGGATACTCCCATACTCAGTTTAAGAACAAGAAACTCCTAGGGATTGCTTACTCCTAGGAGTTCCTTTTATGCTGTCCTGCTGATACACACACCAGTGACACCATCATCCTGAGCCCTGCAGCCGAGATGAGACAGATTCTGGCTTTTAGTTTTTAGTGATATGTGGCTTGTTGTTACCAAGTACAATATTAAAAATGCCAAGTGCATAAATTCATATTTGTACTGTGAGTCAGAAGAGTCCCACACGACACATCATACAATAATACCAAATCCACCATGAAGAAGTTGTGAAAGGTAGTTACAATGTGTCTTACTTTGGCAGTTTTCGTACCTTTGTATCTCCAAGGCTTCAAACATTTTATTTAAAATACCCAGAGAGCCTGTTCTGCAGTACATTATCCTTGAAGCAGGCATTGCCGAGGCACTGGGGCATGGATTAAACTAGGAGCACATGAATGAGGAGTTTGACTAGTATACTGCGTATTTAAGAGATACTGTCAATGGAATAAAACATTGTCAAAGGATAATAGTTTCCAGCTGCCACATAAATGTCAAAGCAGAGCCAAAGCATTTACTTTCAAAGCAAGAGGCAGGAAAGTAATGCGATCCCCACTTTGCACATAATAAGGCTGTAAATCCATCAGGAATTTCCACAGCATCTCACAATCTGTCTATACTAGGATGTGCAAACTGGATTAGATTACACACTGGCCATCGGAGCTGGCAAGAGAGAGAAACTCCTTCCCAAGATGGCTGCTGCTAGGTTCCTGTCCAGGAAAGGACCAGGCCGCTGTGGAGGATGAGAGACAGCCGGTTTACCAGCTTACCTCTCCCCACGTGAGGATCTCTGTTTCTGGGAGAAGAGTGAAGCATAAAGAATAGAGAGATATTGAAAAACGCAGAAATGGAAGATGTTCCCTACCTTCCTTCTCTCTGCAGTTTAGGAAATGGGGAGCTAACGTTTCCCCCAAGAAAGTCATCTCTTCCGTATTTGATTCCCAAGGGCACATTCCTAGTGAGCGGTCAGCTACCTCTAGGGAAAAACTAAAACCCATTTCCTCCCGAAAATGGTGCCCCGACATTGATGGATCTATTTCACAACCCTTTGCTCGGCAGCTTGCCAGTACTGTGGTCCGGCTCCAGTTTAACTAAAAAGCTACAATGACGCGGGGACAGAGAGCAGAGGGCAGCTTTGGGAGCCCTGGGGATATGGGGCTGAAAAGACCTAATGTCCTATGTAGAGTGGGAAGAAATGAAAGGGCGAACAGACTCTTTGGTCAGTTCAGCAGTAAGAGGCTAACGACATAAATGGAGACACCTGCGCTATCCTCGGATCCAGAATGCAGAATGGAAGCTGTGTCGGAGATGCTGCTTCAAAAACCACCAACCCTCGTGGCTGAAGCCAGAGCGAGTGCGGGTTTAGAGCAAGGAGAGATCACAAAGCAACTTCACAGTTCCAGGCCTGAGTGTAGGGGCAGGAAGACTCCCCGGTGTTCACTCTGAGCTATCAGGGCCTCCTGCAATCACCCCAGCACCGGACTCTCTGCCTGGGCACAGCAGATGCTTATACAGTGGGGTTTTTGTTGCCTACTCGGAACGAACCAAGCAAGAAGGAAAAGGAAAAGAAAAAAAAATACCCTCTGTCAGTTGGTTTTTTAATCTCCTAAAGACATGCCCAGTTTCCAAATATAAACCAGTTATCTTAAGAGCTTGTCCATGGAAGCTTTGACAGTGTTTTCTCTCTGAAAAGGAACTCCATTGATTCGGATCTATTATTTAAAGACGTGGTTGTAGCTCTAAAAATCGCAAAATGAAAATGTTTGAATCCCTTTTAGCCTTTCTACTCCTTAGAGCACGTAGGTCACACCGACGATAGCTCTGTCAGTTGGCAGAAATGACTCTCCGTGGAGAGTGGTGCACAGGAAGTTTCTGTGCTAGGTAAAAAACTTAATTTAAAAAGCATATTTTTACGTGACTTATAGGATAAACGGAAGTAATGTAAGCAAATTAATTTTTCAAATATATTCATCTGATGTTGGCTTTTTGCTTTGGTTCAGCATCATCTTTTTTCCCCAAAATATGTTGATCAATTATGCTTACTAAGAATTCAGCCAAAAATTTGGAGAAAAAAAACTCCACATGGGAGGTTTGCTGTTTCACTGGAGTAAGATTAGCATGTATGCGGAGGTCCATCAGCACATCTTTTCTATGTGTTTCAGTCTACCCCCCTCCCGTCCCCACCCCCAGTACTGTTACACTTGAAATTCTTAGCGGAACGTATATATATGTACTCAGCATTTGAAAAGATATAATTTAAGATTTCTTCTGTGTTTGGGAAATAACTCACATGGGAGAAAGTTATATTAAATAATAATAGAGGTAAAATTTATACTTCTATATATTTTCAAAGCTAACGGCGCTAACTTACAATGGAATGGTAACGTGAAGACACAGCGCTGTAATTTGATTGATTTGTTTTGACAGCAGCCGAATAATTGAGAGTGAAAGGTGTCAGCCCAGATGAGATACTGTACGTTCGGCAGGCAGCCCCAGCAGCTACAGCCACCAGAGTTTTATTTCTTTTGATTTTGTGCTGTTCTTGACTTCTGGTTGATTAGGAAGCTTGAAAGGTACACAACTTCCCCAGCTATGGAGACTTCCAGAGAGCACAGGCATATTTAGGAGTTTGTCAAGGAGTTGAAGAATGAAGACTGATAAAGGCTCTGAGACAGCCATGGCACACCAAACTGCACATCTGCCCCTCCCTTTCTTCTGCAGCTTGCTGCCGCAGTGCATTTTGGTCTCATTTTAAAGTGATTTGGAGTCGGAGAAAATATTTAATCCCAGGGAGTGTGCCTGGCGAGGTCTCTGCCATCCTATTCGACTGAAACCCAAGTGCTTGGTCGGGATAAGATGCGAGGTGCTCAGTGAATAGAAAGGTTAAATTAGGACAGCGTCTGCTCTTATGCAAATCTTGGCTGTGGAAGTTAGTGGAGTCATGTGTGATCATACTGACCAGCTTTAATTGCATTGTATTCTGAGGTTCATTCAACCTTAGTCACATGCACGAAGTCTTTATTCCGGGTGTACCGCTTACCTTCCTTCCAGAGCTGCCTCAGTCTTTAATTAAGGTTCACAAGTGACAAAGTTTTCATTTACTTTTCCTTTAACTGCTTACCTGGGCTTAGAATTATAAGTTACTACCTTTAGAAATTAAGAAAATTATTATCCAGCATTGATATTTTTCTGATGGTAAACACCGTGTCAACTTATTATTCCTTCATATTAAAAAAAATGCAGGTTTCTTTTTTTAATTTTAAAATGTTCTCTTTAGCTTAGAGGTTCTCTGATTTTCCTGTGAAAAACCTTTGTGAACTCATTTGTACTTCTCATGCGTGGTATTTGTGAGTCCCTTATGACGCACACAGTGGTTGCTGCGGTCTTTCTGTGACATCTTTTAACTGCTCTCATGTGTTACCTCTTTTTTACAGCATGCTTCCCTTTTTATTGTTATTATTATTATTTTCTTAGATCTACATTCAATTCACTCATTTTCTCTGCAGCACTGCTTACTGCTTAACTTTAAATGTCTTATTTTAAAAAATGTACTTGTTTTTTTTTTTTTTTTAATGTTTTACCTGACCCTTCCTGCATTGTTTCTTAGTTCTCTTTAATTGTTTTAAATATGCTGCTTTGTTTTTTCTTTTTTCTTTCTCCCTGGATCCAACTGTCCTTCAACTTAAGTATATGAACAGCTAACTAAATTACTATTCTTGAAGTTATCATAGTGAATAGTTTCTTTGTGAGAAAATAATTTTCTATTTTGGAATCACTTTAAGCAGAGATTTTTTTTTTCCAAGCAAACTTTTGATCTTTGGGACTGTGTGTCGATTGCTAATAATCAGGTTTGTTTATGTGGAGTGCCTAACAAATCTCAATGAATAGCCTATATGCTTAGACATATCTCTGCCATTCTGTATTTAGACATAGGTTCCAGTTTCCCTTGGGCATGTTTGCCTTCAACAGAGATTTTTAACAGAACAAACATCATTGTCAATTCCCTGGGATAAAGAATAGTGTATCTTTTTCACTATTGAGGAAACAGTTTAAGAACTCTGGTTTTTCACAAGGACCTCTGTTCCAATGCCTTTACAGGCTTGAGCATAAGACCACAGATCTCTGAGTTGGTATACAAGGAGCAGTGTTAAGGAAACTAAGCCTGTATCAATATCTATTGTTATGAAACCAGGATGTCAGATGCCAGGTATGCTATACAATTTTATGATGTGTGATTATTACTCTTTCTGCCTGTGTACTGACTTATATGTTTTAATTCATGTTTTGACACAGTAGAAACAGGGAAGTTGTTCATGTTAGATCACTGTATCCATAAAGGTCTTCTGGAGAAGCATGAGTTGACAGAGATGGGAAAAGTTCATGATGGTCTGTCTGTATCCTGAGAAACTAATATTGCGGCCCAGCCAAGTCCAGACAGTTAAGGGAAGCTGCTATGGTACACGTCACAGCATAGGTTGAAGGGCTGAGAAATAGAGGACTGAGCAAAGGTTTGTATAAACCATGGCCCCTAGGGGCCTGCTGTCCATGGGTAGGAGACCAAAATGTCCTAGCTCAGGAAACACGGCAGGATAATCCAACATTTTTTGCCTTGTTATCCTATCTGAGCTCTTCAGCAATGGGATGTTGGCCACATTCAATGATGGTAGAGATCTTGCTTAGCAAACTGACTTAAAATCCAACTTCTATCATAAATTCATACACAGACATTCCCCTAAATAATCCCTTATGTGCTACCTAGGTATCCTTTTCTATTCATGTTGTCATTCAAACTTAACTAATAACAAAATCAATAGTCAATATAACATATTGTTATTTTCTGAATTTTTGTCCTGGGTTCTATTGTTTGTTTAGTGGGTTCGTAGGTTTGGTTTGTTGGTTGGTTGATTTGCTGGTAATAGTCATCCTGGTAGCTATAAAGTTGAGATATAGTGTAGCTAAGGTACATCTGGAGAGAAAAATTTCCTAATGATTCATGCTGATGGAACTTGTTCACACTAAATGAGTAAGATTTTTTAAATACTCAAGAGAATGTACACTTTGAAAGCTACTTAATACTCCATGCTATTCCAGCGGCAATATTGTCATTACAATATTTATCAACTACTGTTGGACTTACATTTTCAGGTTAATGTTTGCTTGCTTTTGCTTGAAAGAGATTATTGTTATACAAATTCTATTTGTTTATTTATTGTCTTCCAATATGCTTATAAACTGACTGAATGAACAGTACATACAGATAAAAGAGAAGCTCGCTTGAAGGTTTTTACCCAACATCTTGCTCAGTATGATGCACTGGTTCTACTAGCCTTCACAGAGTTGATCTTTTCCAACATCAAAATCACACTTGCCTTTTGAGAAGTATGATATTTCTTTTCCGAATCCTAACAATTGTGTTTAAGTTTCCTTCCCAGTTGCTAAAGCAAAATATCTTTACAAAAACTATTTGGGAAGAAATAATTTCTTAGCTAACAAGTCAAAAGTCCATCAGTGTAGGGAATAAGGCAGCAGAAACTTGATGTAGCTAGTCACCTCACAGACAAGGGCAGAAAGATAACGGATAAATGCTTGCCAGTGCCCAGCTGGGTCTCTCCTCTTTATTCCAGAGCCCAGCCCATGAGATAGTGTTGTCTACATTCAGGCTAGATCTTCCCAACTCAATTAACTCAATCAAGAAAATTGCTCACAGACATGCTCACAGGTCAGCACAATCCAGACACTCATTGGGACTATCTTCCTGTATGAGTCTGGACTATGTCAGGTTAACAATTAGAACTGATTATCACAGTAAGTAAAAATATGTATATGCCTACAAACACTACTTCATTCCCTTCTTTGACTACCTAGAGTGTTTCTACCATAGTCATGCTTCTGGTCAATTCAAGATATAATGTTAACTTAGTAAATTCTTTGTTAAACCAACTCTAATTGGTCCAAATTTCTGTTATTGAGACTTCAAGTGTTATTAACAAAAATCACACTAGTTTTTTACATTAACATTTCACATAAAATAATATAATATAATATAAATCTAGGCACTTCCAGTGTATTGTTAATAACTTTTACATGCAATAAATTGGTATCATTCAGGAATAATTTAATATTTAATGGGTAGACTACACTTCAGTAGCAAGTTGCCTTGTTTAATCCTCAATGTGTGCAGCTACATTTTTTTAAGTATTTTTATAAATTTTAACTAAAATTTAATCACATCACTCTCCTATTCCCCCTTTCTCCCTACAGCTCATCCTAACTTCTTTTCATGCTCCCCTGAATCTCAAACTAATACCTCTTTGTCTTTGATTATTATTGTCATGAGGATGTGTTTACATATGCACAAATATTTACATGCCAGGAAGTCTGTGAAACAGTTTCTCCTAGAAAAGGCTGCATGATGAAGACCAGAACAATGGAAGTATCAACAGACTAACATTGAAAGATAAAAATCTCGGTGGGAGAGATGACTTAGTGGTTAAGAGCACTGACTGCTCTTCCAGAGGTCGTGAGTTCAATTCTCAGCAGCCGCATGGTGGCTGTAATGGATCCAGATGCCCTCTTCTGGTGTGTCTGAAGACAGATATAGTGTACTCATATACATAAATAAATAATTCTCTAAAAAAAAAATCTCAAGGGGGTCCAACCCCTAGACAACTAATGACTTCCCAGGGAGGGGAAGTGGCCTCTCCTAGGGGTGAGCCCCCTCACTAATTACCCATTACAAGGTCATCAGCCCTGAAACCATTGACACAGGAACAACAACAACAGAAGGACTTATCTTGCTTTTGTTTAACTGCTGCTACCTGCCCCAGGCACCAGCCCCTAACAGAATAGAGGGTAAAGTAGCCAAGTCACCTCAAAAGTAAAGAGCTGGTGTGCAGAGGCCCCTCAAGATCATAAAGCCACTGGTGCTCGTAAAATGATATTGCATCTTTTTCTGGAGATTAATGGGTGGCTCATCAAATCACATTAATTTTTGGCCAACTTCCAGGAAGTAAGTTTGGTTTCCTAGGTAGTGATCTTCCAACCCACACAAAGGCTTATTCTGAAACTATTTGCTGTTCAAAATGCTGATGCCATTACACTTCTTTACTTAAACACACACACACACACACACACACACACACACACACACACACACAAACACACACACACAAAAGAGGAAAAGTAGCTACCAATATCCTCGGCGCAGCTAGCCTTTCTGCAGAGGCATTTTAGCAAAATTACTCAAACTTTTTGGAGAATGAAGTTGGGTCATCTGAGTAGAACACTCACACACTACCACTCTTCAGTACCCATGAGCCACCATAACTCCAACATACTCAGTAAGTCTGACTCTGCAACCCCGGGTCTCTGTGGAACCTGGGGCAGTATCCCATGTTGGAACAGTTTTCTGGTTCCAGTCATTTGCCAATTGTATTTGAGAAATAAAACTACCACCGCTTCTCATCTGGGATACTTTGACATTGTGTTCATAGGTAAATACGACTTACAAAAGGTAAAGAACAGAACCTTAAATGTCTTTGAATTCTTTTCGTGCTAGAAAAGTACTCAAAACATTATCAGACATAAGTATCTGCTCAATGCAAAATACTATCAAAATTATATGTTTTAATTAGGAAGCAAAAATTTGAGTTCTAGCACAAAAACCTTGGTGCTTTGTAACTACCGAACTTACCCCCAACTCAAATGCTTCATATTCTCCTACAAAAGCTGAGGGTGACGTTAGTGCTGTCATAGTTGTGAGAACTGGGGTTAGCCTCCTGCCTCTAACAGGAGAAATCTGAATTTCAAGTTACTATCAAGAAAGCATTTCTATATTTGCAGTATTCACATAATTATCGATGACAAAAGAGATGTTAACCCAAATTTTACTTATATTTTATCTTTTAAAAACTATAGCATGTGTGTCTAATAGGCATGTGGAATGTGCCAGGCATTTTCTTGCGTAAATAGGTTTTATTTTATGCTAGTGTAAAACATTGCTATTTTCATGGTAAATGTTTGGCCACAAGAGATTTCATGCCTAAAGACACATCAGCCTTTTAAGGGCAGCATAAGGACCCTGGGTCCCATGCCAGATTTTAAGGTAGAATTAATTCTCTCTCTCTCTCTTTTTAGAATTTTTTTTTTTTTTTTTTTTTTTTTTTTTTAGAAAAACAACATTTTTCTAATGTACATTAAGGACATTGGAGAGTTCACTGAAGCATATGTTCCAAGCTTTCAGGAGCAATCTGTACTCAGGCATTTTAAATGAAAATTGATTTGTGATTTACATGGTCAGTGGGAAGAAAATTAACTTATGGAAGGTTGTAATGAAATATTAGACAAGTAAAAAGTAGATGGTGATCTAGTGGAACTAAAAGTCCCATCTGGAAGAATTCTGTGACATTTTTACATTTATCTGTGTTCTGCATGAGTTGTAATGTTAGTGGTAATTTTATGGGACTGAACAGAAATGAAAAGGGTGTTATCACAGATTGCCTACAATATAGGATTGTGCTCAGTGGAGAGGCCTGGATCCTTTGCTCCATTTTCTTATAATATGACTCATTGCACTTTTTTCAGCTACTGTTGTTGAATGCATTCAGCCTTTTACTTGGGGTTATTAGAGAACATCAAAGGCTCACAAACACAACCCAACTGTACATTTTAGAGGCACGCCACCACTCCTCCTTAGTTCTGCATTGTTTAGGTAATGTCCAGGAAAGCCCTCAAATGCACACGAGAGAAACAAACGCACTGAACGAAAAGGTTTGATTTTAAACCACTTTCTTTTCTGTCTCCAAAGTGTGATTGTCACCTCATCAAAACCTAGAACGTGTTAGCAAAATGGTAAATGTATATCTTCGTACAAATGGATCGTTCAGAAGTCCATTTTTCTCTCTTTGTGTTTCCAATTTTGTGAAATAATTGCAATTGTTTCTGTGACCAGAGAAGTCCAGGAAGGAAAGGATAACCCTATCTCTTTCAGTTCCATAGTACAGGGGCAGGGCTGCAGGGTGTGAGTCCAGGGCTCTGAAGGCACAGGGGAGGGGTGGGGGACTCTGAGAGCATGGGGCAGGGCTCTGAGAGTGTGGGGGCGGGGCTCTGAGGGCGTGGGGTGGGGCTTTGAGGGCGTGGGGCGGGGTTCTGAGGGCGTTGGGTGGGGCTCTGAGGGTGTGGGGTGGGGCTCTGAGGGCGTGGGGTGGGGCTCTGAGGGCGTGGGGTGGGGCTCTGAGGGCGTGGGGTGGGGCTCTGGGGGCGTGGGGTGGGGCTCTGAGGGCGTGGGGTGGGGCTCTGAGGGCGTGGGGGTGGGGCTCTGAGGGCATGGAGGAGGCTCTGAAGAGGGATTCAGGGTGGGCTAGTCTGGCTCTCATTGCTCTTACCACAGTGACAGCTGTAGCTTTGTCAAGTCTTTAACTTCTAAGTTACTATGCCTTAAACATCTGATATAATTCTCTGATCCCCGTGGCAAAGCATAAGCTATGGAATTGTTGCCTTAGAATTTAAAAATCTATTATCTATCTTCTTTCTTTTCGTTTCTTTCTCTATGAAACAGAGTTGATGATAGGTAGAATTTTTTTTTTAAATAACAAAATTGTAAAAAAAACTAAGGTCTTTGGCTAAACCGATATTTCAATAAATCCGCTCAATATTGGAAATGGTTTCTTTCGTGATGACAGCTCAGACTGCCTCCTTTGGGGTCATTAGTCTCGTCAACTACACTTCATCTGTGAAGTGTGCTACTTTTGATTTTTCTCTTTTACCCTAATAAGAAAATTGCAAGTTCCTTTTAATGAGCTGGAGTTGTTTGTTCGCTGCAGGGGAGGGGCCTTGGAAGCACGTTGATGTCCCTACCCTCTTACAGACCTCTGGCTTCACCGGCCCAGAATGCTTCCTGACTCTGCTACCAGTGAACTCACCCTGCTGGAAGTCAGTGTGCAGCTAACTTGCCATGGCAGTTCCCAGAAGGAACCCTTGGTGACATGCTGTGGTAGATGGAGAGGTGAGGAGAAAGAGTTCCAGAAGTGAGGATGAATTCATCTGCCATACATGGGCCACACTTTTCTCCTCTTTCCCTCAACTTTTATGTGTGTGTATGTGTGTGAATGTGTGTGTGTTTGTATGTGAGTGTTTATGTGTGTCTGAGTGTCTGAGTGTGTGTGTGGGGGTGTCTGAGTGTGTGTATGTTTGTATGTGAGTGTTTATGTGTGTGTGAGTGTCTGTGTGTGGGAGTGTGTGTGTGTTTGTATGTGAGTGTTTATGTATGTGTGAGTGTCTGAGTGTGTGTATGTGTGTGTGAATGTGTGTGTTTGTATGTGTTTATGAGTGTGAGTGTCTTGAGTGTGTGTATATATGTGTGAATGTGTGTGTGAATGTATGTGTTTGTATTTGAGTGTTTATGTGTGTGAGTGTTTGAGTGTGTGGGGGAGTGTCTGAGTGTGTGCATGTATGTGTGTGTGAATGTGTGTGTTTGTATGTGAGTGCTTATGTGTGTGTGTGAGTTTTTGAGTGTGTGTGTGTATGTATGAGTGTCTGAATGGGTTTGTGTAAATAGAACTTGCTAAGTCTATTTAGTGATGCTAGCAAATGCATAATATCAGGACTGGGTTCTTATCATTAGATAACCAACTAGGAAGTTCCTCTCTGTCTCTCACCATCCCTTAGCTGACTGCAGTTCTTTTTCTGAGGGTGGGAGCCCATGAGATTTCCCCCTTCCACAATAGCACCAGGTCTTGTTCAGGTAGCCATATTCTGGAGGTATCATGGGGAACACTTCCCTGTCATTTCTAGGAGACACAATCTCATAGCAAACTTCCTGGTTCTCTGGCTTTTACAATCGTTCTGTTCTCTCGTCCTTGGTGTTCCCTGAGTCTTAGGTATAAGAAATGTTGGAGATATATCCACTGGTGCACTGTACCCAAGATAAGTTGTTCTCTGAACTTTGACCACTTCTTGTTTTCTGTAATGGTCCATGTCTGTTACAAAGAGAAGCTTCTTTGATTTTGGTGAAGGTTGGGAGATACACTTACCTTATATAAGAAAAAAATATTTAGAAGGCAGATAAAAATCATACTGATTTAATAAACTGGTGGTTGTAGGTTCTCCTTTAAGATTCATAACCTCATAGCCCTGTGCAATTGGCTAGATTTCTGGTACTGGGTACAATCTCTTCTATCGAGCATGCCTTAAGTCGAGTTTGATGGCTGTCGGTTACCACCAAGATGTAAGTGCCACCAACAAACCCTCATGCTGGTCCTTTCTGTGGTTCATGGACTTCACAGCTGCATAGGACTGTTGGTTGCTTCTGTCTCTTGGAATCTTGCATGTCCACCTTTCAGTACCCCGAAAGTTCATCTCCGAGAGGTTTTCAGGCCGAACCAACTCAGGCCCACTGAGTCCTGAGTCTGAAGTGTGTGATATCTGCAGTAACAGGGAAAGACCCTTCCGCTTTGTGGGAGCATCGAAGCCTAGGTTGTGTTGGGAGCCTCTTGGACTTTCTTGACAAACAACTTGAAAAGCTGTTTTTCACACCTGGCATTGGGGATTTCGTTCGCTAATATATGGCTTTTGGAGGGAACATTGTCAGCCTAAGTGGCTTAATTTCATTTAAACTATATATGATATGTAAACACGTATGTTTTTATCTATTGTATATAATTTGCGATAAAAATTTTAAAGTAACCCAGTATGGCTTTTTCAAACACTTTTAGTGTTCTTTTCCCCTCCCCCCTCTCTCCTCTTTTGTACTGGCCTCCCTTTTCCCTCACCAGGTCTTGAGGCAAAATTCTTACTTCACTTGGAACTTTGCCACTTCAACTAGACTGGGCACATGTCCCTGAGCCCTACTTGTCCTCCCCCCACCCCAGCGCTGGAGCTATAGATGCAGGCTGCTATGTCAGCTTTTGAATGGGTGCTGCGGATCCAAACACAGGTCTCTATGCTTATTCAAAAAATTCAGTTTCTTTACTGGTGGCGACTTAAATTAAGAGTGTTTTCCTAAATGTAAAGTAAAGCGCATCAACTTTGCCTTGGAGAGCGGGCTGGAGTCTGCTATCTACAAAGGGGGAACCTTGGCCTTCGCCTGTTCCCCTTTCAGGTTTCGTTATTCTATGCAAATGGAATACAATGAGCTCTTCCAGCAAACTGTGCTCCAACTGCAAGCGCTGTCAGAGCATTGGGAGGACCAAACTGACATACTGACATCCATCCCTCACATCATTTCTTCCTGTATTCAGCTCATAACATTTCCAGGGAAAAGGTCACCAGTAGTGTTTGTGGCACTCAGAAAATAAAGCAGGGTGGTTAATGATAGCTGAGGCAGCCATGTAATCACAGGACGCCGCCCAGGTCAATATCTAGTATCGGCTTCCCGTCCTGCCCATCTGAAACAATATACTGAAGTAAATGTAATCAGTAAGTGGCCACAAATGAATCTTTTAGAGACATCCGCATTACAGAAACAAGAGATTCCTGAAGAGATGCTAAGTGGGATCTTTTGGGTTGTAATTGCAGTCCTGGGAATAATTCCCTTAATTAATAGCTGCTGAGCCTGGGACCCTTGCTCATGGGTCCACAATAGCTGTACTGGGAGTGCCTTGTGGACGAGGGATAAACATACCCTGGGGACCAGACTCAGACACTGAAAGGCTTCTGATCTCCATCTCTTTGCAACCACAAGTACATCCCTGCTAATCCATCAGCGACCGACCGTGGACCACAGAGTGGTAAGCAGTGCTTATGAAATGGGATGCAGGGATGCTTTTCAGCATCAAGTTCCTGTTTGGTAAAGAGAACCTCTCTTGAGATATGCTGCTTCTGGTAGATTGATAACTCCAGTTGGAAGATAGCGGCCCCTTGACATTTACTTGGGAGTACATGAAGGGCTGGAGAGACACACACACACAAACAAGATGACTTTTGTTTGCGTGTCTTCCAGCTGTACATGGGGAGGCAGTCTTGAAGAGCTGGCAAACCTTGCCCAAAAGGTCAGCCACAAAGAAAAACTGAACAAGTTTTAGTCTTTCTATAAGTTTGTGAAAGCAAGCACTGAGGCCAGGCCTATGTTAATGGATTAGGGATTATTTTTGAAGGAAGCAATGCCTCCTCCACCTCTTGTCCTTACCCTGTGGCCTGACTGCCTGACATCTCCACCAATAAAGTGCTCACTAGACTGGCTCCTTTGTCAACTGATTGACTTAGCGTTTAAGCTCATATACTAAGGACCACTGCTGATCAAATGCTTCACAGTAATTATGTGAATATTATTTACGCGAAACATGTCATTCACATGGAAAATGTATGTGCCCAATATGGATTTCATAACAGTTGCTTTTTTTTTCTATTTATTTTATCATCTTTGTCCTGAACAATATGTGTGGTCTTGGACTTTGTAAGATAGTGGGGGGTTCTAACAGAAATATCTCCTTTTAATGCCTCAAACCTGGTTCACATCAGCTGAGCATGTAGTAAATTCTGAGTACCTAAAATTCATCCCACTTAGTTCTCACACTGAGGGAAATGAAACAAGCTCTGCATAAGTGCAAGGCAGCAGGAATGGATGGCCCAGCCCTGGTACAAGGAGAGTGTCTCAGGTCCCATCAAGGCCTGAGGAGCTAAATGATTGATGGGGATAGCTTCCAGTCTCTGTCGTGGGTTTTCTTTTTCCACAGCAAGGAAAGTGAGAACAGTACGCAGGCTCCCACAGACGTATCAGAGTTGAATCGAATAGCTCCGACCACACTTGAAATAAATAGTTAGCAAATGCAGACTGCCAGGCTTCACTCGTTGGTATGTTTAATGCGGTATGTGTGCGGTATGTGTGAAATCTTCGCCGACAAAATTTATTACAATATATCCTCCACCCAAAATGAGCCTGTGTTAATAAGGTATAGGGATGCTAGGGAGAGAAAGGACTAGAGAGTGTATCTAAGTGGCAGAGAAACTTCCTGGCCTGCACAGGGCCCTCAGTTCAATTTCCAATACAGAAAAATAATATCTAGCGCAGAAATGCTCAGCTAGTAGTGATTCATCCTCCAGCTCCCAGGGATATCTGACAATGTCTGGAAACATTTTTTTTGTCGTTCCTCTTGGAGGAGGTGATGCTGTTGGCGTTCTGCAGAGTAAAACCCAAGGACAATTCTGAATGTGAGGAACAGGACAGCCCTGCCACCAAAGCTATGCAGTCCAAAATGTCAAGTACATGGGCCTTAGAGATGTTAGGGCAAGAATCAGGACAATGGGGAAGAAAACGGGGTGGGATTTGCAATCAGAGAGAAAGGTTTCCCAGTTAGAAGCAGTGGTGAGCAAAGGACCTTGATGTTGTTAGCGTGGCTGAAATGCTATTTTATACCTCACAGTTTTATACACATTTGCTTCAGAAATTAAACAAAATTCCAAGATAGCAGACACTAAATGCTTTGTAAACATTGTCTTTAGTCATCTCTGCCCGATGGAGTGCACGCAGCCGGACCACCTTCACGGAAATGGAAGTTTGAAAATGGCCGGGGGACCTGGAAGGGATGTTTCTGTAAACAGCCAAATACCCTTTTCTCTTTTCACAAATCAACTCATGGACTGTATCTTCTATTTTGTCTGGCAGCTGATTGGGATTCTGTGACTTCTCTGGCCAAACGAATGTGGGAAAACTCGGTATCTTCTTCCAGAATGACCCTTAAGGCTTTGTCCTGTGAAACCCCATCTCGAAGATGCAGAGGATCTATTGAACTTAGGGGAAAGCCTACAGATTTCCTGGCACCTGTGTAGAACAGACCTTTACCTGACAATAGTATGGTGGAAAAAAACCAAAAGACAAATGACAACAACAAAAGAGATTATGTTTAGGGTCGTTTCTGTCACCCAACACTGTGCCCTAGTAAATGTAGCAACTTTAAGAGAACTTGAATTTAAATCCATGTTTTTCTGACACTGAAACCCCATTCACAATTACTGCATTGCTATAAATGATTATCAACCATTTTGAAACAAGTACAATTTATTTTTAAGAAGTGGATATAAAATGTCCATGATTCTTCTCCTTATTTAGGGTAGAAAAGTCAACATACATAAAAATAATTGAAGTTTCTCATTATGGTGATAAAAGCTGCTATAAATACATTTTCCTGAAACACATCAATAGTTTAAAATGTTACAAGCAGATAAAAATATCATTTTGTGATTACCATCTGAATATATACCATTGTTGACATGCTTTTCAGATATTGTCTAAATGTTCATTCACAAACACCAGACAAATAGGCTATAAAGATTTCAATAATAAAACAAGGAAAGAACATAATCAATGCATTTTACTTGTTCCTCTTCTAGATCAAAATTAACTGCTATCTCTTGATGAACGGCCAAGGTCACCAACTAGAATGACAGCCACTGCATTTATAATCTGGAGAACAAAAGGACTCCCTCTTGTAAGATTGTGGCTTAATTTTAAAAAAAGCATTTAATTTTATGAGAATACATGTCGGTTCCTCCAGCTAGAGTGGGTTTTCAATGTTTACTGAATAAACCTGAATAGTTCGTTGCTACGGAGTGGCAAAAACCGGATAACATAAGCATCTGACCCTCAGACCCTCCTTCTGCTTCTCGGTGCCAAGGATTTCACTGAACTGCATACATGAAGCAGATGTCACTGCTGTAGCAATTGCTTCGTGTTTCCATGACTTGCTAAGATCAGAAGTAGTTATGGCCCATGTCGCTGGTCTGAAATAATGCACATGCTAAAGGCAAAGAGTCTGCTGGTGTGGGATCAATTTTCATGGCATTAAACTAAGGATTTGCCCATGAAATAAAGTTTTGTGCTCTCTCAAGGACATGTACAAAATTTCTTGACTCTGCCTGTTGTATTTCTATTCTTCATGGAACTATTTTTCTTGGCTTTTAAACTTATCATTAATAGTATCTTGGATTCTTATAAAAACATTATAACTTGAATATTTGAAATGTTTTCTTACAAAGTGTGAGTAGTTAGCTAATGATTAGCTAATCTGTTTGTTGCTTGGATGTTTGTATTAACTAGAGATTTCATTGCTGTCCCCAGGATACCAGTTAAAAGGCACTTTGACCCACATTCTCAATATTGCAATATGCCAACATGAGCAATAGAAAAGTTACAGTTTCCTGAGGTAGAACATAAAAGTAGGTTATCTTCCAAATGTTTCAGCATTGTGCCATTTAGCCAGAATTACACCATTTTTGGGGGGAGGGGGAGAATCATATTAGCTGCCTTTCTAGTTACTTAAGTTCTCAGAAATTTAAAAACGTACAGACACTAGTCGGTGTGAAGCTTCTTGCGCTGCTATATTCTTGATACCTGCAATTCGAAGGAACAGTTTGCCAAGGACCATGTCTTCCCCTCTTATGACACAGAGAAGCCGTTCTGTCCAGAGGCCTGTGGTGCACTGAGTGTAAAACGCTGGAACTGAGAGCTTAGCCTTCCGACCTCTCCACATGGTCATACAAGCTCCTGCTGGCAGCCAGCGTTCTGACAGGAGTGTGAGCTTGGGAGTATCACCCCCGCCGCACGGTTACATTACTCCTCTTCCCAGTGACTCATTTTCCTGCACAGCAGAGTCTTTAAAAAAGCATAAAACCTTATGACTTTAATTATATCAATCCATCTGCTCAATTGTCCCCCACTCGTGTTTTCCCGGCTCCCAGTTGTGAAATCAGAGCATGTGGTTATTTCCTGTGAGATGTTTCATTAAATGGTATTCAGCAGAGAGAAAAGCATTGTTGAATCTTTAATGTTCTGCTACCCATAGATATGTGGACCTCCTGTCCTGTTTGTTTTAGCATAAATTGTTTAGAAACTCCACCGTTAGTGTATGCTAAAGACAGTACCATATGAGCTCCATCTTGTGCACAATAAGCCGAGTTTATTGAAATTTTTCTATTAGGGAAAAATGTGTGTTTCTGCTTTAATAATGAATCAGATTTCTTAAATATTGAATAAGATGATACCCTTAGAAATTATTGTAATTAAAATAAGATTGTGAGCACAAGTGGAAATATTCTCTAATAAGATCACGAATGCTTTCAGCCCTGCCCTATTGGAAAGTCTTCATGGGATGCTTAAGAAAGAATTTATATGAATGTCACCCTCTGATATCACACAGTACTGTGGCCCTATGTGCTCCTGATCTGAGCCTTGGCCTCCATAAAGTTTGCTGTGAAGGTTAATTTCCATCAATAGTTGGATTCTGTGATTTCTTTTTCAGGTAGGGACAAACTGAAGCCATGTGTTCATCTCTAGGAAGGAGGCAGGATGGGAGGAGAGGAGGGTCTGCTGGGCGTGCTCCTGGAAACTGCCCTTCTTGGTGCTTGGCAGAACACTGACTACCCCCACCCCCAACCCGACCCAGATGTCAAAGCAACTTTTGTTCCAATCATGTTTCTTATCTCTTCTTCACATAAGCAAAATGACTATTTAATGGGGAGTTTCCCCCCAAAAGCGTTGCTTTTTGCTAATGTCAGTCTTCTTGCCAGCATGGCAAATCTTCCATACATCACCAATGCCATTGTTTTTATTTCTGTGACATGTAACATCTTTCTACAAGGAAAACCATCCAGATCAAGGCACCATCTAACAAAAGAACTCTGTTGCCAGACCTAACTGAATATCAGCTGTCCTCTAAAATTCTTTGCAGACCTAGCTTTCTCTCTACACTCAGGAGTCTGGTCTCATCCTACTTTTGGTTCACACATTCATAATGCATTGCACTTCCCAGCCTTCTGGGTTGTTTACCTTGGATCTGCACCAGGATGCTGATTCAAGCTGCCTCTGACCATTGGGACTAGCTACTGTTCCTATTCTAATTAGTAATTTCTTTTCTTCTTCCTTGCTATAAATATAGTTTTCCTGACTCATTATAGAAGCCCATCTTTGCTAGCCCAGATTCACAGGCATTTATTTCTAGAACAGGAGGAGATGAAACAAAAGCAATATGCCAGAGGTATTGGTGCACATCCTAAGGAAAATGACTCCCAGTTGTCAAGTAGCATCCCAGGACGCTCCAGGGAGTCCTAGCCACCCACATGGTCACTGGGTGAGGCACCCATTTCAGCCATTTGGGGTCACACAGATGTGCTCACACTTCCCCTTTTCTTCAATGTCACTGAGTCTCAGCCTGTTTTTCCTCGAAGGTCCTTGGTGTTGACAAGATTCAGTCTACATCAGATTGCATTTATTCCTCTACTTCCTGGGCATTGTCTCCGATGAGCTTTTTAACATACAGGAAGCCCTTCTTTAGAATAGCTGTCACCGAAGTCTATTGTAATTTATACCTATTGACACTACCTGCAGGTAATTCACCCTTGCAGCTGTCACTTCACACTGTCACCAGAAGTAGCTAGCAAAGGGAAATGGGATGCCTGGTGCCTATCAACAGACCTTGGCGTCTCCTGATGTTAACATGTGTGTGGGGGGACTTAGCTTGCACCTCCTATATTGTACAAGCACTTCCTTGACAGGATCATTGTTCAGTGGCTTTGAAGGAAATCAAAGATGGCAAGAATAAGCTACAAGGTATGATAATTATTGAAAGAAAATACTAACCAAGCACATTTGCATTTTCCGGCATATCCCTTGAGTAGATGCTGTTATTGGGTTAAGCAGCAGAACTCAAGCACAAGCTCCTCCTGAGAAACTGTTAATATAATAGGTATTGAAAGCCCTCCACTCTGACCATTCCTTTTTGGTGGTTTCAAAATAAGAACCAGAGAACCACAAAATTCTCTTTTTGAAGAGGACACTTTATGAGATTATTTGTCCTGCCTTGCATTTAGCAACCAGGAAAATTAAAGTGTGGAAGTGTTAAGAGACGTGGTCAAGGTTAAACATAATGAAGATTCCCCAGAAAATATAATAGAAACCTCTTCCTCAATTAGTATCACGGCAGCCATGCACAGCACTATGTCCTTTGCTTTCCTTCTGTGGCACTGGTAATAACAGAAACTTATTCTTGTCTTCAGAGAGTGTTTGCATCTCCCCCTCACTCTTGTGGTTTGAAACAGCTAAGGCATCAGTTCCAACCAATATTCACTTGAATTTGAAATTTGCTGAACGATCCGGCTGCTTTTCATTTTTTACCATTTCATACCTTGTCCGCATCTTGAGCAAGCTTGTACGTCTTCAGTGCATACATTTCTTGTGATGATATATTGTCCTGGTGGAAAATTTCATTTACTGCCAGTGCCCTTTGCTGAACCTGTTGCTAGTCAGGGAACATGATAAGCGTATAAGTGGCAATGCTACTTCATTTATCATACATGGTTTTAGACACTCAAATATCTCATATACAATTCTGCATTCTGCATAGCAAAGATCTACCCAACTCAAGAAAAAGTTCTTTGGGAAAAAAAATTGTCAGATCGTGATTTATAAACGTCTCCTCTTAATAAAAATTAATCATAGTTTATACTAAATCTGTAAGTACCCTGTTTCTTTATTTTCTTTATAACCCTGCTAACCACATGCTATCAAACACTAATAAAAGGTATCTGGCTTGGTGATTTGGGGTATAAGAGGATTGGAAAATGTAAAAGCACGCTCTATTTACCATAATTGAATTACATTGTGAAATAAATCAGGGCACTGAGAATCTCAGCAGTGTCCCAAGGGTTGTCTAGCGCCATGTTTTTTATGCAGAGCAGCCTTCAGTAGCGTTTTCCTCCTCCTTAAGTCATAGCTATCACTGGTAGAGGCTTGGCTAGAATGTACAGTGAGTGCACAGGCAGAACCCAGCCCCCAGCAACTACCCAGAAAGCCTGGCTGTTCAGGGTTATTTTGCAGGCTGTAGGTCATGCCTACCTAATTTCAGGAACTTTCTATGTATTGATTCCTGCTCTTCTCTGCCTGTCATCACAGTGTTTTACTAGCACCCATGTTTTATGCATAGCATTAAAAAAATCTACATTCTGTCAGAATGGGGCCATTGAAAATTTGAAAGTGAAACTTGATTTACATTAAACACTGCTTAGACTAATTAGGACCTCTCTCAAAGGAATTGAGAATGTGAAATACAGCTAACAATAATGTGTTCACTGTCTTGCTGTCTTTTTCAGTGTAGGAAGTACTTTGGAGGCATAGAACCCATATAGAAGGGCCCGGGCCATGGGCACTTACATAAGGATACAAACTTGGAGCTACAGATACTCATGTGGGATTAATGACCCTCAGAACAGCAGTGGTACCAAGTGCTTCAGCATCACCTCACTTAACCTACCTATAAGTCTGCCTCTGCTGGACCACACATCTTTAGGCAAGACTTGTACAAAAGGGGAAATGTCTCTCAGATGAAAAAAATGCTAATTTTTGTCTTTCTGAGATTTATATTTGAATTCAGAATTTGGATGCATTGCCTTTACTGGTTAAAAAAAAAAAATTCCTTGGCTACATATGTGGCAATAAACCATTTGGCTTTTTCCAATTCTCATGTTCCTATTTCTCATCTCTGTCTCTCTAGGCCTTTGTCATTCCTGTTATGGGATAACAATAACTGTTAAATGTTAATTAAAGCTACAGTAAGTGCTACTGAAAAGTACATATGCACCAGAACACACACATTTTTGCGTATAGTTACAGGGCATACAAATACTCTGAGGTTTATTCACAGATGAACCAGAAGAGCACTGAGTACTCTTCACGCTGTTAACCACCTCCAAACTCAGGTTGGACAGTTACACGAGCAAGAACAGTACTTGCTCAAGTGACCCGTAGCCACCTCTCCATCGCTACAACAAAATAACCTACATATGTTCCTGGGCACGTTAAAGGGTTTTGTCTCTCACAGTTTCAGAGGCTCCAGTCTATGATCACTTAGTTCCACGAGTCCGGGATCTTACTGAAGATCCCTTCATAGCACAGTGTGTGACAAATCAAATCTTCAACCTCATAAACTTGAAAGCAAAGACAGCAGGGTGGAGGGGAAGGCCAGGGTCCCACCTTAAGGAACAGGCCCCAGTGATTTGATGACTTCTCCAACATTCACTAGAGAGGAAGTCCTGCCATACTCTAGCTTACTGATCAAATCTCACCACCTCCTGTTTGTCTAACTGAAGATGTGCTGAAGTGCACATGGACCAGTTAACAACCTGTTTCTAGTGCTTGCTCCCCACAGCGGCAGAATCCTTATTTGTAAGCCAAGTGGCTCACAAAATCCAAATCGTTTACCATACGGCCCTTTACAGGACCCCTACTTTAGAGCTAAATACAGCAGGAAAGGTCATCTGTGGACCAGCTGCCTTCATTCGGATTGGAGGAACTGGCTTGCTCTATTGTGATAGCCCATGGAGAGTAAGCCTGAGCTAGACCCTCACAGTTGACAGTAAGAACCTCCTCACATGTCCAGCAAGAGAAAAAATGGCCAGCTGCCAATGATGTACTTGCATAGCAAACTGGTACACAAGAAAAAGAACCCGGTGCACCTACTTCCGGGAGCATGAATGAAGCCAGGAATGGAGGCTAGGGGGCTCCATCCTGTGTAGGACATACAAACCTAACTCGAGATGGTGGTCCAAGTTAAAATAATGTGGGAAGGGTGGTACCTGGAGGAGGGCACAAGGAGAAACACCTGGACTGTTCAGATCTCATGGAGGTGGGGCCAAGATGGTGGGGAAACCTATTGATTGGAGTTGGATCAAATTAAGTGTGCTTTCTCCATGTGGTAGATGTGTCTGATCTTAAACTGTGTTCGCATGAGTATGTGTGCTTGTGTGCGCCCACATATATGTGTGCATCCATGTATATGTACTCATGTGCATGTGTCTGCATGTGTGTGTGTGAGTGAGAGACAGAGAGAGACGGAGTGGGAATGCTCTGAGTTGAAGCTATCAAAGTATGCCTCCGGGTTGTACCACCAATTAGAGAGAGAGCTTGTGCCAGTTGTCCCAATTTCTCATACTATAAAACATCCTGAGGCTGTAGGCCTGTAAGTGTCTTTATCTACAATTCAAAAATTCTCTACAAAGCAAACATGTTTTCAGTAATTCTTTAGTGGCAAAATTATTCTTAACCTGCATTAGAATATATATATGACTTTTATTTGTCTTACTTCATGTAAAATGAAAGAAGTAGACTTTTTAAATTTTTATTTTTGTTTGTGTGTGTGTGTGTGCCTGTGTATATGTGTGTGTGTGCCCAAGTGTGTGTGTGTGTGTGTGTGTGTGTGTGTGTGTGTGTGTGTATTGTGTGTGTATGTGTGCATGTAAGCTAGTATATCCATATGCATGAAGGTACAAAGAAAAGCTAGAGAGTTGGATCCTCTGGAGTTTGCATCATAGATGGTTATGAGCCACCTAAAATGGGTGTTGAGAATCAAACCCTGGACTTCTGACAGAGCACCAAGTTCTCTTAACCACTTAAGAAAGAGGTTTAATTGCCGGAGTATCCATATGCTGGACTGCCGATGCTACCTAGACCATAGTAGGGCATCATGCAATAAATAACACTTATAACTATCACATATGTATAGATATTTGCACCAAAGCACCTAGACTGCGGGCTTTTGTATTCACACTCTCCTCACAGAGTTTATAGGGACTGGTGCCATGCCTGAGGACATTAACCAGTGCCTGTCCCATACAAGCTCTCAACAGACATCACCTTCTTATTATTGTGCCTTCTGTTCTCAACTCCAAGGAAACATATGACTGTCATATTTCTTAGGGCCAGTTGACATCATTATGAAAACTATCCCACATCAAGTTTCTAAGAATCATGGTCTATACATTTTCCTTTAAGCAAACTATTAAAGAAAGGGATAGAGAGGTCTTGAAGACTGTGCTGTGGCCCCCAAGGGGGAGCCATGCACTAAATCAGCACCTGGAGGAACTTCACTGCAGGGTCTCTCCAACTTTTAGATTGTATCTCCAATGACCTTAGACCAGAAATATGCTAAGTGCTCTTGGATACAGTTTCTTGGCATTCTCTGAGGAACTAGAAGGGGGGTGTTATTCAATGTGGACTCTGAGTTTAGGAAGCCCATTCCCTGGAATGGTGATTTCTCCTCTGGTACTAATTTATATGCTTACTCACTTGGTTACATGTCTGCTCAGGTCACCTAAGAAGAGGTGAGTGAATAAGACTGAAAACAAACAGCATCTAGATAAAATTTCAAATGTCAAAATTCCAAATGAGTGATCTAAAGGAGCCACAGAAAAATTTTCTAAAGATATGACTGGACTGGAAAGAGGAGGTCACTAAAACAGTGACATGTGACTTAGGCCTGAGTGACATCGACATGCATCAAGAAATTGAGGAGCATTCCATGTGTGAGTTAGCTTGGCCAAGTAGAAGTAAACCAGCGTATAGCATCCCCTACTGACAGAAGGACATTGGCTGAAGACAGGGAAGGTCATTGGGGGGACAGTATTTAAGGATCCATTTGAGAGGATATATTTTATTGCTTAATTAATTGACTTGTAGGTCTGATTTTGAGAAGAATTTTCTTAGATTTATTGACCTACATGGTCCATAACATTATATCTATCTTTTTTGTATATAGTTGTATAAGATCTGAAAGATAATACTGTGTAACTACCACCACAGTAAGATTGAGGGTTGTCTCAAAACATCCTGTCAAGCTCCTTTTGAAATTAACCATTTATGGTTCTCAGCTCCTAGCCAACTTATCCTATGTTCTGTCTTAATGATCTGCCTTTTCCTGAAAATCATAACCATATACATCCCTCAGATCTACCTCCCTTCATTTTATATATATACCTTTTTTTGTTTTTATTTTTTTAATTTAATTTAATTTAATTTTTTTAACTTTATTTTAAAAAACAGAGATAAAAGAAAAAAGTTTTAAACATTTTTGCATAAATGTATACAAATACATTTTTGTCAGTGCTTGGCTTTTTTTTTCTTTTCTTTTCTTTTTAAGGTTTGATACTCTGCATTAAGGTCTTACTAGTTACAATGAGCAAAAAGTACATGTAAAACAGGATATAACCCAGAATTAGTCAACGTTTTCTTGGTGTGTAAGGATTGAGCATAATGGTTTTTTTTTTTTTGTTTTGTTTTGTTTTGTTTTTTTCTTGAGCTTCACACAGTCTGTGAGTTGTTTCTGGGGCAGTCCGAGCCTCTGGGGTTAGCATCCCACTATCAGTGACTGCATATTATGTCTGTTCTTTTGTGACTGGGTTATCTCACTCAGGATGATATTCTCTAGATGCGGCCATTTTCTTAAGAATTTGGTTAAGTCATTGTTTCTGATAGCTGAGTAGTTCGCATATATACCTTAATGACATACCTGTTTTGTAGTGGTAGGTAACTTCCTTAGCATTGGACTTCACTGCATGACTTCAGTATATAGTCTATTAATCCATTCACCAGCTAAGAACATCTGAATAGTTTTCAATTTTTAGCACCTATGAATAAAGATATTATAATCATTTGTTTTTTTTTCTGTGAATATACTTTTCATTGTCCTTAAGTAATACCGAGAACAAGATTGCTTTTAGATGTACATTAAATGCCAGTCATTTTCCAAACTGGATGCACGGTTTTGTAATCTCATTAACAATGTCTAGCTGGTCCTGTGACTTCATGCCCTTGTCAGAACTTGGGGTTATCAGCTTTAGATTTGCTTTGCTTTTCTTTTTATCTATGGTCTTTAGTTTAGTCATTCTGAGTATGCGGTAATAGCTCATTGAGACTTTAACTTCTCTGATGTCTACTAAATGCATTTCTTATTGTCCCATTTGCTTTCTCTTTGAAAACTGACTAAAGAAAAGGATTGTAAATTTTCTTCTCCTTGGGTTGTCATGTGGTAAATTCAAAGCTGTAGAAAGAAAGATCTAGGCCTGGAATGGAAATACGTGTGAGATTAAAACCAGATAGAAGATAACTACATGAAGCAAGCATGAATCGACTGAGTAGGTACCAGGTCTTTAGTTACTGAGCAGCATATTTGCGATGACAGACACTGAGTTTGGAAAGAACCAAGTCCAATGCCTGCCAGGATCCTGAAAATTTTAAGTGCCATTATTCATGCTGCTCTGGATGTATGCAGAAACATTAGTTTTGTTGTCACATGTGAACACAGGCAATCTTCACATGACCAACACTGAGGACCAGCTATTAGCTTTGTTTGTCATATAAAGAAACTGAAGGCCGTGCTTTAGAGCATAAAACTAGGAAATGCTGACTCAGTAATCTGAACCTTGGTAATATTTCCATAAACCACCAAATGATACTTTTCCTTTAGAAACAGCCATTTGTGTATATCAAATAAATTGAGATAATAAATGGTAAGAACTCACTCCATACAAATATGTCCACTTATATGCACCAATAAAAATGAAAAGAATTCCTTAAAAGTGAAATCACTTACTATATCTATTTCATGGTTCTGGTTCATAGACAAATACTGGTTTAGCAGACATATTAGGCATAGTTACATAAACAATGATTTGTATGTACCGCAGCTACCATATTGTTTGGACAATAACAGAATCACAGCATACTTCCTTATTTGTACAGCTGAACGAGAACCAATGGTCCTTAGACTTGGCAGAGTGTTGGGCTCCTTATCAATTTTCTATGGCTACTATTACAAGTATGTCCTTCAGGTGGTAGAACAGGTCCACCGTAGATACCTTGCAGAGACTCCTCTCCTGCATTCCACCTCCTGCAGCAGCTGCAAATCTGAGTCATGTCTTCAATTACTTGTGTGCAATCTCGGACTAATGCACACTCAAATAGAAGATCCTGCATCATATTTCATCATGATTGTGAACTTGATCGGTCATAAGATTACCATAGAGATGAGCCCCTAGGTGTGTCTGTGAGGGGTCGTCTATTAGTTTAACTGAGCTATGCCATTTCACGGGACCCAATACAGTGGAGAAAGCTAGCTTAGCACTCGTCTCTGCCTGCTTCTTGACTGTGGTCACAAGTGACACAATGTTCCTGCCTCTGTGCTCCCCCTGCTATAGTGGACTCCTCTATGAAATGTAAGCCAGAATAAATCCTTCCTTCCTCAAACTTGTATGGCCAGGTTTGTCGGAGCATTTGGGATAAGTACCTAATGCACCCAGAGTCGTTATTACATGCCCTCAAGTCCAGAGCAGTTCGCACCTCTGAAACCACTCCACAGAGAAAGATGGCCAAGAGCAAACAAACGAAAACATCACGAGGCCCTCCCTCCTTCCTCAGCTACTGGCTCAGCTGTAGGGAGTCATTTTGTTGAGTTCCTCAAGAAGAGATAAAAAGTGATAACTGTAACATCAATAATTTAGTCTAGGAACGAGGGACATCTGTGCCACTAGATCAAGATGGACATGTTTTTAGAGGTTTTATATCGTAACGGTGTCAAGATAGGACTAATTGCCAGAAATGAAGTTCCCCAAATCCACTTGACTTGTTTTAAAGCCATCCAGGAATCTGAGAACTCGCTCAGTTTTCTTAACTACTGCTTTCTTTAAAGCGAGAATTTAATGTATTCTTCTCTGGTAGAACCCTTGTCTATGGAAATGGTGTGGTCAGAGGTGATGTCCAAGAGTTATGCTGATGTTTGGAGCCAGAAAATGGGCAGGCTACTGAAAATTCAAGACCCACACCAGTCTTAAAATAAAACACAAGGCAAGAGAGACTTGAGAAAACTTTTATCAAAATGATACTAATGATCAATAAATTTCTATTTGTGACCTTTTCCTCCTAACAATGCCAATGATGATATGAGAGACAGACTGTGTTGAGGGGAAGTTTTGATTTATCTCTAGATGAAATACAACCATAGAGTAGAAAATCACAAACATAACTGAAGAGTCATAAAAACCCAATTCTGAGAGATTGTAACAATCCTCAAGTTCACTCAGTTTATACTGTGATGTGTCCTTTTTTGGTATTTGCAAGTTCTAAATGACTCCTGAGGAGGATCTAGTACTGCACATAATCTCCAAGTTAGAGGGTGTGTTTAGCTGTGGAGAACAGTCTGATTCTTCTGGAAGCCTGGACTTTGGTTTTGTTTTCTGCCCGACATCACTTCAAAACGTTTTCCTGTATGATTAAGTTTCCTCATTTAAAAACATAGACATGAGAATAGTTGTACTTGATTGTTCTGGGGATTAAATATGTTAATAAAATAAAAAATACCCAGAAGAAAGTTACTACTTATTCACTGTAGTTCCTTTTTCCTAAAATTATATTATTAAATCTAAGGAAATCACATATGAATTACTCATTCATTTTTATAAAGGTACACATGTATGTGAGCACATGCTCAAGCAAGCACACACACACAGAGACAGAGACAGACAGACAGAGACAGAAAGAGAAGAGGTGGGGGGAATGTGCTATGTAATGTTAATATATAATAGGTAAAAGCCTAAAGTTACCTGCCCTGTGAAGGTCCAGATTCTAAGTCAATTTTTAAAATTATGAATCATAGTTACACCTAAAAATATTTGAAGGGGAGGGGAGCACTGACTGCTCTTCCAGAGGTCCTGAGTTCAATTTCCAGTAACCACATGGTGGCTCACAGTCATTTGTAATGGTGACTGATGCTCTTTTCTGATGTGTCTAAAGACAGATACAGTATACTCATATTCATAAAATAAGTTAATAATTCTTTAAAAAGTATTTTGCAGAGAACAGAATTTTAGGTTGCAATCAAAGGCAGCCTAGAGCTCACTAGATAGTCTAGGATGGTCTTGAATGCTAAGTAGTCTTCCTTGGACCTAAGTAATGAAGTTACAGGTGTGATCCACCTCAACTGGATTTGCCATCCATCCTTTCTGTTGACAGGATCCTCATCTTCTTCTGGGAGGATCTGAGTTACCATCATGCCTTCTTCAGCATCTGTATGCAGGCTTCCTTTTCTGAAAATGATTCACTTTATAGAGCATGTCCAACCTAGTGGGGCAGAGACAGAGGCAGTCATACAGTCACATAGACTCCAAGCAGATGCTAATTTTTTTAAATATCAAAAAGGCCAATAAAAAAGAGTGTCCTGGAGAGTTAGTGTTTTCTAGCGTTGTAAATAATTTGTAGAAATAATGTGAGACTTAGGAACTGAGGTACCAAAGTTAAATAAATTGCCATCAAGTGAAACTAAAGTCCATTTTGTTCTGTAAATCATAGGAATTGGGTTTTTTTTCTGTTGTGTTTATCTGGCAGATTCTGTGGAAGAATATCTGCCAAGCCGTTGTCCCAAGAGGCTGTCCCAGTAGCAATATATCTTATTCTCATATCAAGTCTTCCCTTATGACCTGTATTGTTTTTATTGAGTGCTCACCTTTCCCTCACACTTATTAGCAAAGGCACCGCTCCCTCTTCTTGTGCTTCTGTTTGCCTGGCAGGAAGGATTAGAACTGAACACTAATGTGAAACTCACAGTGCTGAGAAACAGCCTAATTTTTATGCCAAATGTCATTATCATCCACAGTAATGGCTTCCCCTACTATTATGCCATATTGAACAGAATTACATCTAGATTTTCAGTAGAGTGCTCCAGTGGAGAAAGAAAGAATCCTTGCAAAGGCGGGACTCCCAGACATTTAACCACGTAAGCAATGCTGTGGCATTACTGTTGCCTTTACCACTGTTTCCAACCCTTCCACAAACATGACAGATGGGGTGACATGTAGATGACATTGGGGGACCAAACAGAGGGAGAATCTGAAATATCATCCATGGCTTATTTCCTCTCTTCACTATGAACTACAGAGAGCTACAAACTCGTGAGGCCTAAGGTAAACTCTAAGACAGTGTCAAGGTTTCAGCCTCATAAAGGCCAAACCCAGCTTTCAAAATCCTCACTGGATTAATAGCGACCAGCCTTTGGGCCCATTGTGGGTAAACTCATTCCTCATCAGATATGTTCCTAGTCCCTCTTCTATGAGAGGCTTTGTCACAGTCACCGGGAACTTCAGCAAGGATGACAGAGGATATTCTACTGGGACCACAACTTATTTAGCCAAACATGTGCTCAAATGGCATGTAAATTAAAATCATGATAAGCACTGTGAAGGAAGAAAGCCCAACATCAGGGCAGAGAAAATAGAAGACACAGCATCTAGATTGAGATCATATAGGTTGACTCCCTCTTGAAAGTGACAACTAAGGAATATTATTGGAAGATCAATTAACCCAGGATTCATGGTGTCTAGTTTCAGCCTAGATCTTTGACCTTGGGGAAGTTACTTCAACTGCTTGGGCCTTCGTTTTCTTATGGCAAACTGGGCTGACAGAACAACCTGTTTATCTTAAGGTATTGATTAGATGACTTCCTGAGAGTGACCTCATCCCTGCAAATGCTTACTCAGCAGCCGCTGTCGCCATCACTCCTCATGGATGAGGAGGCAGAAACAGAAGTACAAAGGTAGATACGACGACTCTCATGATCAGGACTGGGTTTCAGTTTTATTCCCCCACCATGTTTCCACAGCCAATTGTTGCATGGATGTTTCTAGCCCCCCCCCCCAGAAAAAGACCCAGCCACTTTCTTTCCTGCTCACTTCTGAGACCTATACTAGCACAAAAGACTGTGAAACTTTTAGCCTGTCACCACTCTGACTGAAGAACTAGTAAAAGAGGCAAGCATGTCTCCTGTGCCGTTCTGACAGTCCATTGTCTGATTTCGGTGCAGCCCCATGAAAATCTACCATTTACCTAAGTTTTAAAATTTGTTTTATTTTATTAGATGCTCACTGTATTTACATTTGAAATGTTATCCCCTTCCCCCACCCCGCTCCCATCCCCCACCCACCTCCACTTGTCTTCATGAAGGTGCACTTACTCCTAATCACCCTCTCCACCCCATTGCCTTGGCATTCCCCTACACTAGGAAAACATGCCCTCCCTGGACCAAAGGCCTCTTCTCACACGGATGCCAGACATTGCTATCTTCAGCTACATATGCAACTGGAGCCATAGGTCTCTCAATGTGTGTTCAATGGTTGGTATTTCAGTCCATGGGAGTTTTGGAGGGTTTGGTTGTTTGATAATGTTGTTCTTCCCATGTTGCAACCCCTTTCAGCTCCTTCAGTCCTTTCTTTAGCACCTTCATTGGGGTCCCCATGTTCAGTCCAATGGTTAGCTGCAAACATGCTCAGCTGTATCTGTATGACTCTGGCAGAGCCCCTGAGGAGGCATCTCTATCTGGTTCCTGCCAGTAAGTACTTCTTGGCATCAACAATAACACTTGGGTTTGGTGGCTGCAATATGTGGTGGATCCCCAGGTGAGGAGGCCTCTGAATGATCTTTCCTTCAATCCCTGCTCTTATATTTGACCTTGTTCTCCCTTTTAAGAAAGATCGAGGCATCCCCATTTTGGCCTTCCTTCTTTTTTGAGCTTTGTAAGGTCTGTAAATTGTTTCTTGAGTATTCAGAGCTTTCTAGGGCTAGTATCCGCTGATCAGTGCGTGCATACCATGTGTGTTCTTTTGTGACTGTGTTACCTCACTCAGGATGATAGTTTCTAGTTCTATCCATTTGCCTAGGAAGTTCATGAAGTCATTATATAAATGTACCACACTTTCTGTATCCATTCCTCTGTTGAAGAACATCTGGGTTCTTTCCAGCTCCTGGCTATTATAAATAAGGCTGCTATGAACATATTGGAGCACGTGTTCTTGTTAGATGTTAGAGATTCATGCCCAGGAGTGTGGGTCCTCAGGTAGTACTATGTTTAATTTTTTGAGGAACCTCCAGACTGATTTCCAGAGTGGTTGTATCATTTAATTTATAACCATTGCCAGTGAGAGATAATGGTTGACTTCCCTCTGTGCAGATGAAGAGACAGACAGTCACAGATGCTCAGTAAGATTTCTTAGTCACACAGCTAAGTGTCAGGGAAAGATTCATAGGGATGACTTAGGACTTTACATCCAATGCCTTTTCTTCTATAATCCAGTCACCTTGAGTCGTCAGCCTAACCAAGGAAGTGTCATGTATTCCTAGCACCTGTGTAATGAGTGATCTTGCTCTCCTGAGACCATAGAGAAATTCCATAATACACCCTCTGCTCCAGGCTAGCACTTCCTTCAGCCAAGACCCAGTGGTTCCATGCTTTTAAGTTAGAGGCCACCTGTGGCCTAGTATTCCAGGACAGCTACCTGCTAGGTTATAACAGAGCTTAAGTATCTGCTGTTTTCTCAAGATCTCTATAACAATTTTCTTTTTAAATCTTCTCTTTCTGGGTCTTTCTTTTCTGGGGATCTGAATGGATCCTTTACCTAAGAATTTGAAAGTATGTTTTATTCCTTAGTATGTATCTCATATGGACGTCCAGTACTACACATGGGACTTAGTATATTGGTTTGCATAAAGCTCACAGCAACTATATTCATAAAAGCTCACACTGATATTATCATCATGGAGAAGCAGATATGTTGACTTATTAAATATTATTGGCATCTCAAATGCCAGAAAAATACTTAAGAAAGAAATGAGAGCAAAGTAGTATTTCTGGCCAATGAGTTTACTTTCAGATTAAACATTGTCTTGGGTAGGGTTTTACTGCTGTGAACAGACACCATGACCAAGGCAAGTCTAATAAATTTAGACTTAAACATTTCCTTGCGGCTGGCTTTACAGGTTCAGAGGTTCAGTCTATCATCATCATGGTGGAAGCATGGCAGCATCCAGGCAGGTATGGTGCAGGAGGAGCTGACAATTCTACATCTTCATCCGAAGGAAACCAGGAACAGACTAAGCATCCTCAGGCAACTAGAAGGAGGGTCTCCAAGGCTACAGCCACAGTAACACACTTTCTTCAACAAGGCCACACCCTCTAATAGTCCCTGGGATGAGCATATGCAAGCTATCACAAACATCCACCCAGAAAAGCTTTCTAAAGTAGGACTTTCTCAGTTAAAAAAATAAAGGACAAACAAAAGAAGCTGAGGGAAGAATCTTCTGCAGGGGAGATGAAAAGGAGAAAGGTGTTTCCAACTGAGTTACTCAGAGTCCTCAGAGAACCAGAAGACCGCCCATAGAGAGAGGGTGCCCCCTGCTGCCTCCTAAGTGTCCCATGCTTAGTCCAGCCCAGAAGGACACTTCAAGCGTCCATCTGTCCATGCCTCTGGGCAATAGTGGAGCAGCCCAGTGAGCATGGGAACCTTTCCTGCATTGAGTATTTTATGCACCCAAAACCTGACTTTCTTTAAACTAGTTTTCTTTATGTATTTATCTACTTATTGTAGGAGATAAGATCTTGCTATGCTTGGCCTCGAACTCCTGGTTTCAAGCATTGCCCTGCCTGAGCCTAGTGAGCAACTAAGATTACAGATTCATATCCCCTTTTCTTGATGCATATAGACATTCGACTCTTTGGTAGGTATTTTTTGTAATACACACATAGTACGAGACACATGCAGTTAGTGCTGATCACAATGGCCACTGTGATTCCAGCCATTCTAAGCAGTGCTGGTCTTTGCTTTGGAAATGCAAACTCAGAGCAATCCCCCTGCCGTGAACTGAGGAGGCCAAACTCACTTGCCCTGGATGTTCATTGTAGCTCCATTTCACAGAGAGAGCTGAGCTAGGTTAGCCATGGTACACCTCCACACCCTCTGAACTGGCTGTCTGACTTGTGCCCTCGTTTGGGGGATTGAAACCAACAGCATCTCCCACCTTCCCTGGGGCAAGAATATACCCAAGCTCAGTGAACTTCCTGCCAGCTCCCTATAACCTCCAGCCCATATATGGGTTCATCTTAGCCTAGTAAGTTCTTTTTCTATGGACATGTATTTGTTCCTGGTGCCAGCCTCTGTATCCCACCCCCCACACACTCCTTCCTTTGGTAAATCTTCCTTGCAACAGGGCATGAAATCGAAGATGAGATTTGTGTGTGTGTGTTGTTGCTGAGTATTTAATGTGCTGTCACAACGTGTTGAGGTCTTTTCTGAATGGATTAATTTTAAGGATTGTTTTCTACTTCATCAAAGCCCCCCTACCCCTCCACTTAACAGAGCTATTAGCTCCGGGACACCTGCTCTCCCTCCCATCTGAAGCAGCATCCGGAATGGCTTGCTTCACACAGCACCACACATGTTACAATGTGTCTCTTTCAAAGTGTATGGAGCCCATATTACAGCTCGGCTCTTTCTCAAAATCACATCTGGGGAAACTGAGAAGCTCCGTTTGAAGGATTGCATTATGGCTTTGATTTTTATTTATAAAACATAAAAGACTAATATATATCAGTTAGAACATTTTGCTTCCAAAGTGCATTGTAGCAGCATAATTGGAAGGCGGCTTCTCTGTGAAATGTATGACAGCTCTACAGAACATAAAGACCCCCTTTTTCTTTGTAATAGTGTAATTGCCTTAAACCCTGCAATCATAATTGTTATCAAAAAATAATCCCGAGGAAAGGCTAACATAAGGTGAGCAGACTATTACAAGAGCCCTAATACACTCGATCCCTTGAACGGCAAATGCAACTCTCAATCTCCGGGAGCTTTTAGCGTCAGTGAGAGAGTACTCTGTCTCTGCGCATCAAGCCTGCGGTATTGATTTTTCCACTGACTGAAACAGCCATATAAGCATAAATTTTGCATGAGCCCTTTCGCTTTGTAGACTCTCCTTTGGTCGGATGACACAGGATGTGAACATGAAGACTGTATAATAACAATGCATGGTCAACCTGCAAGCGTGAAAGCCCGGGCTCTCTCGTGACTCTGAAACACAAAAGCAGGTTACAGAGTGTGGCACCTCACCAGCGCCAGGAAAACAAACACCAGTCCCATCTCAGCAGCCAGGGTGCGATTTTATGTTCTACTGCTCTCCCAGATGCTCACATCTCCTCTTCAGAAAACCCCAACAACAAACACACATGTGCACGCACACATGCACACACTAACACGCACACACGCACACTGTTTAATTCAGCTTTTGAAACAGCGTCCAGCAAAAATGCCTGCACAGCCCTCTGAGCCCTTTTCCTTCGTGTTGTTTTGTTACCCTTGCCGGTTGATGTCATTTCTTTTGTGTCACCAAATAGTATGTGACAGCATTTGATAAGATCCGGTATCCTGCTGAGAAAGCCTTATCTAAAGATGTGGCCCGTTGGTACACAGGTATGAGGAAAACCTTTTATATCCACATTCCATCCAGCCCACGGGGCCCCTTGAGATCTCCTTATTCATGAGCCTCTCTTTAGCTCATTGCTTGATGATGGGAATGTTCTGTTTGATGTACAATAATTCTGCTAGGAGATCCTGGCCATGGGGGTGAAGGGAAAGAGGATAACTCTGCCCACAGGATTGAGCCTGCCTTAAGTTCAGGTTGTGTCTTTGTTGCTCTGCTCCAGCACAGTGACGTCAGTCATTGCCTGTCATGACATCATAAATGACATCACACATTCTCAAGAGGAAGTTGAGTTGGGCTGATCTGGGAAGCATATCTCTATGTCCTTTTTCTGTCTTGCCCTGACCCATACAGTCTCTTTCTCTCTCGCTTTCTGTGTGTGTGTGTGTGTGTGTGTGTGTGTGTGTGTGTGTTCCTGTTGCACAGATAAGACCAACCAGAAGGACACTATTTTCTTTCAAATAAAAATTATGGATTCCAGAGGGGCTTTGTTCTATTGGATAACTGCAAATATGCTCAGATTGTGTCTTTGTGTAACCGTTTGGCAATAATAATAATATGGCCTTGAAGCTTACTAATCTGGAAAAAGAGGTGTTAGATCCAGAACAAAGAAAGCACTTCAAATTTCTGCGGTTTCTAACTAAGGGCCCCACAACGATTGTTTATGTTCATCAACCACGGTTTGGTCTATTTGTAAAGAGAAGCAGGTCTGCTATGTCTGGAGTGTGTCTCTGTTGTTCTGCATGGGAGATAGTAGACTCTTGGCTTGGCGCTTCACTTGCTCTTCTTTCCTCTTTTCAGAAGAGATGCCCACTTTTTTTCTCCTTTGTCGTTAGCTTCATCAGTACTTCTTTATGCTTACCAAGACTTTCAAAGATTATTATTTTTATTTCTATTTGATGGCATCCTGGGAGACATTTCTCCCTCAACCTCAGTTTATATCATGGTGAGCACTGCTCTCTGAAATGACTTTCAAGCAAGAATGGGCAAAATTATACTTCGAAGAGTTTAGAAGAGCTCAGTACCCTCTCTGAAGCATGCAGGAGAAGCTTCTGGCTCACTTGCACTTCATGGGTAACTCCAATGCAGTGAGCTTTGTTGTTAGAGTTTGCTTTTTGCCTTCTTCCCACCGAAACTGGCTCCAATGCAAATATGATAGCAAAAGTGTATACTGTGAACCAAAACTAATTAAAGAAGAGTCCCCATCCCTGCTCATCTCCCACTCAAGACTTCGTTCCTCATAGACAGAAACAACTGAAGACATTCCTCTGGCACAGGTTTTGTTGGGACACACTGGAAACCAGAGTCTGCCCGACTGACCACCAGCACAGGTTGAAGGACGTGTGGAAAGACCTTTCTTTCTTAGTTTCCTTGGTTTCCTATGGTCATCACGCCTCTGAAGTTAGAGCATAGCAGTCTGCAGTGTTCGACATGGGCCCGGTGCCTTGACATCGTTCCTGCCTAACACATGGCTCTTCTGAGGGGCCTTCCTGATGAGCCCTATGTTTGTCATTACTCCCACTGTCCTCCTGTCTCTTCGGGAGATGGGTGTCTGACACCAAAGAAATTAACAAGCAAACACTGCTCACTAACTCTTACAGGTCTTCTGCAAACGCGCCAACCTATTTCCATTTACCTACGGCCAGACCAGACATGGGTCCTCTTCCTGATGAGTCGGAAGGGACGCTAAGCAGTGTGGTGATAGGTAGTTGTCATGTTTAGATCTCTTCAGTTGCCAGAAACACATACACACATACACAGAGAGAGGGGTGGGGAGGAGGGGGGGAGGAGGGAAGGAAGGAGAAAGAGAGGGATGGATAGAGGGATGGACAGATGGACAGACACACACACACACATGTACAGAGAGACCAGAGAGACAGAGACAAACAGAGAAGGACACAGAGAGAGATGCACAGAGAGAGAACGAGTTACGAAAAGGCATGAAACTTCCTAATCTTTTGAGGCATTTAGGAATAAGCATTATTGAATGCTACAATAGCTTCTCAGAGCTTTGGCCTCAGACCTACCCAGAAGATGGTGGCAGCTAGAGGTTGGGGGAGGGAGAGGAGAGAGGACACTGTTGTTTCTTAATTGTCTGGGAAGGGAAGCTGGGTATTTACAAAACAATATAAGTGGCATTTTCTTATAAACTAGTATCTGATGTTTGGAAGAGGGTATGACTTAGCTAAGATATCCGCTGATAATTAGCATTATTAAGTACCTACATCTTGGTCTCTCCAATCTCAAACTTACTCTCTATTCCCTACAGCAGAAGCAGTTTCATTTGCCCCCAGAGAAGAGTGTTGGAGCTAGCTTAGGCAAAGATATGAGGAGAAAAACCTTTCTGTAGTGTCTGGGCTGAGGCATGGGGGGGGGGGGTTGGTTTGACCCTGGCACTGGTGTAAATATTAAAGACTGAGAAAAAAATTTAGCTGAGACCTTGAACTGGATGTGCCACTGAGACTGTAATGAAAGAAGCATTAACCCAAAGATGCCATAACTTACATCTTTCTCTTCCCTAAATACAATCCTTACATTCGGTCATTCATGAGCTTCCTGTTACAAAAATTGGACAGCCTCTTGGGGAAATATACCACATCTGCTTCCATTCACGTGTGCTTGGAGCTCTTGATTGCTGTTCTTTCTGTTGGAATACTTGTCCCTCAGTTCCATTTAGCTATCTCTCTGGAGTCTTCTCACAGCTTATCTTATAGAGAACTTGAAGCAACATACAGAAACCAGCAATCCTGAGCTCTCATTCCAGTGAGCACCATCTGCTTACTCACCTGTAACTGTACACATAAGACAACACATCACTTCCCCAACAACTTACTCATCTTCTGCTTCTCCTGTGGAATGTAAGCCCCACCAGGACAATGATGTGGTTCTTGCTGGCTTCCCAGCCTCCAAGCCATCAAGTTATTACAGGCATTCTGTGACTATTTGATGCAGGAAGTGATATCTTGTGTCTGTTTCCTCATCTGCTATAAAGGAGTGAACTCAAATAGACTACAGACATGTCCACTTAGTCACCAGGATGGCATTCTTAGACTATTACAATTCAGCACAATGACTCTGTAGAGCTGCTTAAATGATCGGTTTGGAAATGAAAGGATTTTTAGAAGATGCTGGGTGGACCTTTGCCTTCCTGTATCAAGCTGGAGCCTTGACACATGACCTACTGACAGCAGCAGGAAGCAAGTTTGCTAATTAAGGTACTGGATAGCACCTGGTTAACAGAGCCTCCATCCTGAGCTTGTACACCGGGGTTTGTGATCGACAAGCTTTATAAAATAACAGCAATAATAACCTTTATTTAATTTTGGTATTCCTATACTTTTTGTATGTTGCCTCTGGGCAGCGTGCAACTTTAATAAATAAACACACAGCTTCTAATGAGGGAATGAAATCACAGAATCACCACCAACCCCAGAACAACAGCTGGGACCACAACTGCACCTAAACAGAAAACAGGTAATATAGGTATTGAGAAGCAGGGACCTCAGTGTCATGCAAAGTGAAGGGTGGGTAAAGAAGGATCGGGAGGGAGGAGAAATAAGGGCAACAACCCCTGAAAATAGGACACTACAAGGAAATGTTTCTTTCTTAAACATATGATGAGGTTACTTAACTGTTTTCTACCCCATTGGGAGCCCCACCTCCATCATTTCTCCATGCAAGTTTACTCAACACCCCAATCTGACTCTTTATGTCTGGGGGTTCTTTGTGTAGTCATTAAACTTTACCTACTCCAGAATGTATATTGCAAACGCCTGACTGTAGACTGTAAGGAATGGTTCTGTGTTTATTTGAACATCACGATATAATGTGGGTGGGTCAGAACTCAGAACAAGGGAAGCACTCACTATTCCGGGTCTCCATCATTGAATGTGCACCTCTATGCTACAAATTTTCCACTCTATCTAGCCCACCTATCCGTCCCTCTCCAGATATTAGGCATCCCCTGGGAAACCAGTGGCTTTCTCTATCTGGGGAATCCCAGCATAATTCTATGTACACGATAAGGTTACACAAACATTCGCTGAAATCATGGAAGACTAAATAATTTGGAGGACGATGGCACTAACATTTGCCTGTTTCTTATTTACTGGAACATTTCCGAGCATCCATTAAGCACCACTGTGTCGACGAAGTGGGCACCTTTCACAGTCACAAAGGATGCCACATAGAAGAATCAAAGTTTATATCTGAATCAACTTGATGATGTCCCTAACCTCACTCACTAATCTTATCCTTTGTGGGTGAGAAGAGACCCATTCCCACAAAAGGAAGTCCATTAAAGTTCTTAATGAGGATCTCCTACAAATCAAATAGAGGGACTGCAGACAGTAGTTTTGGGGAATCAGCCTTGTAAAGCATCAAGACTCCATGTGTCTCCTATGGCCTGGTACTTTTAAGCCAGTGTCTCTGCTTCTCTCTAAACTGCTACTCTTTCTCTCCCTTATCACACCATCAGACTCTAAGTACTCACAATATGTCCTACAATGTCAGCCTCAATGGCTATTTTCCCCTATTCTCTGTCTGCATTCTGGCTCCTTATTTTAGTTTCAGCCTCCATGCCCAATGCGTATGGTCTTTTACTCCCTACTTTTACAGAGAATCTCAACAGATCTGCTCATTTGTTTGAGCGCATAAGACACACACATAAGCCAGGCTTCCTGAAGAAAGTAGAATCATTTCAGAGCCAAGGCTAAAGCAAAAGTCATAATAAAATTTACTTACATTCTTATAATTTTTTTAAAATTTCTATGGATAAATAAAACTTCTTATAATTATATCTATAACTTCTCATCTATTATTCCAGAACCGAATGAGTATACTGATCAATCTGTACAAACGCTAAGTGAAATATATTTATAAAATGTCTGAAGAACTTTGAAAGTACGAATATATATCATATTTGTCATATTGTATATAACTGAGGGTACAAACAAAAACATTAGTAAAGAAACGCACATGAAAATAAACCTTTCATTGTAAAGAAATAACTGAAACCTTTAGAAATGAATTTAGGTTCCTTTAAACTGAAATACAAACAGTGTTCTCACTGTTGTAAAATTAACTAGGTCTTCTACTCTGGGAATGAAAAGGAAAAAAAAAAACATAATGGTTAAAGTAATAAAGACCCAAGAACAAAACAGGCTAAATTATAAAACATACCTTCAGAGAATGAATGGGGATGGACAAGGGAAAGAAGATCAAGTGATAGATCTAACACATTAATGATCAATGGCTTGAGGAATTAGTAATAAATGACTCTGGTCTTAATATTTGAGGGAATAGAGCAGAATGTAAAATATATTGGGGAGTATAAAAGACTGAACTTGTTATTTGAAACTTAAGCCGGCTAAATAACTGGTTCAGATCAACGAACAAGTTGACTGTTAGCTGACCACAGTAATAATCCCAGGTAAGCCAAGGAATCGGTTCTGTGTGTGTAAAGCTAAGGACAGTGCTAGCGATCTGAGGGTGCCTCGGTTGCCAAGGTTACCTACCTTTCTTTCTGCTGGTTGTAAGGTTTCCCGATTTCATCTGAGAGCATCTGCAGGAGACAACTGTATCTTTCTGCCTTTCCAGACTCCATAGGCCTTAATACACATTTGCTAAACACATACATTGGTTCAAAAATTCAAAATCACCTGGGAGGAAAAGAAAGGGACTATTTGGAAGGAACACCAAAGAGGTTTCTGTGGGCTGGGGAGATGGCTCAGAAGATCAAAGCCTATTGTCACACCATGAGGACAATACCCAGAGCCCATGTAAAAGGACTGATATAGTGGCATGATCTATGAGAACCTCATTTTGAAGGTGGTGTGTGGTGAGATCTCAGGGTAGTCCAGCCAGTCTAGCTAAATTAGAATCTGTGACTTCTGGATTTTGGTGAGAGATCTGGTCTCAAAACGAAGCAGAGAACAATAGGAAGCTTTTATTTTTCTGGGGTGCTGACAGCGATCTATTATTGATCGGGGATAATTGAAATACATGTGTGTCACTTTGTGACAGTATCCTGGACATATACTTAGGCTTTGTGCATAAGGACATGGTCATACCGCTCTTCATTTAAAAGCTTACTTTTAAAACCACATTGGAATACAGAAGTTCTTCGTGTGCATTTAACAATGGAACCACTGCAAGCAGGCAGAAGGACAAGGGTGGCTTCTGCTGATCACTGCTAAGGTTCCTTGGCTTCCCCTCTGGTGCTTCTTTATCCACAGTGAAAGGATTGGCGCTTTGTTCTTTTCAGAACACTACCATATGGCTCTTTCTTACCTGTCACTGGTCTCGCTTGTTTGTATAAATATTTAATACAGCCTTGCAGACAGTCAAACCTCAGTAAGTGTGGTCATGCTGTGCATAATGACATTTCAACAAAAATCAGATGTATACACTATAGTGGCCATACGATTGTGCTGGCTAGTGATATCATATATATCTTTTTTTCTGCCATGTTCACTTGTGGAAATACACTCTATGATGTTTGCACGAAATTACCTAAGGAGATGTCTCCCAGAAGGAATCCACTATTATGTAGCATATAGCTTTGCCCAACATGAGAAGAATAAAATCTGATAAAACAAAAGAACAATGTGATCAAAGAATGGTGAGCTAAAGAAGATTTAGAACCAAAACTCCCAGAGCGGGTGGCATGAAGCTAAGGGAAGGAAACAGAAAGGAAGTTACTAATCATTGGAGTGAAGGTGAAGAGTCTGAAATATAAAATAGAATGCATTCCAAATTGATATCTATCATCTGATTGTCTGTCTGTCTATCTACCCACCTGCATACCTACCTATTATGTATCTGTTTCTATCAATATACCTACCTATTTTGTATCTACCTATCTATCTACCTACCTATCATGTATCGATATCTATCTATCTATCTATCTATCTATCTATCTATCTATCTATCTATCTATCTATCTATCTATCTATCTATTTATCTATCTATTTATCTATCTATCTATCTATCTATTTATCTATCCATCTCACTCTTCCCTCCTCTTATGAGTGGTGCCTCTTACCTTTAAAGAATTAACATCCTAATGTACAGAATTTGTGAACATATTACACTGTATAAAAATTGCCTCTGAGATTAAAGCCTACATCAGCATCTACTTGTCTGAAGGGAGGATTCAGGAATATTGGATGAACCTAATGTATCCACAGGGTTCTTAAGAGGCAAAGAGGCAGCAGAAAAGAAACCAAAAGCAAGAGGAAGGATGATAGAAGTCAAAGCGCAGAGTTGCTGGCTTTGAAGATGGGGGCAGAGCCACAGGTCCCCCTCTAGAAGCTGAAAGCGGCATTGCCTTAAAGTGTCCTAGAAGAAGCACACCCTGGTGAAGCTTTGATATTATCTCAATAAAACCCGTGTTAGAGCATTTATCTTCAACACTGTAGACCAAGACATTTGAGTTGTTTGCTTGGCTTGTAGTGTTGTGGCTGCTCAGCTTATGTGCAGCCCAGAGCTTGCCGGCTCACTCAGGATGGGTTGTAGCAGCCCCTCAGATAAAAATGGTCCATATCTACTCATTCCCTTAACAGCAAGTTAACCTCAACAGCCTGGGGCTGAACTCTGAGATGCTAGCATCATATTCGGGACCATAACATGGGAGAAACAGAAGTAAACACTTCTATCTTCCCATAAGCTTCTTCTACCTCAGCTCTCATACTCAGAAGTAACAACACTACCCTGCATTCTGGGATAGCTTTGTTTGATTTGTTTTTTTTAAACATAAATATAAAACACTGGAACCTTAACCTTACCTTTGCCTCAGAACCTTGGTGTCTATCCAGTATTTTACATGCTTTGATATTTCTTCACTTAGCCTTGTCAGTACCAGGCATACACTAACTCCAAGTTTTCTACTTTATGAACCTTATACCTAGACTTTCTATGGGAGTGAATCAGCCCCTCTTGGTCCTGGTTGTTTAATTTTCTAGAAGCCTTTTAAAGACAATCTCCAATATGGCAATACTTGCAAACTGTTTGTGGTTGATTATGTGTCTTTACTCCCATTGGTAAACAATATGCAAACAAACAAATAATTAAGTCAAAGAACACCTGGAGTTTCTATCTGGAAAGTGGGCCAGGTAAATGGAAAAAACCCACAGCAGTAGAGAAGACCCACCTGGTACACTCAGTGAGACAAAGAGAGGAGTCAGGGCTGGTGGCACTGAAAGGAAGCCATTCTAGCTGCAGGCCATTTGTAATTCTAAGGAACGGACAGACCGATTATGGTTCTCCCTCTATAACACACTGTTCTGGGGATTTATACTTAATTTTTTTCTTATTATGCTATTTGAAGGACAAAATCATTCTTCACAGAAATTGCTTCAGGGCCTGAGGGCTCATGTAACTTGTTTAATCGTGATTGTTATTTGATCGCATTACTCGGTAATCACACTATCAAAAGTAGGAAGATGGTTATCCTGAAGCCACGTTAAACAAAGATCTCTGAAGACTAGAGATTGACAAAAGCCAGCACTGGCTCGAAATAAAATGCTCTTGAATGCTAACAGTGGTGGGGTTTTATTTTCGAGTTTCAGTATGGACGGAAAATACCAACAATAACAAAACAGTGGACAGCTGTTAAGCTAGTAGACGTTCAAAGAAATTTTGGATACAGTTTTCATGTAGAGAAGTGTGTCTGTCCTTAAGAGGAAACCCTCCTCGAGCAGACATTAGTAACAGCTTCTATCTGAGAGAAAGAAAGTGAGAGACAAGACAGAGACAGGAAAAGACAGAGAGAGAGAGAGAGAGAGAGAGACAGAGAGAGAAAGAGACAGAGAGCTACGTAGTAGGGGAAGCGATAAAACAGGATGGTGGAAGAGGGATAAGAAGTCAAAAGGCAAAAGAGAAGAACAGAGGCCAGACAGGAAGTAGGCTGCCAGTTGCTGTAGAAAGTGACCCATCCAGTCTGAGCACTTGAAGGCAATTTCTCCTTGAAAACATCCCAAGAGCAGCTTCCCTCTTTTGGAACCACAGGATAGTAAGGTGTCTGGAGAAGTGGGTGCTTTGGCCTGTGAGCTATTGGGTTTTCTAGTCTCAAAGCAGCCTTGTGGGTTCTGGAGAACCCAGGCAGCATGCTACACTTGCCCGGGATCTGCAGATGAGGCCTTTCTCTCACCCTGTTCTCCCCTCCCCTCCCCCATGCTGCCCCTGAGCTTCCTCTTGTGCTTTTCATATGGATACAGCTCTACCTATGGGTTTTCTTTGTCCCTCTTTTCAGCCTCTTCTGCTCCTGCAGAAAACACACAGGCACACACACACATACATGCACACATCTTGCACACATACCACATGCTATATGCACATGTATCAAACACATCACAAACTGATATATCCCACTAATGTATACCACATATATTATAATACACACAGTACATGCTACATGTATGTACATCACATACAAGATATATGTTGTACACAATACACACCACACACACACACAACCACATGCACACACACACATTCACACACGCACACTACACTATTTCTCAATGAGAAATTGCAAAGTGGAGCAGGCAATAAGACCACCTTCATTTCTATAACTCTGTGATTTGTCTTTTTATGTTATTTAAACAAAACAGTCTTTATTTTGTCATTTTTATGTAAATTGATTTAGCCAGACAATTTACTAGTACTTATGTCTTTAAGAAGTTAGAGAGGTTGTGAAGGAAAGGAGTCTACAAATCTAAAATACAATCAGTATTGTTTCTTGTCTAGATGCTGGGTCTCCAGGAACCCCAGGCTGTGGGGGTTGTACTGTACCCTCTGAGTTGGCTTCCGTAGGAGGAAATGCTGGGGTTGGAGGAAAGTTAGTAACAGGTCCTGAGTAAGACCAGTCTGTAGAGTGAGCCAGTCTGAGCAGATCTACAATGGACACAATCTTTGCCCACATCTACTTCATAGGCCAACCTGAGATTCATGCGTTGAAAATCTCAGCTGATAAAATGATCTATGCCCCCTCTTTATGGTAGGGAACAGATTATATTTGAGGCTTCAGCAAGAGTTCCAACTGCCAACAACCACATCTGAAGGAAGGATGGCCTTTCTAGACAAGAAATGAGTGACCCCAAGCTGCTGATGTTCACATCCCGTGTCTGTGGTCACAGCTGATGATGCTCCCAATGAGCTCATGTCCCATCATAAGCTTGGGCTTAGATTTATTTCCTTCCTCTTTTTGCCTGTGGGCCTCCATACAATGAAGGTTCTCTGGTGGAGTCCACATCTGACCACTGTTCGCCTCTCATTCCAAGCAGCCCCATTACCAGCTGCTGGCTGGGAATGGGTAACAGATTTACGCTCCTTTTTGTAAAGAACAAAGAAACTTCTTTTTTCATTTTTTAATACTTAAGAAAGCACAATAATGCACTGACCAACACCACACAAGGACAACTTTGATCAGCCTAGAAATATACAGAATTCTCATACAGTGAACTACTTTAGACTTTCATGGCATGCCCTTTATTTATAGTATAGCTGCAGGTGTTTTATGTTTTTTTTTTCCTGAACCTACAAGAATCATGGTATTAGACTTTTTTTAATGTAAAATGCACTGGAACCTATAACATGTACTTAACAAAATTACCCTGTATGTTTCCTGTGAATGGTACCAACTCCCTTTCTCTTCTGTCTGACAACAAGAGTGCTGTTGCTCAAAAAAAAAAAAAAAAAATCACATTTCTCTTCACTAGTATTTGACTGAAGAGAGACAAGTATATTGGGTTTCCTAAGGAAGGGCGTTCAGCTCATCCAATGTGAGATCACCTTAAAGATGATTGTGGCAATTTGTTTTGTTCGTGTTGTGAAACCACATGCTGTCCCCAGAAAATCAGCACACATTTTTAGAAGATGTCTTTTATGTTCCTTTTATTGTTGCAAAGACACAGCCCACTTTAAAATTTAAAAAAAAAATGCAGACAAGCATGAGAAAGAAAGCTAAACTTGTACCCAATTTGTCAAAAAATAAAGGAAATATAGTTTCTTCTTTTTCACTTTTCAGTATTATTAAAATAAGAAAGATGTTTTGATATCGCTCATTATCTTAAAACTCAGTTAACTATTAATAATATTCAGTATTGTACCTAACCACACACAGTATGTCTTGTTCGAATGCCTCATCCACATACTGTATAGTATAGTGTTCTCCTTTAAGCATCTTATTACTCATGTATTGTTTAAAGTGACCTTTTAATTTCGACCTTAAGAAGCTTAAGAAGACTGTGTATTTGCTTGTTTAAGGTACATGGCATTGCATCGTTTAACCTGGCTATTGTCTGGAAACAGATTATTCAATAAAGAAAATTGAAAAGATTTCTGGTAAATTTTAAAGTTTTCTTTGACTTGTGGAGCCTCTTATAGGTGATCCCCAACTCACTATAGTTAGACATAGGGTTTTGCATATGTGTGCTGAAGTAAAAGCCATAAGCAACCAGGAGAAACAATACTGTAAATATTGAGTAGGATCTTACTACTTACCCAGACTAACAATGAACGTAATCCTCTCCGGGTGCTGAGCTAAGCACCAAGTTCTAACTCACAGCAGCCCCACTGATCAGCAAGAATGAAGGTGCGTTCCCACAGTGAGCTGTGCTCTAGGTTGGAGCATTAAAATGCACTTTGCAATGTTATTTTCCACTTGGGATGAGCTTGTTTGTGTTGCTGTCCATTATAAATGGAAGAGGACGTGCAGTCATACTACAAACATCTGCACGCACACACACAAACACTCACTGTCAGTTCAACAAACATCTGCATGCACACACACACATACACACACACACACACACACACACTCACTGTCAGCTGCATCTACTTCACATTTTCTTAATCTGCTTATTGCATGAGGCAGAATATGAGAAACAATTGTTGTCTAACTCCCTCAAGTTTCATCACCAACCACCATCCCAAAAGGGACATACTGTATGACATCATAACACCCTGATTATAGTCACAGAACTTGCCATCCTCCCATTTAACTTCAACTGTTAGGTTAGGATAGCCTAGAACCATATCATAAAAGAAAAACCTCAATTGAGTAATTGTCTTTATCCTGTTAGGGTGGGGATATATCTTTAAGAGATTTTCTTGACTGCCTTAATTGGTTTAGGATGCCCCAGCCCACAATGAGCAACACCCTACCTAGGCAGATGATTCCAGGATATATAAGTAAGCTAAGCATGGGCCTTAGAACAAAGAAAAGCAGCAGCAGAGTTCCTCCAGGGTTTCTGCTTCAAGATTCTTGTTGGAGTTCCTCCCCTAACTTCCCTCAATAAGAACCTATGACCTGAAAGTGTGAGCCAAATAACCAAATAAATAGTTTCTAGTCATGTTTTACGTCTTAATCACAGTAACAGAGGCTAGAGTGGCCATACATGTGCATACCAGTATAGGAAAATTATTTCTTGATATTGATAAAGGAATGGGTGTGTCCTGAGTTCCCCTGAGAATATGAAAATATGCAGATGCTCAATCCTTAAATAAAACAACACAGTATTTTCACATAAAATACCATATATTTCTGTATTCTTAAGATCATACCTGGATTCATTATAATGCCCAATAAAATATAAATGCTGTATATTTGTTTAGGGGGCAGTGATAAAAAAAAGTCTGCATTTTCAGCACAAGTATAAATGTTTTAAAACATGTTTAAAACACATTTGACTCTGCAATGTGGGACCTTTGGACACAAAGGAGTAGCTGTGTTGTGTTTGTGAATATATTGGTAACTTACATGTACTCCCTAAATATCACAAAAAAATAATTGTTCCAAGGAATGAATCCAAGAAGGCATTCTAAATTGATTGAAAAAGCTCTAAATGTCTCTGCAACATAAAAGTACTTGCTCTTATTGTCAGAGAGGGATTATTAGAAGAGGCTGTTAGGCCAAAGGCTTAAGTTTGAAGGAAAAGTAAAGTTTGTCCAGACAGAGAAAAGCAGACCTGCTGAAATAAACAGAAAGGTCAAACACATACCTTGGGCACTTCTTGATTGCTGTTTATAAAATGTGCGGTGGGAGAGAAAGAAAAAAAGAAAGGAAGGAAGGAAAGTACAAGAAAGAAAGAGAGGGAGGTAGAAGCCTTTTCCCCACCCAACCACAAGCTTACTATAATTTATGAAACTTCTCATTGTAATCCCCTTTGAAATCCAAAAAGTTCAAGCCTATGGGGCTCCCAGACCTGAGGCCAGGGCGGTTACTCCAGGCACCACCTCCAGGGACTCGCTGGCCAGTCACTTGGCCACCAAAGATGCTTAGGAGAAACTTACGGTAACATAATTGCCTTTCTAGCCCTACTGCCTTTAGATAAGAAACAGGATTTCCCCCTTTTATATCCACAGCTTCTGGTCACGTATCACCCACATGACTGTCACTTCTGTCTGGTGTACCCCAAGTACAGTACATGCATTTGCAAGGTTTCCATGCTCCTTTCTATAGGGGCGGGCAGCTTCCAATCTCCCCCTCCCCCTCCACTCCCTACCACTGCAAGAGAAATGCTCCACAGTTTATGTGCAGCTATGAACATTAAAGCAAGGTGTGTTTCTAATAAAATTATGTCATCAGCAGCCCTTTTCATTCCGCTTGGTACTTTTACAGCTGGGCTGTACATAAGCCACCCTCCAAGGCTGGTGAGCACCCCTTCTATCCAGCGTGGACTCCATTAAACTAAGCTTCTGTAAACAGACATCAATTACAACTATTTTTAAGGGGTTTAAAATGTAATCCAACAGTGCTGCTTAACTAAATGAATCCTGGGAAGTGATCTCCAGTGAATTAATAGAGCCGCGTGTGGACGAGTCACTATGACTCTGAGCTAATGACGAGAGAAGATCAAATTAATTATAAGTGTCTCCAAGGAGTTTCCTGGAAGAATTCTCCCTTACCAGTGGAAGTGCGTTTAACCCTTCATGTTCAAAAGCCCGTACATTTTCTAATTGCTAACATATCAAATAATAACAGGAAGAAAAAGGTGTCTGCCTTCTCCTTGGAAGTGCAGGTTTCAGATGTATCAAAGCCTTTCTCCCCACTGGGAGGGAGAATTCTTGTGAAGACTTGGATTCACCAGTCCTTTATCAAATGCTGGAATCCAGCTGAGTTTGTGTTTGACCCGCCCTCTGAATTCCCTTGGCAAGGATCCGCAGGAGATTTTAATGACAGTTTTATGGTTAAAATGTATCCAAGAAAGAACTTTAATTGGACTTGGAGAATAGCTATGTGAACAGTCTGATATGAGTCCGTACTGACCAGGATAAGGAATTCAAAGTCATGAGAAACATGACCGCATCCCAGAAAGGGTGTAACACAGGCTGAACATCCCTAATCTAAGACTCCGAAATGCTCCAAAATCTGACTATTAACAAAATTCTCTAAATGGAAAATTCTATAAGCTGACATATTAAAAATACAGTATCAGATTACCTTCTGGCTAAGTGTACAGGATAGATGTGACACAAATTAATTTCATGTTTAAACCAGGGTCCCATTCCAAGTATCTCATTATAACAGAGACAGGAGCAGTGCAACCTTTTTGCCTTGGGGTCTGGGATAGGAGATACACAGATATAATTCACCACAAAAGCTGCTGGAGGACCCATCCCCCACCCCAGTCAACCTCAGCATGGCCACACTCTGGCCACTTTCTGCTCCCTTATTCAGTTTCTGCGATAATGACTCTTATCCCAGCCCTGGCTTTGGCCCTCTGTGTTTCCCTGCAATGGTTTTTTTTTTTAAGTGTTTTGTGAATAATCTTCCTTTAATTTCATTATCATGATCCTGAAAAAGTAGTGGCTATCAGTGATGGCGTGCCTGCTGAGTAACATGATAGGAGGTAGAGGGCCAAGATGTAAAACTCAAAAGAAAAGAAAGAGAAAGTAAGGAAAGCATGTTGGGATTGAGAGGGAAAGGACAATGTGTGGAGCTGGGGGAATAAGACGGAAGCTGCGAACACGGACATACACGAAGTCATATTGTGGCAGAAATCAAAGGAATGTTGTTCCTGGGCGCTCAGATCTTCAAACACAGCAGTCATTTTTCTGAAATTTTCCAATCTTTAAGCACCTGTTCTTCATCCTTTTATAGAATGATCTACGATAGTCATGCCTTTAATTTTAGAGTGTGTGAGCTTGTTAATATAGTAAGCCAATGTTAGTGGATAAGTAAAAGTAACAGGGGTTACGTAAGCAGATAGACAGACAGCTTTGAAGAAGCTAGAGGGAACGCCTGGTCGGGACAGTCTCAGAAGAGACGTTCAAGTGAAAGAATAAACACCTGGGGATGATACCATCGAATTGGACACCACAGCACTCAGTGGAAATGAACTGGTGAAACCAAGGCAGCCAGCTAGAGCACCTCGTTGTATTTTGAGAGAGGCTTCTCTTCATGAACTTCCAGCATCTCTTTCCCAGTGCAGACACTTTTATATCATGAAATAAGCAATGGTGACCCATGTTGGAGATGGTTTATTTAACTCTAGCTGGATTCAAGAATGTTCTCACTGTTGGGTCATTTTGCTTTTCCCTTCCTTGCCTGTCACAGAGACAGAAGGTAGTCTATCCCCTGATAAGCATCCTTGAAGTATACAAACATGCTTGAGTTCCAAATGGGAGGATGTGAAACCCTTCTTTTAGAAGCAGCTTCTCAGAGAGCTTAAAGAGCACATAAAAATGTATGAATTTTCCATAATTGAATATTAAGAACAAGGGGTATGAATATTATAGAACCCTTGTGTTTAGGGCACGAGTTAATGCACGTGTATCTTCAATGCATAGGTGCATATCGGGCCCTGGAAAGGCAGCAGGCGGCTCAGTTCTGTCACTTGTCACTGCATATCCTGCAAAGGTTCATGTTCTTCTACCCAGTCGCCAAATATTTGAAATTATATAGTCTGAGTAGGTACTCCTCTTCAAAGCTATATCTCTAGCTGGTAAGTAATAGCTGTTTTCTTTTTATTAAATGTCTACTTTAACCGAGAGCATACCGTTAATCATAATTAACCAAATATAACGACACTATAATTCCCATGTCAGGTTTTTTTTCAATACCTGATTCTCAATGCAAGTTTTGCCCTGCCCTATCTTCTTGTCTCCCGGAGCCTTAAATAAACACACTGGATCCTGCACAGCTTGCTTGTGTAGAGTCTACATGAACATTAGGTACAGTGATGCACAAGGCAAATCCCATTGCAAAGCTGAGTTTTCCCCCATGGATTCTAGAATGAACTAGCTCTTGGAGCCTTCCTCGGCTTCAGCCTCTGTGATAACACGCTGATTTTTATGTGTCTTCTGCATAGGGAGACGCGGCAGCCGAGTGTGAATGTCATGATGTCACATGCAAGAGCAGCTGATTCTGCTGCTGCTGTAAAGTCCATCAAAGATAATGGAAAGTAGATAAAATAAAACCACACGGCCCATTCCACACTCACCTGAGCTGGAATTGCAATGCGCGACTCTAATTGGAGGCAGTTCGGATCTGCCTGGTATTACCTTTATGAGAACTCACACTTCGGAAGCCATCACACAAAACCTGACAGGGTGGTGTCTGACACCAGAGAAAGGACAGGAGTCTGGGAAGTACCCAGGCGGGTACTTGATGACTTTCAGTGAATTTTTTTTTTCAAGCAAAGAAATAGAACAGTTGTTAAGTTGCCCAAGCAGAAGGGTGTAGAGGGCACTCCAAATGGCAGTGTTTAAAAGGCTCCTTTGTCACTTTGTGTTTCTTTAGAATACTACACAGGGGACAGAAAACGCTAACACAGGGCCAGCCCTGCACAGTAAAGCACTGCCCCGACCCAGTGTGTCTGTCAGATGTTCTGACAGACCTGGCGTTCATGAAAACTCCTCTGATGATGATCTCAGCTGTAAACCGTATATCTACTTTACATGGAAATCCAAATAATGTTTGATACAGAGTTACACCCTGCGTTTCCCAGGAACCCCCAGTGGCTTTCCTTCCCAGGGAAGGCTGATCTTTTTGCTGTTGTTCCTGTTTTCCACGACTTTCAGAGTGTCCATTCCAGTGTAGCAGTGGGGTTTGAACTGTCATCTCCCTGCTTGCCGGTTCCTCTCTTTCTCACATGTTTCTGATAGAAGCATCCCTAGTCTCTATAGTCTTATCTGACCTTTCACAGATAGGAATTCACTGCTTTATTTAAATTCATTTTTTCTCTGACTTCTGATATTTTTTTTTGAGTATAGTGATTTTTAAAATAGGAAGTAAGTGAGTAGGTAGAACATACTCTTTGACTCCAGGCTAATAAGAGTGTTATAAATATGTTCCAGAGAAATCGTAGCTGGTGAGATGTGGTTAAAAATTCCCCCCTAAACTAAACCACCAACCAAAGAGTATACATGGGAGGGTTAGAGGAAGGCTTTGTCTGGCATCAATGGGAGGAGAAGCCTTTGGTCTTGTGAAGGCTCGATGCCCCAGTGTAGAGGAATGCCAGGGTAGGGAGTCAGGAGTGGGTGGATAGGTGGGGGAGCACCCTCATAAAAGCAGGGGGAATGGGATAGGGGAGTTGTGTGTGGGGGGGGGGAAATTAGGAAAGGCAATAACATTTAAAATGTAAATAAATAAAATATTGAATTAATAAGAAAAGAATTTCCCCCAAGGAAAGAGAACAAAGCTGTCAGTAGGCCCTGTACCAGCAACCTGGAGTGCAAGGCTATCCTATTTCAGTGGGATATTAATTTTCGCTGGATAGCTCATGATTTAGGAAGGTGCTGCTTTCCGGGGTCAGAAGGAAGGCCTTGATTCCACTGGGTTCTTTGAAGAACCCTCCTCAGCTCTGTGATAAGTTCTCTTGGATAATATACATGATCTTCTGGTTTGTAGGTCTATCTTGGCATCAACAAGTCCAGTGGGTATGGGCAAAGGACTCCCTTGTCCTGGAAGTGGTCTTTCTCCCTTCTTCATGGACTCTTCTACCTCAGACCTCTAAAGGACTTCATCCTAGACTTGAGGATGAGACTTGGATGCTTAACACACCTTTTTCCAGTAGTTCATCTCACCTTATGCATGAAGCAAGCCTCCTTTAGTTGTCTGGAAGTAGGAATTTGCAATATGCTACTGTCTATTCTTTCTAGAAGATAAATACAACAGCAGAGGGTGAGCATCCTCTTCCTGACCAGGTTGCCAATATTTTTGTTGCTACTACAAAGTTTATTAGAAACAGAATAACAAAGGTAAAAATCACGTGATCCCAGTCACCATTCAAAGGAGAGATTTCAACACCAAGACTGAGTATAAGCAGTGTCTTTCAAGGGGCCACAGGTTGTTTTGTTGTTGTTGTTGTTGTTGTTGTTGTTGTTTTGGTTTTATTATTTTTTTTTTTGGCTTTTTTTTGGGGGGGGCATAGATAGGCAAGCCATAAACACTAAGAGAAGAGTATTCAATGTGTGGGAGAGCATGTCCCTTAGCCCGATGTCACCCTTGTTTATTTATCTCATCCTTCTTCCTATGGAAAACAGCTTTGCCTTAAATTCCGGTGGTGACACCATGACACGTCACTTCTCCAAGGCTTGATATATCCACACATGGGACACAAACACGTGATTAGCAATATCTGCTTGCAAAAGTCTTCATGAGGTTGTTGAGTGCACAATGATTTGCCAAGTAGCTTTTCTGGGGGAGGAGGTACAATGGATGTAGGGGTTTTAGCCATGCTAGGAAAGCACACTCCCATTGCTCTAATCTAACCTTAGCTCTCCCCCCCCCTTTTTTTAACTCATTGTCAGTTTAAACACTATCTCCCTAAGTTGGCCACTGAAGCATGAATTTGAGAATCACTTACATAAGTCTCCCACGTATTTTAGATTCAGTCTTGTGTCAACCCAACAGAGCTGGATTTATTTATCTGCATGTTTGCCTCCCTGGGACAGGCTCTTTGTATGTAGCCTAGGCTGGCCTCAGTAGGGATGGCACACCTAGGCCACCACAAAGAGCCCAAAAAGCCCTATTGTAAGCCCCCTGCATATATAAATTTACTATTCTTAAAACAGTCCTACTTTACACGTGAGCAAACAGAGGCATGCCCATTTTCGAGTACCTTTCAAAATCCTGTAAGCAGAACACGGGAAAGTCGAGTTTTAAATCTATGGTCTATTTTGAGGGAATCCATTTCTGAAATGGTAGCTTATTGTCACTGTTTTTATTCTTTCTTTCTCCTCCCGTGTAGAGGGGAAAGGAAAGAACACTGCCTCTGTGATCCAGTTGAAGGGGGGGGGGTTCATACCACATGCAAGCTATGCCTGAATCTTGTTCTACCAATGAACTAGGCTATGCAGTAGCCTCCACCCTCGTTAGCTACTATGAGGCTTACAGGGTGAAAGAATTCCCTTTATTTTCTTATTGATTATCACGTTTATTTCCCAAGTATGGAATAATAGAAGCTATTACATCTCATATTCAAAACATAGCTCTTCGTCTCAACTATTAACTTAAAATTAGCAGCTAAGTGGCAAATTTCCTTTATAGTTCACACAAGGCTGCCATGTTTTAATATTCTCTGAAACCATTTCTTTCCTGATTATTCTGGGACTCCTTTTCAGAATCCCCAGTTATGTAATTTACCATGGCACACCCCAGAGAACATCAAACGACCCCTTCTCTAGCTGTGAGCTAGTAATGCCCGAGGCCTCCTGGGCAAAACATCCTTTGTATTTGTCTGAATCAAGGGTTAGCCAACCAGAACCAGTAGGCAAGACCCAGCCCTCCACCTGATATGTCTACCTGCAAGCTAAGATTGTTTTTTTCTTTTATTACATTTTGAAACTTGAAAGGAATCAAAAGAAAAAGAGTCTTTCGATCCATGACAAGATAATAATTAGATTGATGTGCTTACACATAGCTTCCCTGAAAGTGTGCCTTGGACATTCATTTATACTACGGCTGCTTCTTCTGCAGCCCTGCCTAAGGTGAGCCAATTCAATAGAGACTTGTGTGTGTGTGTGTTTGCTGACTCTGGATATAGCAAGGAAAAAAGGGGTTTTTGTTTTGTTTTTTTAGTATGTTTTACAAAGGAATTCGGGTACTGTCCTGTGTTCAATCAGTGAAACAGATAACATTCAGGACCAGGCAGTCCCCATAATCAAGACGTTGTAGGATACCCAGTGCCTGGGATTGTACCTCAAACGTGGGTTGGCAGCTGTCTCGCCATAGGGAGCAAGCAGATAATCACAGAAGTTTGGGCTTCACAAAACTTACCTCTCATGGCTCAGCATACCTACTTCATGTGCGACCACTTCTGATCAGTAGGTAACATGCCCAAATGTTCATTTTCAGGTATTTGCTTCGCCAAGGACATGATTCTCTCTAATATGGGGGTGGGGCGGCCAAGAGCAGTTCAACCAGTCCTTGATTGATTTTTTTTTCTTTTTTTTTTTAACTAAAAAGTCCTGGAAATGGAAATGTTTGCAGCCAAATCAAATTTGAGAGAAAGAGATGAAACATAAGATTTGATTATTTTTGACCAAGTCAGGGGCTGGGTTCATCAGATCTATAAGGTTATAAAGAGGCAGGGGAACCAGAAATGTGTGTGTGTGTGTGTGTGTGTGTGTGTGTGTGTGTGTGTGTGTGCGCGCGCGCGCGCGCGCGCATGTGTGTGTGTATGTTTGAATGTGAATATTGTTAGATTATATTAGGAAATATTATGAGAAAGTGCTTCTGAAAAATACCTAGACTTGGGAGTACATTTAAATGTGTGGTGGCTTCATAGAGAGGTAAGGGGGAGTCTAAAGACCCTACGGTGGTGAGAAAGAGACAGTTTTATGCTTATGCTATTGTTTTCTTGATTTTTTTTTAAAAGCAAAATCTATTACTTACAGTGACAGAGAGATGAGCCACTAAAACCAATAGAAATGTACTAAAATGAGATTCATTCATGATCTGGGCACTCAGAGAGATGGGGAGTCTAGGCTGACCTCATCTGCCTAACGATTCAGTCAGGCTGAGGGAATTGTGCCAGTCAGCCTCATCCTCTCTTCTCCTTGTGGCCCAGGAATTCCCCTCATCTTCTTTCTCTATCATACAGGAAACCTGCAGAAAATAAGGCTATATTTTATTTATAGTAAATTCAAGCACTAAAGCCAAAGACACTATAGCTATCCAATAACTAAATGTTTACTGAAGAAAATCAAACACCTAGTAAGCGCTACTTTGGATGTAAAGCGGTAGTTTCCACTGAGGTTAGAACTCTCTGGAAATAAAACATGCTAAGCAATGAAGGGGGGTCCTAAGTATGGCAGTAGATAGATGCCTTTGTGACTGAAGTCTCAAGATAAAGTTTCTCAAACATTTGTTAAATTCGCATCAACAAGGGAAGTGGCTTGCCGGGCTGAACTATGCCTTCCATAATCACTCACCTTTTAGGACTCTTCTTATGAAGAAAAGACAATCCTAAAGCGAAGGTGGTTGCTTAGCAATAATGTGTCTCTCTTTTCACAAATTCATCCCTCCTATAAAAGTAGAAGACTTAACAGCCGGCTTGTATTTATAGAGTAAGAAGTAAGTCAGCTCTAGTGAAACAGCAAATACAAGTCAGAGTTTCTCATCTTCTAGAATTCCATGATACTGATGCGACCTGAAACAGACTACAGTCATCTTGGCAAATGACAACATAAGGAAACAGAGGCAGAGCGTATGGAAATATGATACTCTGTGAGATATTAAGCAACAAATTCCAGTATTAACTTGAGCCAGTCAGAGACAAGAGTAAAAAGGAGTTCCAAGTCTTCCTTTAAAAGTTCAAAATCACTGCCCTACCCTAGGAGGTTGACTCCAGTTCTTCTCCATCATTCCCACCTCTGGAATGGGTTATAGCTTATGCTTGTTCCCGGAGGACAAAGTATGGGGAACGAAAATGCGGGACAACGATCAAGCCAAGGTTAACAGTGTGATCAGTGAGCTCATAGTGCCTGCTATGACATGGTAAAAGTGCTTTATTCTCTACAGTTTCCCTTCCCTTAACCTCACTGAATCAAGACAAAAAGGTGAGGTAAACTTAGATCAAGGGCACTCTGTAGGATTCATGGCCAATGTCTCCTGAACTTTAAGGTCATACACAAGATAGAAAGATTAAGAAATTAATCCAGACAACTAACTAAAAAAATGGAAACCTACATTAGATCCTCAGACAAGAGGGTATCTATGAAAAACTGATTTAAAAAAGAAAGAATGTCATCAGAGAGGTAAATAGAAAATAGTTCTTTGCAAATTGTTAACTTCTTTCTCAATGAAATGATTTTGTTACAAAACCAAGAAGTCTTCAGTGGCAATAAAATTATAGTGCTAAAGCAATAAAAAGTAAAGATTTGCATACTTAAAATATTATCGGAACATAAACTATAAGGGGTAAAAGGAATGGCAACTTTGTATGCTTACCACTAACAAAGGAGACCTAAAGAGCCATATTCAAGAGTTTGGTGACCTCATTTCAATTTCGAACCTCTCTCCATCAGATTTCCTTCTGCCTGCATTTAATTTGAGCCAGCCCTACTTTGCTAGTTAACTAGGTAAGAACCAAAGGACATGTCACCAGTAGAAATTATAAATAAGCTGTTCTGGAAGATACAGGCCTGGGAGGCACAAAGCAATGGCATCAGCCCTAACAGTGGTCACTTGGTGCATGGTCTGGGGTGAGGAACATTTGCTTACCTGGTTTTGTTTACCTCCACAGTGGTAAGACAAGCTAGCTGGTCCTGGTTAGAGTATGCTCTTTATCCACTACTTACTTCATGAAGAGCCCACATTCTAATGCTGGACACAGGAGAAGACAGTGAGTAAAGGGTGGTCTGTGGGTTCCGATACACTGCAGTCAGACCATGAATATACAGGAATACATGAACACGAGTGTCTGTTTGTCCCGGATACTGCATTATTCCCTTACACCCTGTCTTTGCTTGATGTGACAAACAAATGTCTTCCTCATAGTTCTTGAGAACACGAGGAAGTCTAATGCCAAAATGTCAGACTCTGATGAGCCTTCTTGCTGCTTTATCTATGGCAGAAGGTGGGAGGTGAAAGAGATGGGGCGATTGAGGGAGTGCGAGGAATGGAGTTTCCAGTCTCAGGGTCTCTAAAATCTGCTGTAATCCATTCACACCAGCAGCCCGTCAAGACCCAAATACCCACCATTTTCCTGTCACCCACTGCCCAAGACTGGTGAGTCAGGGATTAAGTTTCCAACATGGGCAAAACATCCAAACCATAAGAGGGCTTTTCTTCACAGTTGGTGGTTGTCCTTTTATTAGTAAGACACCCATTCATCTAGTTGCTCTATGTCTGTGTTCTTTCTTCATGTCAGTATTTAGGAGCTGCCCAGTGTTAAAATATGCCGGTTGCTATATATCCACGCATTCCTGTTCAGATTTTTGTGTGCATTTTATTGAGCATATTTACCTCAAGACACCGGTTCCTTGGACTAGAAAGCAGAGATTCCATCTGTCTCCTCTCCCATCACCAGCCACTTTCAACCCAGGGAATGGCCACATTCTAGAGACTCCACCTCTGAAATAGACACCTCTGGCTCCTTTATCCAACTCTTGGTCTTCTTGGCTTTTATTTGTTGAGACAGAACCTCATTATATAGCCCAGACTGCTCTCAAACTCAAGATCTTTTGCCTCTGCACCCTAAGTAATGGAACCATGTGTGTGGCATAATTAGGATAAGGATGCTCAGCCTCCCAGATGCCCCCATCGTAACAGTCTCTCAAAACTGCCTGATATGACATGCATAGCCGGGGTTAATGGTACCCACTGTTCTGACAACCTTGTGCTCTCTCTCCCAGACATTTTAAACCACCCCGGCCTGGAGCCTTCCGTGACCTTTGCTTCAGCCACTGATTCTATGAGTCTTACTTCATACCATAAAACAAAACAAAAATAGCCACATCCCCCACTTCAAATGACCACAACAATAAAACTGAATAATATTTTCATTCCCCTGTGGGTCCCAGAAAACAAGAACTACAACGTGCATGGAACTGGTTGGCCCCAAACATCTGAATTCATTGTCTGATGGGGGGTTTGGCTTCAAAATATGAAGGTATTGACAGGACCTTAGTCTTCTAGAAAGACCTTGTCTTTCGCTTGCTTTTGAAAAATACTTTGCCAGAAATCTTCAGCGTTCCTTACCCTCTAAGTGTGTCACTCTAAGTCTCCATGATCAGGTAGCCATCTTTCCTCAGCATGTGCAAATATTCCCCTTTCCAAGGCACTTGTGTGTGTTGTACTCAAGCCCTCATATTGTGACATCGATGTTTCAGTACATCTTCTTGAGAGAATTTAACTCAACCTACAACAAATTTTAAAAAAAGTGAATTTTTGCTCTACACTGAGCACTTAGTTCCACAGTGTGTGCCAACAGTTTATACATTCAGTCCTCAGGAACACGTGAGGGTCCAGCCATCAATGTCTGCGTTAACCCAGTGGGGGCAATTTCCTTCTCCAACATCTTCCATGAGTATTAATATCTAATACTGGGGTCCAGAGGAACCCCAGAATCAGAAACAATCAAAATAAATCCTTACTTTAAAAAGGGTGTCCTTACTTGGGTAACCAAGTTAAAATGCACCACTCTGATTCAGTGTGTGCTGGTGCCCTGGTAAAGTGAAAGTCGTCTGGACAGAAGGACTTACTAGATGGGTACACATTCAAGCACAGGGATTCTTGCAAGACATCTTTTCTTTTAGCTTTGTGTTGGTAATGGATGTAATTATGACTATTTCTGAACCTTTGCATGCGTTATATTTATTAAGGAAGCAGTAGATTGGGGGTGGGTGACATGGTCCCTTCATGAAATGCTCACAATAGAGCTAGAATCATAGAGAAAGAAAGTACAACTCAGACAGAAGATATAATAATGCAGCCAAAGAAAACAAGCTAACGTAGGAATGCTTTAGAACTTCACCGGATTCTTTCAACTGAAGCCACAAGAAAGGGCTGAGTGACCATGTCTGATAACACACTGGTCACCCAACCCCATTTCTTCAAGATAATACAGTGTGGAGAGTCTTATAAGTTGCCAGGAACTAGTGAATTTCCAAACATTTGTGGTCTTGCTAGAATCCTGCTGTCTTGGTACAAAATTTCCTCAGAGGGCACTAAAGGAAGCTTTGCAAGATAAATGCATCTTTTAAGAATTTTTTTTATTTGCTAACAGAAAATATGGAGGAATCAGCAGAGAAGACAAGTCATATGAATGTGAATATACTTAAAAACTATGACTTTATTTATAGAGATTTTTTTAATCGTGGTAACATATGCATAATTGCTACCATTTTAACCACATTCAGGTACACATTTCAGGAGTTAAGTGTATTCACAGTAGTAAGGAATTTCTACTCTCTGCAGAACTTTTCCATCATTCTAAATTGAATTCTATTCATTAAGCAAGAATTCCCTCCTCTTCTGGTCTCCTGCATCTGGCAACCACCATTCTATTCTCTGACTCTGTGACTGACTACTCTGGACTATGGATACAAGTGGAATTATACATTACGAGTCCTTCAGTAACTGGATTCCTTCATTAGCCTAGTGTCAAGTTCAATCCATGTTATATTACCAGACACATCGCCTTATTAAGGCTATTGTTTAACGTTATGCTATATTATACACTTCATTCTGCTATTCAGCCATGTGTTCGTAGACACTGTGTAATTTCCATCTTTGAGATATTGAGCAAATCATGGCTGTAACTCATTCCTAAGACTGACAGATTTTTGTCAACTGAACATGGAAAAGCAGTATTGTGTCTGCATAGCTCAGCCCAAAGCCATGAAAGTCATGTCTCTTCCTAACTCTTAAAACCTCAGTACGAAAGCACTCTTCAAGTGTGACACATGCACTATTGTTTCAAAAGAAAAAAACAAAAGCTGAGACTACAGCAGTGACTTGCCTATGCACACTTCTAGTAAGTGTGACAACAGTATTGGAAACAAAATTTACCTGCCTTCTAGCCTGAGTCTCCACACTGTTACTCCACCCAGACCTTCACTAGATTATCAAGAGTCCACAATTTCACAAAGCAAGAGAGATTTCTTTGCTAGGCAGACTTCACAGTGAGATAAATATTCCCACGGTGCACATGAGAAGCCTTGAACCACGTGCTTCAGATCTGGTTGATTTCCTTGAATGCATCCTAGGCTGGGCAGTGTAACCATAGGTATAAATACAGAGTTGTAGCCCAAAGTCTTCACAGTAGGAAGTAAATTTACAAGGAAGAAACACAATAAGCTCCTGTGATCTCCAGGCTTTCTGTGGGTTTTACAGGCACAGCAGCAGCTGCACAAAAGATGAAGGAATCTGGTGGGGTTTGCAAAGGCTGCCCGGGATCGCCTGTATTTTTTCCAATGAGTATATTGTAGGAAACTTCTTCTGACAGGTTTTTATGACCGCCTTAACATAGTATGACCGGCTGACTGGAAAATGGCTCAATTTATTAATTGTTCATAAATATACCCTCATACTTGGTGACAGCATGTAGTAGTGCTGAACATTTAATTTGATCTTTGTTCTTTAAAAATAGTGATATCGCCTTAAGAAGGAGAGTGGGATGCTGTATTCTTTGGAGAAACACACATCACTTTCTTCTGAGTTCTGGCTTTCAAATACCTCTTGGTTTGGATTCTAATATATTTGACATTAATATCATAACAGGTTTGGGTTTCCCCCTGCCATTTAAGGAATAAGGGATGACTTTTTTTTCTAAATCAAATTCAAACAAGATGATAAGAATATGATTGTAGCCATTTTAGAGACTGTCTCCCCTACTCTGAGTATGTGACCCCAGCACCAGCACAAACTGGGGTTAGACCGTCACTGTGTCTCAACGGCTAGGCCTGTGTTCCCACTAGAAGCCTATAAGCTTCACTTCTCAGCCATTTTCAGCTATGGAGATATTTACAGAGCTCCTGAGCTCAATATAGTCAGTCGTCACTGAGGGGTAACAACCATCTCACTGAAAAGGAAATGGAGGCTGTTAAGGGTGGCTTATCTGGCTTAGAGAGATGGGGGGGCAGAGGGAGAGAGGGAAGGAGGAACTGAGACAGATAGAGAGAGAGACAGAGACAGAGAGACAGAGAGACAGAGATACAGAGAGGGACAGAGGCAGAGACAGAGAGAGACAGAGACAGTCAAAAAGAGAAAAAGAAGCCTGTCACACTTAGATTTTTGGATCCAAATCAGCATTGTGAGTGTGTGTGTGTGTGTGTGTGCGCGTGTGTTGCTAGTAGGTACTTTTGTTCGTGTAAGGATTATAAATCCTATCTTCTGCCTCCTTACTACTGATACTTCCTATTGGGAACTTTTAGTCATATGTATGATGCAGACAGAGATCAACAAAGGGACAGAACATTTTTTAACACAGCTCCCAGAAACGAAGGAGCCATAGCCACTAGATATATCTATTCTAACTGGGCCGCTGTGCAGCAATAGTTTTACTACCAATTGATCCACTAACCACATGGGCCTTCGGACATGTGGTTTGTTTATATAACTAGTAGCAATGAACAGGCATTTCTATTTAGGAATATAGGCAGTGCTGCCAATTTATTTTGAGAACAGCTGTCTGTGTAGAACCCAGTTGCTACGGAGTGTTTCCAACTCTGGATCTTAACATGCTTCTAAAGTACGGTGCTTCCGAGGAAGGAGCTAGGACCAGGATTTTGTTTGGTGGGTCTTATTAATAATCTGAGATAAGCATTGAAAGAGATAAAAACAGCCACAAAGGAGGGAAACCTGAAGCTATATGAAACTCTGACAGAAGTGACCTTGCCCACTGTGTGTGATGCTGAAGTTCTTTCTGCATCACACCCCAGAGTAGACATGTACATTCCTTCTTGCTGTCTTTTCAGCTCCTTCCTTCCCCAGTTCTTTCTCCACATGCTCAGACATGAAACTTCTTCCAGGAAGGCAAATTTTCTTAGGACTGAGACCTGAAAGGAGGAAATTTAAATTTCTGTTCACTGCACAGGGCACATGCTGAGTCTACATCGGCGTTGGCCTCATGACGTAAGTTAGGGAGGGAGGGAGAAAAGAGACACCAGTAACTTTCCTCCCCAACCAGCATTTATACTTAATGTCATCTCTCCTGTTGGCTGTTCAGCTTTTTGCTTGGTGAGGGTGCTTAGAGAGTTACTGAGAGAGTTGCATGTGAGGAGATGTGGGGAGAAACCTGACATTGAGGAGTCTGAATATTCTAGAAGCATCATGCCCAGGCCAAAGGTCACAAATGATTTCTATAGCAGAATAGTGCACACACGCACACACACACACACACACACACATATATACCATGTGGCACACATGGTTGATAAAGAGAAAACACCCATCCTGGTTCAACAGTGACTTTACAGTAATCACTGACAGCATTTCTAAATAATATCATTTCTTGAAAAACATTTTCATTAATTCTCTGAGAATTTCATGCAAGATATTTCAAACACCCTCATACACTTCCCTGTAACACCTCTCATATCTACCCATATGTTCCCAGTTCCACCAAGTTTAATTTATGCTGCTCATATATTCCTGGGTACGGAGCCATTCACAGGAGAGTGGTTGACCTACCAGAGACTATACCCATAAAAAAAGATGTCTATACCTTTCTAATAAGCCACCAGTTATCAATAACTCCTCAGTAAGGGGCGGGGCTTGTGAAGCATTATCCCCTCTATTGCTAAAATGTTGGTTGGCTTGATCCCAGGCAGGTCTTGTGAGAACAACTGCAGTTGTGGAACACCATTTATTAATGTCACTGCTTTGGTTCAATGGCATATGTTAATATGCTGCTAAATTAAAGGGGAAAATTAACAGGGCCATGCAAAATGCAAGTGTTACTACATACCAACTACATGTCCAGTAAAAATGACACCGGCTTCTAGATAAGCTCATCTTGGCTTCCCCGTGAACGGGGAGGTTATCAGTTTGAACGGGTCACTGAATTAGAATACTTTGAAACCAGCTTCTCTGAAATTTTCACTCAGTGCTTGGAATTCATCTGCTGACATCAGCATTTTCCAAAAGCACGTGTCCGGAGAGTGCTAGTTTTATGAACGTTGAGAGGCAACTTTTAAAGGGAAACAGGGAGTTGATTATCAAGTGAAATGGAATCCTTGCCTTAAACATCCGTCAGCCTGCTGGCTCGGAGACATCTCTAAGCCTTTAGGAGTACACTGGATGCTCCGACTCTGCAAGTGGGATGAGCCGAAACATCCCGTGCTCACCTCAACGCTGTCCTAAGAAGCATTTCTCAAGATTAACAGTCCACCCAACAGACAGTGCTTAGAGAAGTCGTAAATATAAACACGGAATAAATCTACTTTTCTTTGTAGAATGAGTCTTCAAATAGCCAAAAAAAAAAAAAAAAAAAAAAAAAAGGTAAGTTTTAAATAAAGACTAAATTGCCTCGTTTGCCTAGAGGCTGAGCCTGTAGTGTGTCTTGAGGCTTCAGCAGCCTCCTAACTTTTTCCCCAGGGCTGTCTTGCTGCTTTCTCTCTATACTGAGTGTCCGATTTGTAGTTTCTACTGACTGTGTCCCTGCCCTGTGGGCTTATATTCTGCATCCTAAAAATAGGGAAAGCCATGGTTTACCATTATCACTGTCATCTTGGAACCCAGCGTAATGTATTTAAAGTACTATCTAAGTGATACTAGCTGTGGGCTATTTTTGTTTCTTGGGCTCTTTCCCCAAGTCTTGCCTTCACACTCAGATGCCAAAACACACACTCACATGCACACATCAGTACGTGTGTGTGTGTGTGTGTGTGTGTGTGTGTGTGTGTGTGTGTGTGTGTGTGTGTCTGTGAGGGGGGGGAGGGAGAGAGAGAGAGAGAGAGAGAGGAATCTGGAACCCATCATGTGAGTTTCTGAATTGTATCTGTCTATTGTCCTATTTGGTTCACAGGACCCCTGCTGCTCTAGGATCACCTTGGAGCAAATTGGAGATGGAGAATCTCAAAGCTTAGATCTATTTGTTTGGAACCTTCTTTTGCTCAAAATCCCCGGGTGAACTGTAGGCTCAAGATCTGAGGCATGAAGAGCTCAGGGTTGCGTATACAGCAGGGGATCATTAGAGCTCTCCTTCACCAGCGAGTATAAGTTGAACCTGCATAAACCTGTTATCAGGGAGACAGCCAATTAGAAAATCCCAAGTCAATACCCTGCAAAGAGTAGAAGGCACAGGGCTGACTCAGAGCAGCTCCCACAGTTTGCCTAAATAAGAGAAAACTCGGACACATTTCAAACAGTGAATAAAGATCCAGATTAGCTTCAAAATATCTCTTCTCTTTAATTGTTTTCACTATTTAATCTTTCGGCCACAATCAATGCTTTAAATTGTGAGAGAGAATGTCTACAATTCACTAGACTACTTATACTCGGGCCAATAAAATGTCATGTTGTGACACTCACCTTAGTGTTCAGATAGACAGACTTGAGTTCGAAGCTCAGTTCTGCCTCTAACTGTATGATGTCAGGCAAATCATTTTACCCTTTTGAGCTTTTAACTAATCACTATAATAATAATAATAACAATGATACTAATATATATATAATATAATAATGATAATAATAATAAACATGAAACATAGTGACTCATAATTAGCAGGCAAATATTGGTTTGCACCTTCTTCGGTATTTACTGAGTTAAAAACCATGATACATATCCACACATGCCCATAGTCCCAGCCCCTGGGAAGCTAGTGTGATGACCAGTACCAGCATGTGAAGTCCTAAAGGACATGCTGGAGCCGTATAGACACACTGTAGCAGATATGTAGCCACAGGGTTCAGTATTGCACATCCCATAATCGAGGCAGAGGCTGTACACTCGGCACTCTCCACTTCCTGCGGTGACTGTGGTTAGCAAATCGACAAGCTTTCAGCCCATTCTCCAACTACCGGATCTGTGTATTCTGGGCATGCTGCCCCCATCAGATGTTTCAAGTTATGGTTCTCGGGGCAAAAAGCTGCTCTGCCAGTGTTCGCGTTTTGCTTTTCTTGTGAATAAAAAAGTCTTCGTGCCACATTAAAGTACCAACTAGTAGTGTAAGAAGCATTCTGTCTGAGTACAAGTTCATGAATAAACAAGTTTATTGGGCTTGCTAATGTGTGACCCAAAAGCAACTCATGGAGGACAAGTACCACACCATTGTGGGAAGCCACTTTCAGTTACCGTCTACTGTGAGTCCGTGTTAGCACTTCCCCACAAGACCGCGTGCAGCTGGGAGACAGGAGGAAGTAACAGATGGATTCTCCGGTGAGAGTCCAAAGCCCATCTGTGTACTCAGGAGTGTTAAAGCTCCAGATGTAGCCAGCAGTCACTCTCTAGGGAACCACAGAAACTCTGTCCCATGATGGTGATGGTCTTGTGATGCCCATGACCAGAGGAAGTCATTTTTCTCCCACAAGTAGTCAACAGCCCAGGTTATGCTAGTAATCTAAGAGGCATTTGTGTGAGCCCCCTTCTGATTTGGCTCCTTCTGCCTACTCTACCTGTGCATTCCTGTCCAAGGCGCCTGTGACTCTCAGGACAACCCTTTATCCTTTTAAAGCCCAAATCCTGACTTCTTCCAGCTTCCAGATACTGTTCCAGGTATCATAAGTTAAAGCGATCCTTGGACAATCTTCACTGAAACCGGCAGCATTGCTATTTCCCAGGGGAGTGGGGAGTACGTGTATGTCTGTGGGCAGTGTTTGGATTTCAGGTATAGTCAGATCTGTGGCAAAGCAGAACTTTCAGTGATATCAGAGAGCTGTCTGGGTCGGGGGAGCAGCCCCTGCAGAAGCAAGGGGCCTGCAGGCTGTAGTGACCATCTTGATGTGCTTAAATGACTGCCAGCCACAGTGGAATGGAAGTTTTGGAGGCTGGAGACAGGAGGGTTTCGGGTTCAAAAGTTGCCAACTGCCAGGAGAAGAGTCGATGATTATCATATCAACAGCGCTTCGTGCCTACTTTCTACACTGGCAACTCAAGATATCTTTGTAAGAGAGAATGTATGCAGTCGGTATTTAACACCTCTTGTTGGGAATCTGAATTTACAATTCAAACCTGTAATCCAAGGTCCATTGGCACAAATGACTTTTGCCTCATAGAATGGAGTCCAGGTTACCCATAGTGATAGACGGCTCCTCCCACTGTTACCTATGGCTGAAATGATCCCCACGAGACTTGTTCCTCATCTCTCTGGACACTTTTTCATTTGCTAACACCAGTGAGTGCAGTCGTGCTGGTCACTATATAGATTTGAACTTGGGCTCAGGCCCCATCCCTAGGATGCCCACGTGATGCTCATGAAGACTAAGCAATAAACTCAGAGCCACAGTAAAGAAAGTAAAGCCATTGCTTCTCGTCAGAAAGTACGAAATAAAACAAAATCTCAAGTCAGAAAAAAAAATACCTGAGAGGTACATCTTCTAAAATAAATTTTAGCTTTTCATTTATTCTTTGAAAGCTTTAAACATTTATATATAAAATTTTGATCACATCCTTTTATCACTACCTCCTCCCAACCCTCCCTAGTGACCCCCCCCCCCATATCTTCCAACTTCATGTCTTCCTTTCTTGTGGTTCTTAATCATTTTGAGCTCACTCATACTACTCGTATGTGCTTGAGTGTGTGGCCAACCTCTGAGACATGACCAGCATCCATATCCCAAAAGAAGGGTGACTGTCCCCCTCAACAGCTATCAAGTGTCAGTGACTTCTCCACTAGGGGTGGGGCCTTGAACCTCCTTCCCCACCCATGCTGGGATTTTAACTGACTTGATCGTGTGCAGGGAACCACAGCTGCTATGCGTCGCCATGTCTTGAGGTCAGCATTTCACAGCTCTTTTTGATGCCTGTCCACTCTTACATTCTTTCCAACCCCACTTCCAAGCTGTTCCCCGAGTCTTGGAAAGACTAAATCTATACCCGGAAGTTCATGGTTAGTCAAGCATTTTTCGTGTAATGCTTCAAAAGTTTAACCCAGCTTTTCTTTGCCTTAAACAGGTTTTCACCACTTCCAATCCCCCCCATGTTCATTGGGTCAACCCCTTTGTTCATAGGTGTCCATCTCTTCACTGGACACATTTCTATATTGCTCTTCACAATGCTTGTCCCCAGGGTGACACTTTCACCCTCAGGGTCCAGTGCTTCTTCCTACGATTCCTGTAGCTTCCTGTCAGCTCTGACCTGGAGTAGCTCCCAGAGAAGTTTAAAAGCTTAAGGCTTCTGGGGTAAGTCTGCACACCAAGCCAGTCATATGGGAATTTGTCCTCTGAACTGCTGACCCTTGTATTCTACACTCTCAGTATGGTCATGTCGCCTTTACTCAAAGGCCTCAAGGTGAACCTGGTGAATATTTGAATGCATTTTGTTTTGTTTTGTTGAGACAGTTTTTTTCTGTGTAGCTCTGACTGCCTTGGAACTTTCTATAAATTGAGGATTCTGGCCTCAAAGTCACAGAGATCCACCTGCCTCTGCCTCCCAACTGTTGGTATTAAAGACATGCTGGGCTGAATGTACGGTATCTTTAAAAAGACAAACTGTGCTACAAAAATCAAGCCATGTTGCACTCAAAGCTAATTAGCAATTTTTGGTAAGTTGAAATAAGCCTCTAATTTTATGAAAGAGTTTTACTTCTTATATCATGATTATTTCTTCCATAGAAGGAAGTTATAAGTTGATTTTACAAATCAGTGCAGCTCAGACTCTCTGTAATCTCAGACATGGTCTCTTCTTTAACGACTGTAGTTTGTGTTCACTGGCCCTTGCAGACTTCAGCACATCATATATTTGGCAACAAAGAAGAAAAGATGGTCTAATGAAAACCCCGAATACATAGGAGGATTACATGATTTGTCCAAATAATGTCACCAGTGATAGAGACTTAGGAATCTTCTTTGGGTTATTTCTCTGTTCTAACGATATTTGGAGAAATAGGATAGGGGGAAAAACAACACAGAGCTATACAATAAGAAACTCATCATTCTTGTCTAAAATCTTGGTGCCCCCTAGTTGTGGGTATAAATCTAAATTTTATGTGTTGCCCTTTTTGCTTATAACTTAGAACATATCTATGATCAAAAAAGTCAGAAACTAATTATCACATAGTTAATTATCATTTTCTTTCACTGTAAAATAACGAAACAGAAGCTAGGCCTAGTAGTGCTTCACCGTATTTCTAGTATTAAGGAGGAAGAAACAATCAGATCTCTGTGAGTTCAAAGCCAACCTGGTCTACTTAGAGAGATTCAGGACATCCAGGGCTATATACAAAGACCCCATCTCAAACAAGCAAATGACCAACAAATTCAAAACAAAACCAAGGTTAACATAGTGAAATATAAGCTAATTAAGTGATGCTTTCAGAGGTGAAATTATTTGATAGTGTTGGCCTATATTTGACCTGCCATAAGTATTATGTTGATACCAAACAAGACCAATACTTTTCTTTAGGATTTGCTTTATGTCGTTGTGATTCCCTGTAATTACAGAGTAGATCTTTCTTTCTTTATGACACACTATTTTCAATGGCTTCCAGATATTATTACATACCTCCTTCTGTTTTTCTTTTATGAGATGCAAAGATAGTGCCACTGTCCAATTACACTGGCAAGCAAGCATCACACCTGCTGTGACTTAATTGCATTTTTGCTCATCCAAAACCTTTATACCTCACGTGTGTTTTCAAATCATCCTCACGGTAGTGGCAATTTTCCAGTGTGGCCGAGGGAGAAAATAGCCTTTGAAATGGCGCTTTCTCTGTGGTGCTCAGGAAGGAAAGGCAGTTCATGAAGAACCTCAGAAGATGAGGGCCAGGCTTGAAGCACGGTTTCATTAATACTGGGTGGCAGAAAAGGAGCCAAGTCCCAGATAATGAGGAAGGAGTTGCAATTTTTTTTAAAGCTATCTGGTGACAGGGAAAACAAAAATGACATTCAGCTGACGAATGAGTGGAGTTTGACCTAGCCTTTTGACCCTTGACAATCAATCTCACCTGCTACTTCATAAAGAATTATGGGGCTGCCACTCACATTTGACTCTGTATTTTTACTATTCCCTTTACCTTTTTTTTTTTTTTTTGAATACATGGTCCAAGAAGATAAATGTTTATGTTGGATATAGCAGAGGGGAGGAAATATGGGGTACTCAGAAGGGGGAAAAGACTGAGAGAGGATAGAGCAGTGAGAGAACCAACAGCCATAAAATGGTTTATACATGCAATTCGGGATTGTCAGGGATATTTTTTATGTCGCCGACCAAAATAGCGAATGGAAATATCTGATGACCCTCCACACACCTTCTCCTGCTGCTGGGCTCGGTGAAACCTGGGAAAGCGAAGGTGAGCGCTGAGCCCACCTTCCCACTTACCTCCCACCTCCACATACCCCAAAATGCATCCAATGAATTTTGATGAACCCATTGCTGGTCCACTAGCTCTGATTACAGCGTACACAGTGAAAAGGTTTTGGAGCCATCATTACAACAAGAAAGGGAGTGCGGGCCATGAGCTGTTTTCATTATCTGTTCAAGGGATGCACTAAAGAGCTCGTGTTTGGCCCACCTTTGTGTCCACGGAGAAAGTGTAAATCTACAGGAGTGGAAAGCAGCTGGCTAGGGAGAAAGAGGAAACACCTTAGGAATATGAGATAAGGTCTCCTTGGCAGCCTGGACGCTTTGTTTCTATGTGTAATTTGATGCAGTTTGTCTTGAGACACTAAAACACGAGCTAGTCAGCAAGTGCAACTTTATGGAGCTCGCCTTGTGCATAAGTTGACCATGGGGAGTTTTTCTTGGCTTTATGGAGCCAAGATTCTTTTTCATGGCTGGCTATACTGGAGACCACAGCAAAAACTCAGTGTCAGAAATGGAAGGCAATTTCTGACCATTCAATCTATACCAGAACACTGGGAGTATAAAGCTATTTTCTTCATCTGGTCTAAACCAAGAGAATCAGGTTTGCATATTAGGGATGTATGGAGTTTTATGGTAGCCTTCATACACATACATACATGCATACATACATGCATATGTACATACATACATACATACCTCAAGGGATGCTATACACAAGTTAACAGATTTTGTAGAATATTTGCAAACTTAATTATATGATCTGGTGGCTTCTATCTGCCTATGGAAGGAGGCATCCAGAAAAATAAAAAGAACCCTGACCACTGTGTGCAAAGCATCATCTGCTGCCTTTCTCAGTGAGCAGCTTCACTTGGCTTTGAACCACATCACAAACCTAGGAACTGTGACCGCTTTTGCTCATTCGTTACTGTGCCAAGGCCTCTCAGACATGGCCTTCATTGGTCAGCTATCTTCGAAGGTGTTGTCCTTCTGCTTGGCATGAAGTTCATCCCTCCCGGAATTACAAGGCTGACAAGCTGTTTATGTTCCTGGGCCCCTGTGTTCATAAAGAATCTTCCCTCAAAATAGGGCAAGCTTGTTAATGGAGGAGGTGAGGTCAGTGTGCTTTTCTGTCAGGCATAACAAGATGACAGAATTTATGAAGCGCTGTGGTACAAAGATGTAGTTATCTGCACGGTAGTCATATAATAAGGCCACCTGGGGCCTGTTGGCTATGTCCCTCGAATTTGGTTTCTTTCTTCACTCCTTTTTTGTTGTCCAGCATTTTCCTTAGCTTCCCTTACTTCTTCTGCCTCCCCTTCTGGGTTTCAGGGTTCTGCCCACTGCCCTTCTCTGAGGTGAATGGGCCCTCTTCCTTTGAAGACCCAGTGGGCCATGGATGTGACCACGGTAACAAGGGAGAGTTGAGTAGGCCAAGTGCTTGGGTTAATTATTAATAACTATCAGAACATGGGTTTATGTCTGAAGCATCTCAAGAATGAATTAACAATTATAACTAAAAACGAGATATTTGTTACAGTTTCTTCTTATAGCCCGATTCCTTTTCTCTACAGCAAATGGCTGTGGCCCCTTTCGGCACAGTTCTGTGGAGTAGGAGGAACTGTACTGCCCCTGGGAAAACCTGAGAAGCAGGAAGGCAGAGACCACACCCCGAGTAAGAATAAAAGGTCTAAAAGGAAAGATCAGCTCGGCATGTGAAAGAATGGAAGAAAGGATTGGACAAGAAAGAGGAGAAATATAAACAAATGATAAGCCAAACAGGGGTGTTGAAACCAGGAGACATTTGCTAATAGAACTGATCGACTATATAAAACTAGCACAGGCAAATTAGATGGGTAGCAGGAGTAAAAACAGGGCATGTGTTTAGACTGGAATCTAGGATCATGTCATTGGAAAATCCAAATGTCCCTCCAGAAACCCATAATCACAAAGCCATTATCTGTCTCAATTTTTACTCCGAACCAATATTGCTAGCGAAATTGATGAAAGTAGGCTTTTCAAGCCAAACTGTTAACAAGATACATTGAATATAATTTCTCCTAATAATAGCAAAAGTTGCCCCTTATTAGATAGCAAAACCCATGGGTTCATGTAAAATTCTGCCCATGCCCCATGTAAAATGATGTAGTATCTGTGCATTTCTTACACACACACACACACACACACACACACACACACACACACACAAAGTTAACCTATTTCTGGGTAACTATTGATGTTCAATTCATGCATACAGAGTGGGGTTATACTGTGTTGTTTAAGGGATAGTGACAAAAAAATTGTAAACAACAGAGATACATGAAGAAGTGTGTGACCTTGGCAGAGGTGGTGCACACATTTAACACCAGCACTTGGTGTGCAGAAGCAAGTGGGTCTCTAAGTCCTAGGCCAGCCTGGTGTAGAGAGCAAGTTCCAAGGCAACCAGGACTACATAGAGAAACTCTGTCTTAGGGCAGAGAGGGGGGATGGGGGAAGTATATGCTTGAACTTCATTGGTTGAATCTTCAAATTCCAAGTCTGTGAATATGAGGGGTAAGTGTGCTTGGTTAAAAAGAAAACAAAATTCAAAAAGAAATTACATTAAAAAGAGTAAGTTCAGATAAAAAAAGGAAAGAAGAACCCCATTATTTTTCTATCTTGACCCCTTCCACACATGGGAGAAAATCAGCCATTCTTGTCCATGTAAAATGGGTGAAAACGTGGAGCTTTATGAGTTCGGCTTGTTTCACTTAACGTTATGATATCCAGTTCTACCCATTTTACTCCAAGTAATACAATTTCTTTTTATTTACTGCAGAATGAAATTCTGTTGTCTTGTGACATGCATGAGAAAAAACTGAGCTCTCTTTACAGTGGTCTCTAAAACCTCTATGCTAAGTCATCTAAAATTTATCCACTTGACACTTCTTTGTAGCACATTATTAAACGTATTTTTCAATACAAAGAAACTTGTGTGAATTAACTAAACTTCATTCTCTATCTACAGTATTTTTGGATGCTGAAATGCATTAAAGGTTATTAAAAAAGGGATCCTGGACCCTGCCTTACAGAATTGCATCTTACTATCATTAGCTCTTCGCATTTTATTGGGGATTAACTAAAAGATGACAAAACTAATACCTCTTTACACCTCAGTGTCCAACACTTCTTACTAATAAAGCTTACCAAAAACAAAACAACACAGGCTTAAGGAAGTTGAAAACTGTGCTTAAAAAGTCTGTTAAGTAATGGAGACCAGTTTTATCACATAGATTAAAGCTGTTCATTTAACCGTTAATATTTATGGAGCACAAGAAAAACGTAAAGCTAGTTGATCTTCATGAATTGTGAGAACTCTAAAATTAATAAATATATCCTCAATTTAAACTGATAACAGCTTTTAGAGGGTTCCTTGAAAACAAGATATTACGTCTTAGTCATAAATGAATTTATAAGACACATATCTTCCACTTAGAGCATTTAAAATAACCACCATTTTATCTCCTCTCCCTCTCCCTCGATACAATCTATTCCTTAAAGTGCAAATGTAGGTGTTGTCTTAAAATGAATATTCTGACCCTCCAGCTCCAGTTCATAAACAGCCCTCTAGCCCTCCTCCACAGCTTTCCAGAAGCCCACACTGCATATTTGCAAACCCTCTTCCTCCTGATTGGAGTCTACATCCTGCTCACCACAGAGTCCCATTCCAGTGCCAGTGCCAGTCCAGATACTTCAAGTCTGCATGGGTGACTATGTAGCTCATACGTTTTCCTCCCCATCTACTCAGAGCTCTAGGATAAGATTTCCTATGACAGCTTTTGCTCACTGTTATTTCTTCATTGTCTGCTCTATCACTGCCAAAAACTGAATGAGGTAATGAATGAATGAACCAGTGAATTAATTAACTAACTTAACTACTTAACAAAAGCTCACCTGGTTGATCTTATTGAAGGCCACAGGAAATTTAACCCTAACATGGTCTGCAACCGAAGAGTACCAGAACATTAATTACAGCCTCAGAAGCCTTGATTATAACATATATTTGAAAGAAAGACTATGTCTATTTTGTCTATGAAAGAGTTAAGTTGAATATAAATTAAGAAGAAATGTTAGTGGTTAGCATAAAATCCATGATAGAAGTCTTCTTTAAAGTGCATTCTTCAATATTGATGCTTAATTATATTTTCATAGTAGATTCTTTCTCTTTTCGTCACACACAGAGACACACACATAAACACACACACAAATATGCTCACAAACACAAAAACCACTTTTCCTAACTGACTCCAGCATACTTCAAGGAAGGCAGACACTTTGTCAAGTAAGCCCTCAGCTATCACTAAAAAGACCACACCCAACATGGTGGTTTGAATGAGAATTGTCCCCATACGCTCACATAAAGAATGGTGTTTGGAACTGTTTAGTATAGCTGTGATGGAGATGGCACATGGCATGACTCTCAGAGGTGGGTTTTGAGGTTTCAAAAACCCACTCCATTCCCAGTTAGCTCCTTCTCTGCCTCCTGCTTGTGAATCAGATGTAAGCTCCCAGCTACTGCTCCAGAGCCATGCCTAGCTTCCTACTACCAGATTCTCAAACTTTGTGGTCACAGACTCTACAACTGTGAGCCACCAACTATGTTTTCTTTCATATTTCTCTGATCATCCTATTTCTGCACAGCAGTAGAAAAGTGACTAATCCATTCACCTAAACTAAAATATCCCTTCAACTAAACCATCCATCACCAGCGAGATACCATAACCACCACTAGAGACCATAGCCAATCCTGTCCAGACAAGCTAGGCAGGTGGAAGTTGCTGCAGCTCCCTGGCTGTTACCCACTCACAACAGTGACCATCCTAGTCTTTGCAGCCGCTGCATAGCCAGTTTGTGCTGTTGAGTAAGTTAGGTGGATAAAACAGAGTGTTAAAAACATTTATTTTCAACTTGCAGTAAACTTGGGGGATAGCCCTGCAAAGTCAAAAAACAACTCTATGGCTTTGCTTTAAACTGAAATAGCATCTTACTGTTATTCAAATCAGAAAGTTAGAAAAACAGTTGTTGTTGCTTGAGCACACATAGTCACAGACTAGTCTAAAAGGCAAGGGTGGCATTCACATCTCCCTTGTGAAGTTCAGACTTGTAAAAGTATACATGTTGTCTTAGTTAGGGTTTTATTGCTGTAAACAGACACCATGACCAAGGCAAGTCTTATAAGGACAACATTTAACCGGGGCTGGCTTACAGGTTCAGAGTTCAGTCCATTATCATCAAGGTGTGAGTATGGCAGCATCCAGGCAGGCCTGGTACAGGAAGAGCTGAGAGTTCTACATCTTCATCTGAAGGAAACCAGGAACAGACTGAGCATCTTCATGCAGCTAGGAGGAAGGTCTCCAAGCCCACCCCCAGAGAGACACACTTCCTCCAACAAGGCCACACCTTCTAATAGTGCCACTCCCTGGGCCAAGCATAGGCAAACCATCACACATGCTAACAGAGATTTGTAATAAGTGCTTTAGGTCCAGGGACAGTCCCCCTGTGAAGCTTCTTGGCCATATGAGCGAGATCCTGCAGAGTCTCCTCACGGCTTTTCTGAGATGGCCTGCCAGGGGACTATGCATTCATCTTTAAAGTTAATTCCATCTTCTCCATCTTCTTAAATAACCAGCACAGCACACCCTGTCAACTAATCCTTTGATAGAGATTCATTTGGAACCACCTTGAGAGAGAACAAAAAAAAAAAAAAAATTAATAGACATCAATCCCCGATTTGCGTCCACAGCATTTGATACCAAGTGTAGACTCTGAGACATACAAACAATAGGTAGAAATATGTCAGTTTCCAGCAGAGAAGTAGCACTAAATAGATAATGAGGGGCTAGAATTTTTCAAGTTTGGTATGGGATTCATGCATCATTGAAAACTGAACTCTAAAAGCCTCTGGAATTGACTCCACAAGCCAGTAGTTGCATGAAGCCAAGCTGTGCAGAGGTTCCATTGTCCTGAGTTTGCACAGTGCCTGTCTGCAGATCCTCCCTCAGCTCCTCTGTCCTCCAGGCCCCTGTGGCAGGAAAAGCTTAGACGTTCTCAGCAAGGGACACAGGGTAGCAAGCTTGATTAACTTAGCAGGATCGTACTTGCTGAAGGCAGCTTCCTTCTGGGCAGGCTTTTGGCTGCCGGACAGCTGGGGCCTTTTATCCTGGCAGCCAAGAGAAAAAGCCTCCCCAACAACCATGGCCTGCCTGGGCAGCAGTCCTCCAAAGCAGGACCGCTTCAGACTATGTAGCTAAGTCTAGCATCCCTGACCAAAGGCCAAGCACACTGCCAAGAACCAGACCAGCCATTGCTCATCAATGAGCAGTGTGGGCACTAATAATTGTAAAGGCCAGTGTGCCATGCTATCCTTCATCAAAATGTCATAAGAACCACTGGCGATCAGACTTTTAAAGTGTCTCTCTCTATGGCACAACTAAACAGTGAATTGAACGACAAATAACACATAGACCAGAACTCAGTTAAATGTGCAAAGGAAACAGGCCAACAAATAGGGGACATACCAAGATGGCCAAAGAGCAGAGAGGTAATGGAATGCTGAAGAGGAGAACCAGTGATTTTGGAGGGGGTTTCCAAATGCTAAGTGTCTCATGAAGAAGCTGCCATGTTGGGAAAAAAACTAACAACCAAGGCCCCACACATGCAGAATGCTATGGCTGGGGACAGCCACCATCCTCAGCCCCTGGGACAGCTACACTGAAGCATTTCAGACTAGGTGTCTAAAACCAGAAATATTATTCTCCCATGGGGTGGAAGGCAAATCCAAGGTTTTCTGCCTTGTCTGTCCATATAATATTTTCTTATGAGACCATCAAACGTGTTGGATTAAGGCCACCTAACGACTTCATATCTATTCACTGTTTTCTTGAAAGGCCCCAGAAGGCTTGTCCCGTCAATGGTCATTTTTCTTGGAATACGGTTTTTGTGGTTGGTTGGTTGGTTGGTTGGTTGGTTGGTTGGTTGGTTGGTTAGTTGGTTGGTTGGTTGGTTTACATTTTAGTTTGAATATTTTTGTTTTTGTTTTGGTTTTGGTTTTAAGGTCTTACTTGTTGGGGGTTTGCTGTTACATTGATTTGTTTTTGTTTTGTTTAAGACAAGGTGTCAGTTACTATGTAGCTATGTCCTGAAACACAATATGTGGACCAGGCTGGCCTTGAACTTCCTGAGATCTGCCTGTCTTTGCCTCCTGGGTGCTGGGATAGAAGAGGAGCAGCACCACACCCATCTGGAATGCTGTCTTTAATTTCACAGGGGAAATTGTGCCCCATTCGTATTTTGATGAAATGCTTCAGAGAGTAATTTTACTTTTCCTATTCCCAGCCCTCCACAATTATCTCTTCTACAATGTAAGCCACACCAGAGACCAGCCCAATGTCCAAGGCTATTTTCAGCGTCCACTTGATAATTTGAGGACTTATTTTCTACCTATCCCGTGAAATTAGGATTGAAGCCATTGTAGTGATGTTAGTTTCAATCAGGGTCATCTGGCATCATGAATAAGTGATAGAATTCTGCGCACTGTTCCTAGTAAATCATGTCATCCAGAACTGACCACAAATAACCCCATAGGATCATCTGCCTCGCATGCAGGGTTCCTAAACTACCCTTGCTTGAGACTCTGGGGTTCTTATTATTATTATTGATTGCATTAAGTTAGATCAACCCCATCATTTTGTTGACTCACTGTTGCTCACCTTAATCAGAATCTGTAAGACATTAGACTCCGTGTCCTGCTGTTAATCCTGCTACCATGGGTCCTTATTCCGAACAAGAAGGCATTGTGCTGTGTGCAACGCTATTACCCGAGGATGCTTATTCTAAGAGTTCTAGAGAGGCACTTGTGAATGTGTGAGCATGTATGTGAGGTTTTTGAAATTGGCTGCTAACTGTTCTTCATCGTGTGTTGTCTTGTCTGGCTCATTTCAGCACTGAGTTCATCATGAACCTGTTGCACCCTCAGTCTATCAGTCATTGGCAGTCATTCTTTCTCTGCCTTTCCTCCAGTCGCTAATAAAAATGATAATAAGACAGGAATAAGGACGGGTCTTCAAGGCAGTGCTGGGAGAGCTCTCTCTGCTCTCCATGCACCAGTTCTATTCAGATGGCCTCTGATGTTCTCTGAGTTCCATGATACTGTGAGGCCGCCAGAGCCCACATTTTCATCATGTGTGAGAAATGTCAGCAATTACCCTCAAATCCAAAGAATTGTAATTTATTCATATCTTTCCACAAATTTCTTTTTTTGTGGGTGAAGTAGAACTTTACTGATGGTATTCAAGGAGTAGGGAAGGCTCCCTAGGCCCCTCCTATTTTTATGGGGGTCTAGGATGGCAACTGTGAGGGAAATGCTCAGTGTTTTGGGGCCAAGTTAGAATGGGACTCCTCTGTAACTGAGGGCCTCTCTCTTGGTCTCAGTGTCCTTGATGGGGGATGGGTGGTACAGCGTTTCTTACTCCTTAGAGGCCACATAGTCCATGAGGTCCACCACTCTGTTGCTGTAGCCATATTCATTGTCATAGCAGAAAATGAGCTTCCGAAAGTTGTCATTGGGAGCAATGCCAGCTCTGGCATCAAAGGTGGAAGAGTGGGAGTTGCTGTTGAAGTCACAGGAGATAACCTGGTCCTCAGTGTAGCCCAGGATGCCCTTTAGTGGGCCCTCAGCTACCTGCTTCACCACCTTCTTGATGTCATCATACTTGGCAGGCTTTTCCAGGTGGCATGTTAGATCCACAACAGATACACTGAGGGTAGAAACATAGAAGGCCATGCCAGTGAACTTTCCATTCAGCTCTGGGATGACCTTGCCCACAGCCTTGGCAGCACCAGTGGATGCAGGGATGATGTTCTGGGCTGTCCCATGGCCATCGTGTCACAGCTTTCCAGAGGGGCCATCTATAGTCTTTTGAGTGGCAGTGACGGCATACACTGTGGTCATGAGCCCTTCCACGAAGCCAAAGTTGTCATGAATGACCTTAGCCAGGGGGGCTAAGCAGTTAGTGGTGAAGGATGCATTGCTGACAATCTCAAGTGAGTTGTCATATTTCTCACAACTCACTCATATTTCATCACAAACATGGGGGCATCAGCCAAAGGGTTGGAAATGATGACCCTTCTGGTCCCACCCTTCAAGTGGGCCCCAGCCTTCCCCATGGTGGTGAAGATGCCAGTAGACTCCATGACATATTCAGCACCAGCATCACCCCATTTGATGTTAGTAGGATCTCGCTCCTGGAAGATGGTGATAGGCTTCCTGTTGATGACAAGCTTGCCATTCTCAGCCTTGACTGTGCCATTGAATTTGCCATGGGTAGAGTCACACTGGAACATGTAGACCATGTAGTTGAGGTCAATGATGGTAACAGTCTCCACTTTGCCAGATCCAGAGCAGAAGGCAGCCTTGGTAACCAGGTGCCCAATACAGCCAAATCTGTCCACACTGACCTTCATCATCTTATCTAAGGGACAAGGCTGGCACTGCACAAGAAGATGTGGCTGTCTCTGGAACAGGGAGGAGCAGAGAGCCTTCCCCCAAATTTCAAAGCTAGTTAAGAATTAGGAAATAAAGAGTTTCTCCTATAAATGTGTTCCTACTTAACATGGTCACAATTTTGTCCATTTCTAAACAGTTAGAACCACTCACTTATACACAAACTATACATTTTACAGGAGCATACAGTTAACTTCTCCAGAATTTTAAGAAACTATCTTCTTCTCTGTTCTAAAATTTTCATATTCTCTTGATTGTAGACCCCATTTCCCTGTGCCAATGCAAAAGTTATGACACTCTGAACTGGAGTAGCCAAAATACGGTCACAAACCCCATAGCACTGGTCTTCTGAGAGCGAGCAGCAAAAAACAAAACAGAGAGAATAGGCTAGACTATTGTTCCTTCCAGTAGCATTTATTTCCCCGTTTTTGTGCCTTTATATATTTTGTCCCAAATCCAACACTTGTTGCTTGAGCAACACTATCACTGGAATATTAGAAGACTGGAAAGAAGACACTCTGAGTAACTCGTATTTGTACTGAATTTAGTACAAACCATTCCTGACTTACAATGGTTGAGATTATGATATTGATTTTGATAATGCAACAAAAGCAGCACATATTCAGAAGCCATGTTTCAAATTTTGAATCTTAGCATTTTCCCCAAGCTGCCAATATACAATAGGATTCCCTCTTTCAATGCTTGGTAGCACTAGAGAGTTTCAGCAACCAACCAGCCAGAGGTTATAGATGGTGGAGGGTTTTCAAAAACTTATATGAGCTATTTGATGCTTCACTACTAAATAGGCTCTGTGTTCAATGACCTTGCCCAACAATAAGCTACTATAAATCTTTAGAGTTGTAGAAGTTCGGTCAGACTGAGTTGTACTGTTCCATAATTTAGGTCTGTTGCAATTTCTATTTAGCAAAGGGTTTATCCGAGTTTATCTTTATTATAAATGTCATTTCTACTTTGTTCCCTGTCTGTGTATTTATATATGTGTTTATATATATATTTGTATATATATATATATACACACACATATACACATGTACACATATATGTGTGCATATATATCTACATCTCTGTGCATGCCATTTGGGCACAGCTTCTTTCCTGATTGTTTGCTGATTCTCAGTGAAGCTGTAAGATTTTTGATATTAAATAGTATGGTGTGTCACTCTTTGGGTGGTTTGTATGGCACAAGACACACAGAGTTTCCATAAGTACCTGCTGTCTTAATGTGAAAAAAACAATGAGAATCAATAACCTCGAGTCAAATCTGAATGACATTTTTCATAAGGAATTTGAGTCCCTGTGTCCTTTCCTCTTTTGTAGCTTGAGCATTTGTCAGAGCCCTTTTCAGCCAGACTGCATTAAGTAACTGCACAACTGCAAACCTCGGAGAAATGCAATAACTAAAAACTATTGACTAACTGAAACCTGAAGGACTACATGTGGGTTCTATCAGGCTACATGCTCTTTCTAGCAAAACTTGAGCTGGAATCACTAGAATGGTGCATTAATATGTTGGTTTTCATGGCCTGCTCAGAGCTTTCTAGCAGATGGTCCAAGACAAAGGCTGTCTGACAAGTTCCTAAATAAATCTGTGGTTGCTGGGTTGGTCACATTGAAGAACTGCTACTCTTATATCCCTGCTCAAAAGGCTAGTGGTTGGTACTACAGAGACATAGCTCCGACAGTCAGCTTTGTATTGCTGGCTAATACTAACCCTAACCCTCCACTGGCTAATGAGTAAGGATGGATAGAAACACACCTCATTCACAGGTTACCATTGTTCTTCCCTGCATCTTTTTATAGCACCCCATTCTTGCAGCTGTTTGAAGGTGCACAGGGAAATGGTCTTATGGGTTTATCAAGGTTGAATGATGCCTTGTAGATTAGATGGACTCCCCATTATTGGACTGTGACATGAAAGATGTCACAAAACACACATAGCATGACTTGGTCTTTTCAAACTATAGATCTAGGGATGGACATGGGATCTGTTTGTAAGAAAGGAGGAGAGAAGCTAAATTAATTGTAAGGAAGTCACTTTCCAATATGTCCCATAAAAAAAGGAAACTGAAGAAACGTAACTCACATAGCACCTGGTTCAGGTCTTTCTTATTACTGTGAACCAAGAAAAATCACAAACAAGGTTGAGATCAAAGCAAAAGCAGTTTAACTCAGGTACAAAAGCAATCTGCAAATCAGGGAAATGCAGGTTCACCTGGAGGCTGAATGAACATTCTGCCCACAAGGTGGCTAGGCATTTATCACAGTTGGCGGCAGGCAGTTCATCAGCTTGTGGGGGTGAGTAGGGCTGACATAGGACGAAGGTTGGAAACTGATAGAAATAAAGCTGGGCACATATTTTGTTAAATACATTGGGGGGTTGTCTAGGAAGGAAGGCAAGCTGGTTCCTTGAGTATTTCTCGGACCTTGCAAAGTATTGTTAAATTCCAGGAAATTGTTCCCTCCAGCAGACTCAGCTCCCAACAAGATGTCTTCATGGAAATCTGTCTCCAGTCAGCAATCTTTAAAGCCAAAGAGGATTTTTGTTCTCTTTTGAATAAAATGAAGCTATTTAACCCTCATAAAATTACTAATATTGTTGTATAAAACCCTATTCTTCTTTTATTTCAATTTACTTTATCCCAAGTAAGGAATTAGATTAATTTATGCAACTCAGTTTTTATGTCATACCCCTGTACAAACCCCTGTAGTGATATTTGTCTAATATCAAATGTGACTAAGCATTTCAAAGACCAAAAGCCAAGAGGATGAGCCCATGTTAAAAATCTTCAAGACTTGGCACATAAGTGTAACTTCATTTTTTAAAAAAAATTTAAAAAGATAAATAACATAAAAAATAGTTACAATATAAATGACAGATCAGAATGTGCCTTTAACATACAAAGAAACTTTATAAATGAACAATTTCTGAACTTTAGTCTTTACTCTGAATTGTAATGCTAAGTGTGGGTCCCCAAGACCCGAGTGTGCATGTAAACTCAAGTGACTTTGCTCCTAAATTATTTAAGATTGATAAATAAAAGTGTCAATAGCTAATAGCTAGTGAGTATACTCCTAAGTTATTTCTGATTGATAAATACAAATGCCAATGGCCAATAGCTGGGCAGAAGAGGCGTGGGTGGGATTTAGATTGCATGGGCTTGGTGTTGGAAGAAGACCATGAGGAGGAGAAGGAGGTACCAGGAGAGAAGGAGAAGCCTCACAGTGGTAAGGTAAGCCATAAAAATGTGGCACTGAAGGCCAACCAATTGGAGTTAAGAGCAGCCCATATGAAATATAGGAAGTAAAACTTGGGGTTATAAATAGAAAAGTAGATTCAAACAACATAGAGGGTAAAAGTCTGCTCATCTCTTGTGCTGTTTAAGGCTTATTGTAAACATAAAGACTGTGTGTGTCTTTATCCAGGAAGTAAATGGTGCAAGGAATGGTGGAAACCCTGGGGTGGAATTAAATACTTTCTACAACAAACAACAAAGGGATCAGTGCATCATAGGAAATGGAGAAATTAACAGCTGCAGAAAGAGAGCTGGGTGTGGTGGCACATGCCTATAATCCCAGCACTTAGAAGCTAAAGCAGAAAAATATGCGTTACATAGTTCAATGCCAGCCTGGGCCACATAAGCCCCTGCCTCAAAGATAAACAATAATAGTAAAAATTAAACCCACAGGAATACCCTTCTGAGAGTTTGTCTAAATCAACATCTTTTGTGTCAACATTTGTTGGGTGTCTCGGACATCCGAACAATCCAGGGTCCTCAGACACCTCAGAACCAGTTCTGACCAAGCCTCTGCATACTAAGACCTGTATCTTGAGTGCGCACATCCTGAGATCTCTCCAAGGTTCAGAACTAGAAGGTTTTTCATAACAAAGGAAATTATAAACAGGGGAAAAGAAACCAAGAAACAATCTTTAACCAACTTGAATTGCAAACAAGGCCCCAGGCATAATAAGTAAAATCATCATCTTTGGTGTAGACAAAACAGGAAGACACAGTTAACACGCCACTGTGCTTAGAAAAGACTGCCCTGGTTTTACTATTCTACAAGCATTTCCAACGTACCAGTCATACAGAATTCAGTCAGACACTTTATTTGATAGTGACCCAAAAGTGATAGTAATCTTGAGACTAAAAATTCCCAAGGAAATTGTTATAGGGCTCCAGAATCTAATAGTAAACTCTACAATGTGGAATCACACGATATCATTTAGATGAACCCTAATCCAGAGAAGTTCATGGTCTATGGTTGTGACTTCAGAAAGAAACCTTTTCTCAACTGTATAGACATATGAATTTACATGTTAATATGCTTGATGTAAAACACCATCTGTGTCTATAGACCAGAAAATACCAATTACCATCTTCTGTAATACAAACACGTAGTGCTGAAATATGCTCATTAGGTAGGCATAGTACTTAATTTTCAAAATAACTTTATTACACAAAATGTGTTTCTCAGGTTTATTTTCATAGAAGCCAAGATTGGTGATGGGCCTATAGTTAGTAATGATAATATTCTGGAGTTTGTACTTCCTAAGCTTTAATCAATACAAACTCCTATCTCACTTTTTTAAAAGATTGTCTCTAAATCAAAATGCATTTAATTAAAATATGCTTCTGTCATGCTTAGCTCATAGTGTGAAAGAAGATATTCAGAACAGGACTCTGTGCCAGGCTTCATTAACACAAGGGCAGGACAAATCAGACTGCTCAAAGGTGTTTATGCCACACTGTGGGGTTTTAACTGCTGTGCAGCAAAGTGTCTGGATTTCCCTGGATGCTTTGGCTTTTCTATTAATAGTTACAGTCATCAAGACTGAGATTTTGAGATTTTTCAGGTGTCATGTTTACATGTGGAGATGCCTGTAATAGCCCCCTCCTTCCTGTGCAGTCCTGGTGAGAAGACACAGGCACAAGTGTAATCTAAAAAGAAAGGCACACTGAAAATTATAAATTGGTGGGGGGACACTTCTCTGAGAATGTAGGATTGTAAACGGGGCTTCACCAATGGTCTTCAGTGTGCTAGAACACTTGAAGCCTGATGCTTTCCTGTATGTGATTTCCAATGAATATTTATTAAGTAAAAAGAAATGAGCTGATGCTCTTAGAAAGCTTCCAAAGATTTTGTTTTCGGGGGAAGGGTAAAATAGAACAGTAAATTCAGTAACCACCCTAGAAAGAGGGACCTAATTTTCTTTCTTTAGAGAATAACCCTTATTACTATTTCTCATTCTTTTCTCTTTTTTCTCTATAGTTACTTAATATTAGAGGCAAATGCTATACTTGTGAATTCAGTCCATTAAATCTTATATGTGTGAAGGATATTTGAAATCCCCATGCTCCTAACAAATAGAAATCAGGTTCACAAACAAAGAGTACCCAACACATTAAATAAACCAGAAGTTCCAGATGGTAAGTAAGTAACAGTAAGCACTGATGAAAATAAAGTCTTGCTTGTGTATAAAAGCACCTATTACTGCTGGGTCTAAGGCAATGACCTTAGAACAGTAGTAGTAGCATAAACCCATGAAGGAGATAATCCCATCATTCCTTAGGGATCTACCATTATTTAACAATGTATCCTAATACCCTCACATATAGGTACTATTGAGCTTGTTTATGAATGAGGAAAGCCAACACTTAGTAACTGTTAAAAGACTTAATTAAGCCCAAGTCTTCATAATCCATATTCCCTCCCTTTATATCTCCTTATTACTGCTATCACACTGCTAAGGAAACAATTGAAAGTCTCCAATTATTCTTTCTGAAACTTATCATTATATTCAACTGTATATTCACTGCTCTTTGGCTTTTTAACTCTAGTCATGTTTTTGACAGTCAAGCATGGTGACAAGAACAGCTAAGAGAGCACACTTTGAACCACAAGCACAGAGAGAGTAAACTGGGGATTGCTTAATCTTTGAAATCTCAAAGCATTCTCCCAGTGGCATAATTCAACCATAAGGTCACACATGTTGTACCCACCCAGACAGTGCCACCAGTTGGAAACCAAGAATTCAGACATCTGAGCCTATGGGGGACATCTCATTCAATCACATTTCCATCCCTAACACAAACCCTGTGTGTTTATGACCATATAATAACACAAACTAAATGTAATCCAACTGGAAAAATCCCTACAGTCTTTTAGTCTCAACATTATTCAAAATCTAAATGCTCTTCTGAGACTCAAGGCAGGTTCTTAATAGCAACCCACTGTGAGGTCAAAACTCAAATTCTAAATTAGAGAGATAGCTCTATTCTTAAAGGCTGGGCTTTCAATCAGAAAGAAAGAAAGAAGGAAAGAAAGAAAGAAAGAAAGAAAGAAAGAAAGAAAGAAAGAAAGAAAGAAAGAAAGAAAAGAAGGAAGAGGAAGAGAAAGAAAGAAAGAAGCAAAGGAAGAAAGAGAATTGCACACTTCCAACATATAATAGCCCAGAATTATAAAAACATCTTTTATTTGTCTGATATAATTATTGTCTCTGAGGATTTCTGTCTCTGCTGCAAACCTAGGCCAACTCTGGGAAGCTTGTAGAATCCGTATAATTTACTCTAGGCCTAAAATGATTTTAGCATCTGAAACTTACTCCTGAATAAGCTTACCCTTTCTAGCTGGTTCAACTCAGTTTGCTCAAACTCCTCTCCAAGCTGATTGGTTTAATATGACTTCTCTCACTTGGCCTCTCCAGAATTGCTCTGCTTAGCCTATCTAACTCTGGCAATATGTTCTAGTCTTCTGGCTTCTTCTCATTCTCTAGTTCATTCTTTTTTTACCTTCATCTATTTTATTCTCTCCTCAACCTGTCTCTGTAAAACTGGCCAAATAAAGCTGCCCCCCCTGCACTAATCTTTAAGTAGCTTACATTTCCTTTCTATTCTTGTGATAATTAGGCATTTGTCAAATATTTCTATGATGTCTCACTTTATTGGCCACTCAATTAGACATCACTTTCAAACACGGATATTTCCTTCCACAAACTATCTTTATTGTTTGGGTGTAAAGGTATGTACTAAAGGCATATATGTATTCTTGGTGTTGTGTGATTACTAATAATCCCACATCAGACTCAATATTAATTTGTCTTGAAATCTCTTTCACCAAAGAAATTAGTCCATTGCTTAAGTTTAGCTTCAAGCAAATTCTTAGGACAAAGGCAGAAAGCAGCCACATTTTTTGCCAAAATATCACAAAAAAAGGGTCTCTAGCTTAGTTGCTTATATTGCTGCTCTTTGAAACCTTCAGAGCTGAAGCTTCACAGCACAAGTTGCTGCCAGCACTGTCTTTCTGGATCCTTCTAAGAAGGTCTATGAAACTCCAACATCCAATTGCTTTTCTAGTCCCAAGTCCCACAGTCTGCCTCCAAACAACAGAATGATCAGTTCTGTCATAGCACCAGGTCACTCCCTGGTATCATCTTCTATATTAGTTATCTTTCTATTGTTGTGACAAAATGGCATGCCCATTGCAACTTATCAAACAGAGAATTTATTTAGGATTGTGGTTACAGAGGGATGAGAGTCTACCATAGCAGGGAACTATGGCAACAGAATCATCGGAAAGCTCACATCTAAATTCATAGCTGAATGGTGTGCTATTTGTGGATACTACTAGCATGCATGAAGCCTCATTTTCCATGTTGATTCTTGAACTGGGAAACTTCTATTAAATTGGAGTTGATAGCTTCTAGTTTCCATGCTATGTGGCCTTTATTTATTTGCTATTTTTATTCAAGTTGAATTAAGAGTTTTTCCTTTATTTGCTTGTTCAATGTTAATTGTCTTATACAGTTTGGGCTACTGTTTTGAGGCATTTTGAAGGGGTCTGTAAGAATCAAGCTAGCAAAAATGACTCATTGATGAGATATTTGAGGATGTTAAGATGGTCAATAGATTGACCAATTGATGTCCCACAGATATCAGTCGGAGTTGTAAAATGGGCTCACAAGAACTGATTTCTGCAGTTCCTAAAATTCACTTAAGGTAACTGAAAGCTCTTTCACCGGAGGACTGTATGTCACCATTGTTCTGTTACCATGTTGGCAGTGACTCCTGAGGAAAGCAAGTCACATCCATCAGCAACAGACAAATCCATTGTTGATGCCATTAGGCGTTCTCGAAGAAGGGCTCAAGAAAAGAGACCACTGTCCTCACCGAGAAGGTTGAAGAGCTCAGTGAGGATGAAATGGAACATGTGCTCACCATTATGCAGAATTTGTTCTGGTACAAGATCCTAGATAATTTTCCCCAAAAAAGACAGAAGGGTGGTAAAATAGAGTCAAGTTCTGGAAAATTATTTAGTAAACAAGCTCCTAAGGACCTGAAATAACTGAGGATTAGAGTCCAAATTGGGCTTTCCCTCTTTATGACTTTTGTGTTAAGGCTACACAGTAAGACCACTGACTGTACAGTGGGTATATGCAAGAAAAAATAAGTGTGTAAGCCTTACTGGTTCTTGTATAAAAAAATAAATGGGAGTTGGTTATCTTTAAAATATTTCTTGTTAAGTAAATCAAATTGTTTAATTAAGTAAATGACATCCTTTCTGTATGAGCGGGTTTAGAGTTACAGTAATAAACATTTATATAACTTAGTGATCTGTCAAGATTAGATACTAGGTATTTATAGAGTTAAGGAAAATTACAGTAAAATAGATGTTTAAAAAGTTGAAAGTTCCATAAAAAAATCACAAAATGCACCAACAAAATCTCCCATACACCTCAGTATTGTCTGTAATTTTGGTTACTACTTTTCTAATGCCTCTTCAGATAACAAAAGTTATGAAATATCAGTGTTTACAGAGATTTTTGAAGAATCCTTCTATTATGATTAATCTGCTTCTTAATCCCTAGTATCATGCTAGGGGCTAGAGTTGTAAGCAATAGAATAATTGTATACACATTAGTTTCTGGGCTTCCACATTTCAAGTGCTGCCTCCATTACCCACCATCCTCCAGTGAAAGTACCACCTTGGGAATGCTAGTGCACATCACAAAGATGTATAGTAGAAACATTACACAATGCTTTCCTTTACCACGATATCCAGCACCAACTTAAGGGTATCCCACTAGACCAGAAATAAATACATCCCCAGTGTCCTCACAAATGCCCGTGGCCACTTCTACTGTTACCTTACCAAAGAGAGGAGTTGGTGGTGGGGACAGAAGTAAGAACCAGAACAAACACAGACAACTGTAAACATGTCATCAGATTGATATTTGGGGATGGGGTGGGGGGACACATCTCTCAGAGTCACGGAAGGACTCTGCTACCACCTCACCGCCTGTTGACGTTCTTCTGAGAAGATGTCATTTTGATACACCCAATCATTAAGAGGCATTTCTATGTCAACGACCCTCCTTTACTGTGTTTCTGTTGTGTAGATAAAAATAAGAATATCCTGCTTAAAGGTCAGAGGGAAGGAGAAGCGGCAGGCCACAGAGTACAGAGAGAAATACAAAGATGGCTACATTTGAGGAAAAGCAGGAGTCCCACGTGGTTCAATGAAGCTTCTCCTAGGAGAAATCAGGAACCTTCCATGAACGAAGAGATGCCCCAAGATATTCTACTTGCCAGTTGGGTGTTAGAAAGACCAGCCTTCTTTATATCCCCCTTCCCACCAAACATGTCACCCAGTAGCATGGGACCTGGTCTACCCTGGAAGAAATGATAACGGAAAAAGGGAGGAATATAGATATTGAAGAAAATCTCAGACAGAAGCCAGTGCCACTATCTGGGATAGTCAAGTCCCAATAACTACTCACAAAGCTGTCACAGACAGGAAAGAGGGTGTCTCGATGGAGATACCTCACACATGCCAGGAAGAAAGAAAAAGTTCCTCAGGTTTGCAAACTGAAGAAGATCTCAAGAAAACTGAAGTCTCATTTATTGTCAAGGTTAACCTTTTAATTGCATAAAACATGGAGAGAGCCTATGTTTGTCATTTTCACAAGGCTACCTTTACTGTACAATGTAGGCTTTTATTCAACAACTGTATGAGCTAGTGACATGACACAGGACTTGACTTACATAATGGGAGAGCCTACACTCCTTTCTTCTGTATCGCTCCTTCAGAAGCCACCATTAGGTAGCTAAGCTGTGGCCTTCTAAGCCTTTCCTAGCAGCTAATAAATGCATATGTGTGCGCCAGTTTGTACTTGTGAATGCATGGAGCCCAATTCTTCTACATTGTGGCTGGCCCCTTTGTGCCCAGAGCCCCACTGATTTCAAAGAGGGTTTTGTAGGTGGAGTGACAGCTTGGAGGTGCAGAATTTAGCTCTTCTGGGTGATATGATCACATAACAAAAGGCTGCTGTAACCCTTCAAGAAGGCAAAGTTAAGGTTACTGTTGGACTTCCGTTCTGAATTGCTAGTATCTAGGGCAATCCAGAGTCTGCAGCCCCACCATGCAATATTTCACAGTTTTCTACAGTGAACAGAAAAAGAAAGAGAAAAAAATTTTGTAAGAGATAGGAAACCTTTCAGATCTGTGCATTGGGTCAAAATATTAAGAAGAAGAAAAAAATTTCTGCACATCCATGGTTGAAAAGCAGTCGAAGTAAGTTTTAAAACATTGCAGACACTTAGGAAAGTCCATACTATGCCAGAAAGGCAAGCAGATTTGTGCACAGATGTCTACATTTTTGTTTCATAAGGCTCCAACACAAAGGAAGTAGGGCTCCATAAGCCCAAACTTGGTCACAAGGCTCAGTCATATTTCAGTCCCTTACAGACCAAAATGAGGATCATCCCTCTTAAACCAGACTGCTTTCAAAATGAGGAAATTGTTGTCTTTTAGTTTGTTCTTTGTGAGGCCAATGAAGAGCAATGCTAAATGCCATGTACACCGCACTAAGTTGTGCCCTCCCACTCAGAAGGAAAGCAGGACAGTTGTGATCTCACAGATCCACACAAATTCAAATGTGAGGCTGCAGTCACTGAGGAAGCCGGCCATACCAGAAACCCCTTCCCCTCAGAATCTCCCAACAGCACCCTGCCTTTTCCCATTCTTTATCTAAGAGTGGAGAGAACTCCTTGCAACCCAGCTTAATCCATTTTCTTGGTTGTTGTTCCCACAACAAAATATCTGTAAAGGAAAGATGATTTACTAACCTTATTGGAGGCTAAAAAAGACAAGACACAGTGGCCTGATCCGTTTGGCCTCTGAAGAAGCCTCATGGATAGGATGCCACAGTGACAGCCCTGCATACATATGGCGGTGATCACGGGGTGAAACAGGCAAGATATGAAGGGGTTTGACATGGCCCTACTGAAAGGAAACCTGCTAGGGTCTCAGGAGAATTCAGTGAGTCCCTTCCAAGGCAGTCTCTAAGGACATAAGCACTAAGCTCACACTAAGCCCCACCCACTCCCTACAAGTTATAGTCTGTTAATGCAATGACACCAGGGACCAAGCTTGTAGCACGTGAAGTTGGGGATGATCCACTCAAACCATGTCTAAGATGTACCAGGAATGTTCCACTCAAACAGTATCTAAGGTATACCAGGGAGTGTGACTAAATGCAGAGAAATTAGAGCTTGGCAGGCCAAGGTCATAGCTGACCCCTTTCTCCATCTCATTACTACAGGGTGTTCCAGCCTTCATCTGAACCCTCTGAGGGCTTCCTGATCTTAGAAGAGTTGAGGGGGGAGGGCGGAAGGGAAAAGGGGAGGGAGGGAGAGAGAGAGAGAGAGAGAGAGAGAGAGAGAGAGAGAGAGCCCTGGAGAACTTGCAGAGAAGAGTAGCCACCTAACACTTTAACAGGGTTATAGATATGAAAGGTAACCATGGTTCTCCTATACGAAAATGTATCCAACTTTACCTTACCTTCACTTTTTTCTAGTGCCCCATGGTGACATGATCACCTGGCCTCACCACACAGGTTGCCATATGACACGGTGAGGCTGCGTATACTTATCATTTTACTTCCTGTCTCCCTCATTTCCAGTGGAAACTCTACAAAGACCAAGATTTTAACCTGGTACCTAATGTTTAATAAATTTGCTCTTGAACTGTCTTGATGACTAGCGGATAGATAAGTATTATAACAGCATTAGACATAATACAATGAGCTAGCTACAGGTGTGTAGCTAAGAATGGGGGCAGAGGCACAAATTACTATACTTACAGATGTATAAGTAAGGCTGTAGAAGACTAGTTATCACAGGAAGAAACAAAGGATAAAAATCAGTCTCCTGAGAGGTGCTGCCAGATCCTGACCAGTACAGCTGTGGATGCTTGAAACCAACCATCGGACTGATCACAGGGATCCCAATGGAGGAGTTAGGAAAAGGACCTTATCTGGCATCAATGAGAGGAGAGGCCCTTGGTCCTGTAAAGGTTTGATGCCCCAGGAATGCTAGGGCAGTGAGGCAGGAGTACGGGGGGGGGGGGGGGGAAGCACCCTAATAGAAACAGGGGAAGGGGAAAGGGATAGGGATAGGGGGTTTGCCTGGGGGAAACAGAGAAAGGTGCTAACATTTGAGATGTAAACAAAAATATTCAATTCTTTAAAAAGGATAGGAAGGATGTTAAACATTCTTGAATGCAGTACCATTTAACTGTTTGGATTCTTTGCCCATTGAGAATCTGACAGATGCATTGTAAACCCAGAAAGAAATGCACATGAATGAACACATTAAAGCCTCCAGCGTTTCACAAAACAACCAACAACAATGATTCTGCTCTGAAAAAAAGAAAATCTAAAGGAGAAATTAACTCTCTAAAGAAAATGAAAGGGGGCGTTAAATCAGTGAAAACTACCTCAAAGATGTGATCATACTGCATGGCTTATTAAAAAGAAAGAAAGAAAACCAGGACCTATAGAAATGCTTTATAGGTAATAATGATTGATAAGTCAGTCCTCTACCTATAATTCCACAATCTCCTCTCTCTCTCTCTCTCTCTCTCTCTCTCTCTCTCTCTCTCTCTCCCCCCCTCCGTCCCTCCCTCCCCCCTCCCTCCCTCCCTCCCCCCTCCCTCCTTCTCTCTCTCTCTCCTCTCCCCTGACTTTCCACCTTGACAATTCTCACCATGTAAACTTTTCTGTCTTCCTTATGTGTGTTGTTTCTCTTCTGCCCTCATCATTTAGATTTTTAGCGATACGAGTTGCCGTTTTTTGTTGTCTGGCTGGAGCACAGCAAACACTGGAACATGTACCCATGTACCGACTAGATAAATAAGTTGGACTCCAGCACTGTCCCTTTCAGTCAGCTCTTTGACAGTGTTGACTGAGGGTGCAGCCCAAATGACAGGCTGTTTATCATGAGTCAGGACACCAGATCTTGTTAGGATATGCTGGTGAACTCTCTATCTTTATGTCAATAGATCCTAAATCTTTTAAGAAAGAACATAAAGCGCTTTTTCCAGTAGTGTGGCAGAAACAGAACTGGAACATTGGTAGAGACTCAGTTTCCACCTTACCAAGAAAAGCAACTCATAGTCAGAGTAAATGATGTCAGCATCCCATGGACAGAGGGCACTGCCTGTAGAGACTAAAGAGGATACAGGAACCATCCGGAAGAAATTCTCACCGTGAATGAGAGGCTACAGTAGTTGATCCCCAAAGCAAAAGTATTGCAAGGTGCTTTACACACCTGCAACATGAGGGTTGTATACATGGCCATGCTCTTGAAGGCAGGCCTCTAGCTTATTCCCTCTAGTGGGTAGGAGCCTGCATCATTGGTTGACTGAGCTGGAAAAATTTACAGTAATTCCCACTGAATTCATCCAATAGTTATTGGATTGACTAAGCACATCATCTCTTAAGCCTTCTGAATATTACATTAATTATTAGTATGTTTGCCAGGACTTACCTTTATACTCAGTCTACAGTCTTTGGTTTTAACGAGACTCTGTGTCCCCCAGAGGAAACTCAAAAGGTCTATGGTGAGAGCAACTTTCTAAAGTTGATTATTTCCTGGACATTTTGGTGAGAGGTCACAGTTTTCCTGGGAAATTATAAGAAAGGCTACTGTCAAATGGGTAGGGTTGTTTGTTTGGTAATTTTGGTTTTTGTTTGTTTTTTTGTGTTTTTTCTTTTAAGATTCTGGGGATCGCCAGTCCGGCAGTGGTGGCGCACACCTTTAATCACAGCACTTGGGAGGCAGAGGCAGGTAGATCTCTGAGTTCAAGAGGCCAACCAAATTTCCAGAGTGAATTCCAGGATAGCCAAAACTACACAGTGAAACCCTGTCTTTAATGAATGGATGGATGGATGGATGGATGGATGGATGGATGGATGGATGGATGGATGGATGGATGAAATAGAATATAGAACACAGAGACACATAGACACTTTCTAAATTTCCCAGGATGACATTGAATCTACTCTGTAACCAGGCAGTCTTTGAACTTGTGATGTTCCTTACTCCAGGTAGCTGAGTCTACTTGAGAAAACAATATATTTACATTAACATTCAATGTAACAGTCAAAATGTAAAACACATAGTGATTATATTTCAAAAGTACTTCTTTGGCTTTAAAAGGTGGAACTTAAATTAATCATTTTTTTTTTAATGTTCAGGACTTACGACATAACTTTTAGCAAAGACATTAGAGAGAACCGAATCTACAACAAAGAAATGTTTCCTTTCTCATATGAGGGGATGGCAGGTAGCCTCCTGATTCTTTAAAGGATCCAGTTCTAAAAAACACCTCTTGGATACACCTAATCCTGCAGAGATTTGATACACCAGGGTAGAGGATACTGTGGAGGGGTTGGGGGAGGTGCTACCCTCTCAGAGTTGAAGGGGAGGGAGTCTGGGAGGACGAACTCTGGGAGACAGGACCAGGACAGGCAAGGGGAGAGCGTATGTAGGGAGAGGTGCTGTTTCCCTGATTGGTTCTTGATTTGATTAATAAAGAAGGCAAAAGCCAATTGTTGGGTAAAAGAAAAAAGGTGTGACCTCCAGGTCCCCAGGAATAAGACAAGAAACACACAAAAAAGTGGGAATTTTGGGCCAGACTTTGGCATGAGCAGCTTGAACAACCATTTAAGGCTTGGGGCACCTGGAAGGGTGGGAGGTGGTGAAGAGGTTGTTAGCTGTTAGCTGGTAAGATTAGGGCAGGAGATTCTTTACCCAGCAATTGTGTGATCTGGCTGGTTTTACAGTAATAAAGAGGTCTAGTGTTTTTCCTCTGCTCACCTAAGTTAGGCAGGAGAAAGAAGATGGGATGGTTGACCGAAGCTTGGCAAAGCTAGTTGGGAGGAAGAGGTAGCCGGTAAGCTCAGACTGCAGCTCCTCACAGTCCCTGGGCATAGCTGGTAGAGTTGAGCCAGGAGAAACAGGCAAATCAGAAATTAGGCTGTGGGCAGCTGACCTCTGACGTAAGCTAGGAGTGTGGGCTGCAGCATCGGGCAAAGGAGCTGCATGGTTTTGGTTTTTTTGTTTTTTTTTGTTTTGTTTTGTTAATTAATTTAATTATTTACACATGACAGGGATGAGGCAGCATTGGAGACATAATTAATTAACTAATTAACTAAAAATTTAAAAACTACCTCTTGGCCATAGTACCAGGCAGTGATGTCCTTCCCAAAGAAAGACGGGGTCAAGGTTTCTCACACTTTTCCCACTCACTTATGACCCCTTTTCACACGCACACACACATACACACACACAAAATTTCCTGCAACCAGAATTATAAGCATAAAAGATGATATACGGATCAAGCATTACTAATAATAAATGCTAAAGAAATTTATTTTGAAACAGTTCTTGGAATTAGGTGAAAAATAAGAAACAGTTCCTTGGATTATAATTTTACCTTTTATTAAAGATGAAAGCAAATTTGTATACTAGTGATATAAATGTGCTTATTTTTTACATTAATAAATCAATTTTAACTATTTGACAATTTAAGATATAGATATATTCAAAGACCTTTTTAAAATTTTATAATTTCAAATACTGAGAATACCATTTTGCATAAATGTGAATTTTTTTAAATGGCAGAAGTATGTTTATGCCTACTTCATTAATTATTAAAATTCTATCCTGATCCCAAGAAAAATTCACTTAACAAATATTCACAGACTTCAATTCAGCAATTCAAACAATTTTTGAAATCTAATATCCTAACACAGTATACTTTGGAGAAATGCTAACTTGATATTTATATGCTGAGGAAAAGATTAGAAGTCCTAGTTTTTCAATATAAAACTTCATGTTAGATGTCCGGATTCTGAGCTAGTGTGTTTGGAGCAGCATTCATTGGTAGTTTGTGACATGATGTCATCTGTTTGCACTACTGATGTCATCCACTATGTATTCAGAAGTCACATGATACAGCATGGATAGACATAGCCATAAATTCGGACACATTATTGTTTTATTGTACATTCAGAAAACCTTTACCATTATCAATCTTTTTTGCCCAACCCCACATGTTTAAAAAGTAGCACTAGATAAAGTTTCTAGTGATCACAATTACAATACAGCAAGACCCCAAACTTCTGAAGTGTTAAACTCAACCCTTCACTGTTTCTAAGTATATCCATGATGGTTTCCTACTTCCCAGATTTAGAAAGAAGGGCTGGATCCCTGTCCTTCACGGAGTAGCCAAGCCATGCATAGCTTTGGAAGTCAGAGTGAAGTCTGTTACTCTAATTGTATAAATTGTCGGCAGTAATCTTCGGACTTGCAACTACTTCCTTGGCGCTCACAATGTTGATTCTTCCAAGGGAGCATTACTTTGCCTAGTGTCCCATAGTGTGGGATGGGAGGAGGTTATATGTTACATACAGGAAGTATTCTATGAAAGGTCAAGTAGGGTTTTAACTGTGTTTCTTTATGTTTATGGGCAGATGCCTATAAAACTTTAGAAAAAAAAAACCTGCTCAGTTATTTATAGGCGCTTCCTGTGCTCCATCATCTGGGCAGGAAGCTCCCTGTGCTCATGACTTAGCAGCTGGACGATCCAAAGAACTATCTCCTTCATTTCTCTTCTTTCCTCTTCAACCCCTCCACCTATCCCACACATGACCTGCCAGCAGAGTCTAGACTCCACAGCAACAGGAAGACTGACAGGTTAGGAGACCCAAAGGGAAAGAAGTGAGACCTTCTCTCGGGTCAACCTAAAGGTTGAGTGACCTAGGGCTTCACATCCTCCTGTTCCCATTAGCTCCACAACACCCTCGTGCAGCCAATAATTTTTCCAATACTACAGGCAAGAGCATTAGCAATTTGACAAAGCAACTTTGGCTTTTTTTTTAACCTTTTGCTAGTCTTGCAAAAATTCCAGCCAAAGCAAAAGAAGTTGGTTGAGATCAACTGAAGAATCAAAAACGCAAGCTCTCTGCAACACTGTCCTGGAAATGTGAGAAGCAGAAGTAACGGTAGCTACCGTTGTTGAGGCAAGAAGTTAAAATATAGCATGCTTTATCCCATGTTTATCTGGCTTTCTTTTCAATCTTTCTGTTTTAAACGCTATTCCAGTAGCACTCATGTCACTAGGCTTATAGGTTTGAGATGACCAAGATGCTGATGATTTTATGAATGCTAGTGGGGACTTATCATTAACTGCAAATCCTAACAAAATATAATCGTGGTCTTATACATGCACTTAAGACTTCCGCTAGATTCAAATGAGACCCAGAGCCCTTAAATGCCTTGCTGAGAGAGGAAGATAGGACTGTTTACCTCTACAGTTGGATATATCTCCAGCCAACAAACCTGTATCCCAAAAGGGGACTCCTACTGGCTTAGAATTCTAGAGACAGTTCTGCATCATTATAAATACAATATATGTTTAAATGTTTTATAGAAAGCAAGACACTAAAGCTAGGATCCAGGAACATAACAGATATGTGGTGAATGCATGCTGTCTAAACAAATGAAGATGTATTTCCACAACTGAATTTCTGTATCAATGACATTTTTCAGTTTTAATAATTTATAGTCAAAAGCTACAACATAATAAATTACCATAGGGATCAGTTGCTTGCGTTATTTTCAATAAAATAGCTCTTCAGAAAGACAATTTCAAAGGCATTTTAAATTATTTCACTCATTTAAACATATATTGTATTTATAATGATTTTAACATTTGGTGCAGAACTGTCTCTAGAACTCTAAGCCAGTGGGAATTGTCTCTTGGGATAAGTGTTTATTGCCTGGAGACATATCCAACTATAGAGGTAAACAGTCTTACCTTCCTCTCTCAGCAAGGCACTTAAAGAGCTCTAGTTCTCATTGTCCTTACTTATCAAGAGTGAGGTTGGGTTTGATGTGTTCCAAGGACTGTATCAACTTTGGTTCTTACAGAGTTCACAGAATATGAGCAAGCAGATGCTTCTTCTTCGAGGTGGGTGGGACTCTTGGTGATCATCATTCTCAAAAAAAATCCTTTTCTTCTAGACATATTATCTCCTCTCCCCACACCTGTCCCCGCCCCACCTTTCCTTTCCTCTGTGTGTCTATGAATGTGTGCAGGTGTGTATGTGAACCTGTCTCCTGACACTAGCTCCATTACCACCCTATCTTTGTAATACCACCAAATAAAAAAATCTGTGCTCACAGATGTCAGTGATTTACTATCTGCATAAACTAGGGTGTTTTTAAGGGTAAAAGACGTACATGGATTTTTGTGACAGCCCAGGCACCAATTCCAGTGACTAGAACTCTAAGATAGTACGTCAAGCATGGATTGAAGATCCATGTACCAAAATATTGCTTAAGGGAAGCCTTTTCTCACTCCCCTGGAAAGCTGGGCAATAAAGGCTGTGGGAGGAAAGCCCTTTAACCAGCCTTTTTATAAGCACCCTAGGTGATTGTTCTGCCCCCTGAGGCTTAATAGACTTTGAGACATGTGGTCAATAAATATGTGTTGCATGCTGAACGAATGTTTACAAAGAAGGGAAAATGTACCTCGCTCTCCAGAAAAGGATTTGGGCTCAGACACAGGCAAAATTGGAAAAAGAAGACAGCAACCTTTAATCAGCAGCTCTTAGGGCCTTCTGCAAAGGGAAAAGGATTCTTCCCGAGGAAGAACAAATCAAGGCATAGATCCTCCAAGCTTATGTATCCAGATACTGATATCACTTTAAATTGATTCAATTGGGCTGTCCTGTCCCCTACTTCCGTCTGTCTGTGACAGCTCAAGGGTGTCCCAGAACCTTGTGTGTCCCACCTACTACAAACACTTCTCCATGTTGGTAGGTGGTATGTACATATGCAGGTAATCAGCAGTATTCTACCTTCATATAGAGAGAGCAGTTTTAGTTCCCCTTGGTTCCCACTCCTTCCATTTCCTCCTGCCATAGGGAAAGGTTCTGTCAACTTTCCTTCTTTGTTCTCCACCTTAATTCCAGTTTTTCCTCTCTCACCAATCATACACACCCATGTTAAGAAAGAGAAAAGCAAGTGTCAACTTGTTGGCTGCCTGCATGCCCACTGGCCTTAAGGATCATTGTTTCTGAGAGATACTTTCATGGGGAATATCTTGAAGCCTGTAAGCCACATCCTCTCAGACACAGAGCCCCTGGAGCCATTGACACACTAGCTCTGAGATCTCATTGTTTAGATCTGTTGTCTCCTGTCTCCAGGGTACTCTCCAGTGCACACTCTGAGATGGTCCTCACTAGGTTTCACTTCCATAGCCCACATCTGGTCTGGTGCAAACTGAAAACTTCAATGCCTCTGTAACCAGGTTTTGCATTTACTGTGTGCTATGTGAGGTAGAAGAGGAGCACAGAAAGATTGGATGAGTTCTAAGACATATAAATGAACACAAATTGTCTTTATTTTAAATTTTCTCCTTCATTATGCTGGGATTTTTCTTTCAGTTTCTTTTTATTGGATATTTTATTTATTTACATATCCCCTTTCCTGGTTTTCCCTCTAGAAACGCTCTATCCCGTCTTCCCTCTCTCTTCTTCCATGAGGTTGATTCCCTACCCACCCCCACACACACGCCCACTCCCAACTCTCTGCCCTGGCATTTCCCAACACTGGGGCACTGAACCTTCCCAGGACCAGGGGCCTCTCTTCCCATTGATGTCCAATGAGGTCATCTGCTATATATGCAGCTGGAGCCGTGGGTCCCTCCATGTGTACTCTTTGGTGGGTATTTTAGTCCCTGGGAGCTCTGGGGCGGGGAAGGGGGGTCTGGTTGGTTGATATTGTTGTTCTTCCTATGGGTTGCAAACCCCTTCAGCTCTTTCAGTTCTTTTTCTAAATCCTCCATTGGAGACCCCCTGCTCAGTCCTGTGACTGGCTGCAAGCATGTGCCTCTGTATTTGTCAGACGTGGGCAGTGCCTCTCAGGAGACAGCTATATCAGGCTCCTGTCAGCATGCACTTCTTGGCATCCACAATAATGTCTGGGTTTGGGACTCTAGATGGGATAGATGCTCAGGTGGGGCAGTCTCTAGATGGCATTTCCTTAAGTCTCTGCTCCACACTTTGTCTATGTATTTCCTCCCTTGAGTATCCCCCCCCACCCCTTCTAAGAAGGACTGAAGCATCTACGCTTTGGTCTTCTTCTTGACCTTCACGTGTTCTGTGAATTGTATCTTTGGTATTCCCAGCTTTTTGGGCTAATATCCACTTATCAGTGACTGGATAGCATGTTTTGTGACTGGGTTACATCACTCAGGATGATAGCTTCTACTTCCAACCATTTGCTTAAGAATTTCATAAAGTCATTGCTTTTACTAATGAAGTCGTACTTCATTGTGTAAATGTACCGAATTTTCTGTATCCATTGCTCTGTTGAAGGACATCTGGGTTCTTTTCAGCCTCTGGCTATTATAAATAAGGCTGCTATGAACATAGTGGGGCATGTGTCATTGTTATATGTTGAAGCATTTTTTGGGTACATGCCCAGGAGTGGTGTATCTGGGTCCTCAGGTAGTAGTAGTATATGCAATTTTCTGAGGAACCACCAGACTGATTTCCACAGTGGTTGTACCAGCTTCCAACCCCACCAACAGTGGAGGTGTGTTCCTCTTTCTCTATATCCTCTATAGCATTTGCTGTCACCTGAGGTTTTGATCTTAGCCATTCTGACTGGGGTAAAGTGGAATCTAAGGGTTGTTTTGATTGCATTTCTCTGATGACTAAGAATGTTGAACATTTCTGTAGGTGCCTCTGAGCCATTAGATATTCATCAGTTGAGAATTCTGTTTACCTCTGTACCCCATTTTTAATAGGATTATTTGGTTCTCTTTAGTCTAACTTTTTGAGTTCTTTGTATGTTGGATATTAGTCCTCCATCTGATGTAAGGTTGGTGAAGATCTTTTATAAATCTATGTCTGTCATTTTGTCCTATTTACTGTGTCCTTTGCCTTACAAAAGCTTTGCAGTTTTATGAGGTTCTCCCATTTGACAATTGTTGATATTAGAACATAAGCCATTGGTGTTCTGTTCAAGAAATTTCCCCCTGTGCCCATGTGTTCAAGGCTTTTTCCCACTTTTTTTTCTATTAATTTCAGTGTGTCTGGTTTTATATGGAGTTCCTTGATCCACTTGGACTTTACCTTTGTACAAGGAGATAAGAATAGATTCATATGCATTCTTCTAAGTGCTAACCTCAAGAAGAACCAAAAATGCTGTCTTTTTTTCCCACTGGATGGTTTTAGTTACTTTATCAAAGATCAAGTGATCATAGTTGTGTGGGTTCATTTCTGGGTCCTCAATTCTATTCAGTTGATCTACTTGCCTGTCGCTGTACCCATGCCATACAGTTTTTATCACTATTGCTCTGTTATGTAGCTTGAGGTCAGAGATGATAATTCCCCCAGAAATTCTTTTATTGTTGGCAACATTTTTCCCTATCCTAGATTTTTAGTTATTACAAATGAATTTGCAAATTGCTCTTTCTAACTCCATGATAAAAGCCCAGGACCAGTTGTGTTTAGTGCACAATTTTATCAGACCCTCAAAGACCACCTAATACCAATACTTTTCAAATTGTTTCATAAAATAGAAACAGAAGGAACACTACTCAGTTCATTCTATGAAGCCACAATTACATTCATACCAAAACCACACAAAGAACCAACAAAGAAAGAGAACTTCAGACCAATTTCACTTATGAATATTGATGCAAAATTACTCAATAAAATTCTCACAAACTGAATCCAAGAACACATCAAACTATCATCCATCATGATCAAGTGGGCTTCATCACAGAGATGCATGGATGGTTCAATATATGGGAATATATCAATTCAATCCACTATATAATCACACTCAAAGAAAAAGAACCACATGATTATCTCATTAGATGTTGAGAAAGCATTTGACAAAATTTAACAACACTTCATAATAAAAGTCTTGGAAAGATCAGGAAATCAAGGTCCATACATAAACATAGTAAAAGCAATATACAATTAACCAATAGACAACATCAAACTAAATGGAGACAAACTTGAAACCATCCCACTAAAATCGGGAACTGGAAAAGGCTGACCACTCTTCCCCTACCTATTCAATATAGTACTTGAAGTCCTAACCAGAGCAATTAGACAAAAAAATGTTCAAAGGGATACAGATTGGAAAGTAAGAAGTCAAAATATCACTTTTCGCAGATGACATGATAATTTACTTAAGTGATCCCAAAAAATCCACCAGAGAACTCCTAAGCCTGATTAACAACTTCAGCAAAGTTGCTAGATATAAAACTATCTCAGATAAATCAGTAGTCTTAAAAGAATAAACAGGCTGGTAAAGAAATTAACAGAAAAGACACCCTTCACAGTAGCCACAACCAATACAAAATACCTTGACTCTGACCAACCAAGTGAAAGATCTGTATGACAAGAACTTCAAGGATCTGAAGAAAGAAATAGAATATCTCAGAAGATAGAAAGATCTCCCATGCTCATGGATTGGCAGGATTAATATAGTAAAAATAATGATCTTGTTGAAAGCAATCTACAGAGTCAATGCAATCCCCATCAAAATTTGATTTTAACATTTCAAGGTGACAATAGTATGAAAGCAATGTACATCCAATAGAACCACTCCTTAAGTTCTGAATTTGTATCTTTGCCCTGGGCTAGTGATACATGATGCAGTCTTCGACACACTGATCAAATTGAGCCACATTTATGATCACAGCAGAGGCAACACTGCCTCAGTCCTTCAGTCCACTACTCAAGATAGTCATAATTGGACCAAATATTATAGTCTCATAGGTGTCCTGAGAATTCTTAACATAGAAAAGGTGAGTTACTTGCATTAGATGCATTTTTTGTAACAAGGTTCTTTCAATTTACAATTGATTTTTTGGGAAAGAACTGCATTATAAATCTAATAGCATCTGTGTGGGATTATGATCACTAAAAAGAGCTCGGGACAGGCGGTGAAAGGACTGTGTTGAGGAAACCATTTCAGAAGCCAAAGGGAATCATGGGTAAGTCAAGCATGATGCAGGCCCAGTGGTGCAGTGCCATAATCTCAATATTTAGGGGGTAGAGACAGGGTGAGAAAAAAAAACTGGAGGCTACAGCTGTGTCCTGAGAGGTCTGCCATATCCTGACCAGTACAGATGCAGATGCTGAAAGCCAACCATCAGACTGATCACAGGGACCCCAGTTAGGGGAAGGACTGACAGAGCTGAAGTGGCCTTAATTTGCATCAGTGGGAGGGGAGTCCCTAGGTCCTGTGAAGGCTTGATGTCCCTGTGTGGAGAAATACTAGGGCAGTCAGGTGAGAGTTGGGGAGAAACACCCTCATAGTGGCAGGATAAGGGGGAAGAGAAAGGGGTCTTGCAGTGGAGAAACCAGGAAAGGGAATAACATTACAAATACAAATAAATAAAATATCCACTGTAAAAAGGAACACTGGAGGCTAACTGCGCTTAACAAGATACCTTTCAATATCTTCCCACAAAGCCACCCACGTGCCAGTAGTTGAACTGAAACGTGAGACTGGAGTGAGACTTTGAGGGACAGAAATACATCCCGTAGTATTTTCGTTGGCATCCGTATGTTTTTCCAGATAGAATATGAACATGGTACCCAGTAGCAGAATCAACGTTTACCCCCATTTAAGTTTGCTCTGCTGTCAATTTCCTGGCAAGTGGCCTCATTTGTTCCTTTTATTACTTTGGCATTTTATACACGCAGTACTGAGGTTCGAGCATTTACACTCATATTTTCTCGTCCCCTCTTCTACCGAAATCCTTCTTTCCAAGATTCCTTCCTTCTTGGAGGTCTTCTTCCTTCTTGAACCGTAAACGCTCAGTGAAGTTTGGGGCATCACCAGCCCTTCCCACAGCATGATAAACACAGCAGCTGTGAATTCGCCACTATCAAGGCCAGAAGACACAGTTTCATGATATCCACCCCCAAACTCTAGGTCTCGCATCATGTCCACTTCATTTCCACCATGTTCCCTGAACCTTAAATGAAGTGATGCAGATTTGGGACTGAGCGCCCCATGGTCGCTTGCTCACAACACTTTGACCTGCTGTGGGTTTCCATATTAACGACCAGCAACTACAAAAGGAAGCTTCTGTGATAAGAAAGAGAGCAACAGTAACTTATTTCTATACGAAAAGGTGGATGCGGGCTTTGGAGCGAAGTAATGCAATGGAGGACAAGCGGAGGAAGAAAACCGGAAATGGAAAGGGAGTTCAGGGATGAAGAGTTGGGGAGGGGAAGGGGGTTATTACTTCCTTCCAGGCAAGCAATGGTGACATGCCCCCGTGAAGTAGCTGGAACAGCATTCCTGTCACCAGCTTAGGGATGGTCATTAATGATTTAAGTCTACAGAAAGGGAAGCTCGGCAGCTTTACCAGCGCTGTCTGTGTGCTCATCCGTCCTATGCCTCCCCCAAGTTTCACTTATGAGCCGAACACACCTTAGTAATGGTGAGGAATGAAACATGGTCATGGATGGGAGAAAGACTGAACTGTGGGAGTCCACATCCACAAGTAACTGTCTCTTTATCAGGGTTCACTCCATTTATCATGCCTGGTTGGCATTCACATACTGGAAGCCTAAACGTAATAAAACCTCAACCTTCAATACAAACATTTTTAGCCTATATACTCTATTATACACCTCCTGGTATTGGGTAGAACTCTGGTGATCATGGTTGGAATAGTATTTTTTTCCTATGGTTATGATTTTTTTTTCTATACATGTGAAACAACATTCTGTCTAACCAGATAAACTTTAGGGCTTTTAAATCTTTTTGTCTTTTCTTTGCATGTATATTTTAAAATACTTTTAATAGTCCCTTGAGATTTTCATACACTATACTTTGATCATATTCATACCTCTTCCTCCAAGTCCTCCTGCATCTACTCCCTTCCATTCCCACCCAACTCTGTGTCTTCCCACCACATATCAGGGCTAATTTGTGCTGCCCAAATATTCTTGGATGTGTGGCCTTCCACTAAACTGTGATCCACTTATTGGGGCACTCGTCTTAGAGAGAGAGCTGGCTCTCCCTCTTCTGGCAGCTCACAATTGTCAGCAGTATTTTATTACCTTTTGAAGTTCCTGTAGCCTACTGTCAAGTCCTAAATCCTTAGAGCCTCACTGACTTCCTTTAGTAACTTCTTACCCAGAAATATAATTATCTTACTGAACTTTTAAGACAAGGCTTCAGATGTGCTGTGCACGCTGCTTCAGCTCCCATAGTTATTTTTAAAAGATTGTGATCTTGACTTTGTATATAAAAAGAAACATGTAATGTTTTGTAAAGTAGTAGTTCTCAACCTAGTGAAATGGCACTTTGGTACAGTGCCTCATGTTGTGATGACCCCCAGCCATAAAGATATTTTGTTGCTAGCATAGCAACTACCTGTTGTGTTGGGTATTATATGTAATGGAGGTGATTTAAAATACACAAGGAGTGTGATTTTTTTTAAAAAGATATTTTGTTGCTATTTTATAACTGTAGATGTTCTACTGTTAGAAATTATAATTTAAGTATCTGATTATGCAAACCACCAAAGGAGTCAAAACCCACAGGTTGAGAACCACTGATCTAGAGTCAGCTCCTGTTCCTTGCATCATGGGTATTTTATCTCCTACAAAACTGAGCAGTGGTCTCATTACCCCATTCCCCTGTTATACTTCCTTTGTGAACAAAACCAAAGAACGCATGTGATTTAAATTGTGGCAAGAAGAGCAAACTAAAGCTAACAAGTGGCCAATCACTTTGCAGCTTTCAACAATGGTCATACACCATGGTTTAGTGAATATATACGATATTAAGATGGTGACACAGAGAAGGCAACAAGCAATTAGAGGAGCGCGTGTTATTGTAATGCAAGATACACTTGGTATTCCCTCATGGGAGTCAGAGAGGAGCATTCACAGATGTCAGTTGCCTCTTAGTTCTAGTTTCCCACAAGGAGGAACACTCTGTGTGGTTTTATAGAACATAGACAATACATATATGATGGAGCATCTCCTGATTTTAATATTTAAAAACTGTCAACAAATTCCTACTGTTTCAAAGTTGTGTTTTCATAAGTATGATAGTGGAGTTTCCTTGCTTACTGGCTGTTCGAAACCAAGCGCCACTAGGTGCTTCCTCTGAACTAAAAGTAAAGGTTCTCATAATGGCTAGTGTCTAAAAGTGGAGACTAGAAGCAGAATTCACTCAGCCCCTAGTATGTGGCTCAACATTGAACTATATCAAAATTTTCAACATCGGAACGACCATGTATCATCTTAAAAATACACAAGGCAATAGGCCCAGAATGGTGGTATAGTCCTGTATATTTAGCACATGGGATGGTGAGGCCAAAAAAAACATGAGTCCAACATCATTAGCATTGTCCTGTCTCAAAGCCACAACAATAACATTTGCGTACACTCAAACTGTGTGTGTGTGTGTGTTTGTGTGTGTGTGTGTGTGTGTGTGTGTGTGTGTGTGTATACACATGTTTTAGAAAATTCTAGGCATTAAAAAAAAGGAGGCAATAATTGGGTAAGGAAGATATCAGAGTCCAGCTATAGGCTTTCTTGGTAATTCACACAAGAAAATGAAGTTGAACTAAGGGGAAAGAAAGGAACTAAACATGTAAACTCTTCTAGGGGCCTTGGAGGGTTCATTAATGCTGCTCACAGTATTCAGGCTCCTCCCTCTCTGGTAGCTGACTACACTTCCTCAGTTGGCCAATGACAATGACTGATGAGAGAAAGTGATGGGGTTACTGCCATGACAGGACATTTAATTCCCACCCTTAAAAGCTCTCCCCTCTGGCATCATCCTGACAGTATTAGGACTGTGACAGTTTTACTCAAGTATCTGTGATGAGCCTAAACCCCTGCCTCCTATGATGTTTAAGAAAAAATCCTCTGGCACTGAGAATTTAAGAAGCAATGTTGCTACAGTGTATTCAAAGGACTAACACTACTGTGTATCCTAATCTGTCCAAAGAAGGATCATTACTACAGTGTATCCTAACGCATCCTAAGGAAGATGTTACTTAGGAAGACATTAATGTAACTTCATCTGTCCTCACTGGTACATTAGTCTTATTCTCTTCTTCTTTAAAATGCTGCATCAGAGACAATGTGAATATACCACGATTTTACCTCCTAAATGCAAAATAAGCCAGCTTGTCAAAATCTGAGATGTGCTCTCACTTTCCAGCATGTATTGACCTTTCATATATTTTCCTAGGGTTTTTTTTTTCTAATGATGTTTTTCTACCAGGTAACTACTATCAGTGTATTTCACTAAAACTGAGTTGCCATCTCTCTAACTTTATATGTGTGTGTGTGTGTGTGTGTGTGTGTGTGTGTGTGTGTGTGTGTGTGTGTGCCTATATGTGTGTGTAAATTGTTTGAACTGAATGGTTAATAAATTGGTACTAAATAAGAAAATTATAAATTTATTATACTCATCAGCCCACTAAAGAACTAGACTGCAGAGGTAGGAAGAAAAAATAAGAGAACAGTAACATTTATGGCATAATCTAAGTAACCTTCAATATTGCACTTAACCAACATTTCACCATTCATGGTCCTTCTTGTGACTAGTTTCTTTTTAAAAAATCTAGATGAGTTTGACAAGAATGCATTTTAGGGTCTTCTATTTCAAAATATATAAATAGCTCCAACTTCAGGGAGGCATGATTGTTTCTTGTGAAGCCATGCTGTGATAGGCTGTCCATGGCCCCAGACTCCAGTCTTAGATTTTTTTTTTCATCCGTGAGAGGAAGTATGCCCTGCCTTGTCTTTGAACGACAAAGGCATGACTCCGTGCAGTTGGATCTGTAAAGCTTTTGGCAAACTTGAAGTTGTTGTGAAGGAACAAAATTAAATTGGCTCTTTGGGAGTTTCAGCTCAGCCCAGATAATCTGCTGCTGATGTGAAGGGAATTAAAAAGAGAACATAGTCAGAGTCTTAGGAAGAAATCTCCTACTGTACACTGGAGCTTCCAGAACCTTCTAAGGGAATCAGTCCCCGCATCGTTATCACCTAACATTTTTTTAATCTGAACTGACAGATCACTGGAGAATTACCGTAGGGAAGAAGCCCCATACTGGCAGAAGGAATGGATTAAATCAACCATGAAAATAAGCGCTGGCCCATGTGTCTATAGCCTAAGAGAAATGTGACCAAGCAGAGTGCTGTGTTTAAACCAGGCACAGTAGTCATTGCATTGCTTGTAATGCTTTCTTTTGCAAATCTCCATTTGAAATGAAAAGTGAATCTTCATGCTTTCAAAGCCAGGGCTCGGCTTGCTCTGCCTTCTACAGTTCAAGAATCATGCAATTTGTTTGATTAGCACAGAAACACAGCACATTTCTTTCTTTCCCTTACATCTTTAATCTCATTTATCAAACATGGATTCTCTTGTACCTTAATAAAAGAAGTATGGGGTTTTATTTTTTCCCCCTAGAAAAGCCATGCTCAATAAGTATTAGCATCAATTTAAATGATTCTAATGGCTAGCAAAAAGTAAATTAGCTTTTTAAGAATAGTCAACCAGAAATATAGACAACTGTTCTTCACACTTTTAAAATGATGGGCTTGTGTTCCATGAACTTCCAAATACATGCAAATGTACACTCTATGTACATAGTATGGAGAGAATGGAAACATAGACAAAGCAATGCTCTGAGAATTTCAGACTGCTTAGTCAAACAACAAAATTATAAGTGAGCAGCCACCGTCAGGAAAACTCCCAGCATCCTTACAGGATTCTTCAAACTACTGCAAACTGCAAGACAAGGGTCTCAGACACTGGATTAAAATTCTTAGGTGGGTAAACTTGGCCTCATCTTTAGGGCAAATGAACTTCCCATCAAATATCAACTTTCCATACACAATCCCTACAGAGTTATGCAAACATGGGTCAAGCAAACTATGAAACACATAGGAGCGGTCCAGGGGAAATCAGTTTCAAGTGCCTGGTAAGGGTTCTGATATGATATCATATTTATACCACAAGAGGATTTAAATATTTGATGGAGACCAGCAGGAAAGAAGTTTTTAGACCTTCTTTTTCTTAAGGAAGATCTTACATGTATTAGTAGAACTACATTTTCTCACCTTAATCATTTTACCTATTGGCAAGTAGAGAACTTAGACATACTAGACTCCTAATAGCTGGTACTCTATAGCCATGTCCCTGTCTTGGAGTCCAGGGATGAACTGGCAAGACCACAGATGGTCCTGACAGCTTGTGGATGACAACGCCCTACCATTGTATCCTTAGCCCCTTTTTGTTTCTCCACCTCCTTTTCTATCAGACTATCTGAAATACCTTGCTTTTAAGAAAGCTGCATTTAAAAATTTTTTCCTTACAACTTTATTTAAAGAAGAGAGATACATGTACAGATTTTAAAAGCATTTTGGCAATTCTTTTAGAGGTTTGATAGCATGCATTGAAATCCTACTAGTTACCATAAGCATAAAGTACATGTAAAACAGAATGTAACATGGAAATAGTCAGAGTTTTCTTGGTGTGTATAGATTTAACATAATGATCTTTGGATACCAAAAATTGCCACAAGGCTATATTCCTAGCTCTTGGATTATTAATGATTTAAGGTCTAGGTGTACCACACTCTGAGAGGGTGCTATACACTTACTTTTTTTTCCTAAGAAGGATTGAGACTTTCACTTTTTGGCCTTTGTTATTCTTGAGCTTTATATGGCCTGTGAGTTGTTTCTGGGGCATTCAGAGCTTTCTGGGGCTAGTATCCAATTATCAGTGACTGACAACTGCATTTATTAAGAAATATACATGTATTCACTCCCTTAAGAGCAAATTTTTGTCAATCAAAGCTGTTTATAGCATTTGAAGGTTCCATTAAATATAAACTTATCATCATCCTCACACTGGCTAAGCCAGATAGGTGGATTGATCCAGGCAAGCTTCTTATGGGAAAATAAGTTTCATAGATGTGCACTTAGTTTTCACTGGGAAAAGCTCATCAGTTAAAAATAAGTTTAAGTTCTAAACCAGGCCTTAGTTTGTCCTTGCTTTTGAGAAATTGGCAGTAGAGCTCTTTACAGAAGGGAAGTTCTCTCAGAACTTTGAAGGCATTGCTCCTCTCCTTTCATTTGCAGAGAATCATTAATAAAACAATTGCATTGTAGTTGCAATGTCGCCAGATTTCTAGCTCTTGGTTGGTGGCCAGTGTTCTTTGCAAGATTCTTTCAGGCTTAAAAAAATTCTATTTCTCTCTGGTGTTCTTCAGTTTCAGGAGGAAATTATTTGGGGTAGACCTTGTTTCTCTAATATTGGTAAGAATGTGAGTGGAAATCCTGAGGACTAGGAGAAGTAAGGGAAGAGATCCATATTGCAGTGATATTGTAGATTAATAGGCTTGTTTAGGTAAGTGGAAGGAAAGACTCTTACTTTGGGGTTCTCACATACACATTAAAAATCTTGATTCTTTTCCAGGTGGCTTTTACGATTTCTTTAGAGCAGAGTCTTTACATAATTTTTCTTATATTTTTAGGTCTAGCTTTGATCCATTCTGCCAGACAAGGTAGTGAGGAGGTCAGCTGTTCTTCAGAGAGACCTCAGAAAAGGCTTCTGGATTCAGGGGATCTCATTCTTTTTGTTTCATCTGATTCCCTCACATCACTGGCCAGGTGCTGCTCCTTCCTTCTGTTCTGCCCAAAGCTCTGCCTCCCCTTTCACCTTCCCTGTTTAGTGATCAATCTGGTCTGTCTCTCAATTCATTCTTCTTAGTTGTACTTCAACAACCATGTGTCCAAAAATCTCAATAAAGGTAGGAGAGATCAGTGAATTAGCATACATACATGGAAAGGGAGGGGGAAAAACACTAAAGAACACCTGATTTCTGGAGTCTGTTTTCTTTCTACCTAACCAACCCCTTTTGTTTTCCTCCAGAGAAAGTTGTTTGGATGAACTATTCTTGAGGTTCCTAGGGAGATGAATAAGGAAGGGCACCACTGAAGGTCAAAGGAAGAGTAGACCCACATACTTCCTATAAGCTGCTAGGAGCCCCAGGGCCTTCTGGGAATGTTCTTTAGAATGTTGATTTTTGTGCCACTCTGGAACCTCCTTTCTAATAAGCTCCCTTGGTAATTCTGGCCTGTAACCAAAATTGGGAGATGGTGGAAGCCATCAAGCTGAGACAGGTCTGGCCTATCCATTCAGACTATTGATGGAAATATGCATAGATGTGTTCGGGGAAGAATTGTTCTCTTTACCCTAAACATCTCAAGTATTCGGTAGGTCTCTGTATTAAATGTACAGAGGAGGGAAAAGGGTAAGGGTCCATGCAGCCATATTTTGAAACTAAGCCCAGATGGAGGCAAATGCCCCTCATTTCTAGGGCAGCATTAGGGTGTCTTGTTTCTAACTGTGGCCAAGAATAAAAGCAGATTTCCCATCAAGTCTGTACCTTTGGTGAATTTTCAAAATCCTGTCCCTAACAGGATTAAAAATAAAAAAAATCTATATTTTTTCATCTAATTTGCAAATCTTTTTCTCTGCTAGAGTAAGCTGTACTTCTCATTGAGGACCAGAAATGTTTGTTTCCTTGCATCCTTCATCCAGCTTGAGCTGATGTTATTGCCTAAGGGGTATGAGCACAGGTGTCTAATTCATTAAGCCAAATTCTTCCTCGTAAGCCATACTGGATGTCATATTCTGTTCTTCTAAAAAAGTTGTGCCACCGAGGTCCTTTCCCTCTCCCATACTCACACATGTTACCTGTCCACCTTGTCACCCCTGTTCTTTATAAAACGCCAAGATTTGTTCTCACATTGACACCCTATCCTCAGAATAAACACTTCACGTCCCATCAGCAGGTTTTTAAATGTTCACCTACAGTAGGGCCAGTATTATGTGTGAGGAATGTATCTCAAGAAATAAGTGACATCATTGAACAAATACTTTTCTGTGTCCAAGTATTTGTGCCCCTGTCTCAAGAGCATGGCCATGTATGGCATTTATCTACAAGTGAGTGTTTGCCTTTATGAAAATCCTTATGGAGAATGGTTTGACCCATCTATAAATGCTATTGTATTGTGTTCATGGGCTTTGGAAAGTTAAACCTTATTACAGAGTCACTGGGAGTGTGGGCAGGTTGTGTGTCCTTGGGAAGATTATGGAACCATTCTGAGCCTGCACTGCAGAGCACAACATAGCATTGGTAGCATCTGCCCATTAAGTTGTCTTGAAATCCACTTCATGATATTCAGTGACAGCCCTTTTCTAAACTCCAAGGCGCTGTTACGTTTAGCCCACACTGTGTTCCAACTGTGTACAGAGCATCCAAGACTTCCCAGGCTTTCTAGAAATCATTACTGTGGTGAGTTACACGACTTAGAAATGACCCTGTGTTCAGGTCTAGTGGACATAACCCCACAAAGGGCAGGCAAACACACTCAAAATTGAATATAAGCCCAGCTCAGGATGGACTAATGGAAGGATGCTCAGCAGTTAGATGACAACCAACACTCCTTAGGAACTCTGCCAAAGATTCATTTCCCTCACGTCTGACAAAAATGACACATGGCTCTCCAATTTACATACACCTGTGGTGCCTACCAGCATATCAAGGTCCATGCTGGCCTCCTCCCTCAGACTCACTCTAGCATCTTTTCACCTCCTTCTCTTCTCTAAATTCCCTTCAGCCCCAAGGCTTACCTTCCTTCAGCTACTCACCTCTTATAACCCAGCTACCATGTCTCTGTTCTCTATTTCTTACTCTTCTCCCTTTTCCACAGATCGCCCTGGCCATATCATCTCCTGAACATCTTCAGTCGATCAGTCTGTCTGTCTGTCTGTCTGTCTGTCTGTCTCCCTCCCTCCCTCCCTCCCTCCCTCCCTCCCTCCCTCCCTCCCTCTCTCTCTCTCTCTCTCTCTCTCTCTCTCTCTCTCTCTCTCTCTCTCTCTCTCCTCTCTCTCTTCTCTTCTGTCTCTTTCCTTTCTGTCTGATCTCAACTCTTCCAGATGCCTCTGTCCTCACTCTCATATCTATTAAAAAAAAAAAATCCAACAACTTCCCATACTATGGAGAAATTATTTTGGCAGTTTCTTTACTGCACCCCCCTTAAATACAGCTTCATGTTAGGAACCATTAATGTACACCTGCATGTCTTTGTCAGTTTTCTGTTATTATAATAAATATCATGACCAGAAACACTTGAGGATGAAGAGATTATCATTACAGGAAGTTAGGGCAGGAATTTAAGGCAGGAACCTAGCAGAAACTGAAGCAGCGGCCATGGAAGAATGCTGTTTACTGGCTTGCATTTCAAGGCTTCCTCAGCCTGCGTTCTTACACTTTCCAAGGCCATCTTTGTAGAGAGGCACTGACCCTTCTATGCTGGGCCCTCCTGTATCGTTCATTAAACACACACACACACGCACATGCACACACACACACACACACACACACACAGAGAGAGAGAGAGAGAGAGAGAGAGAGAGAGAGAGAGAGAGAGAGAGAGAGAGAGAGAAATGCTCTACAGGCTTGCCCACAGACCAGTCTAAAAGAAGCATTTTCTCAGCTGACATTCTTCTTAACAGATAATACCAACTTATGTCACATTGACCAAATCTCTCCAATGGGCATGGTGCGTGCCTCTCTAAGCAGATTGACCCCCCAGTGCTCTCAAAGGACAGATTAAAGAAGTTTATCAGTAAGACTTGAAGTCAAGCAAATAAAAGCATATAGTCCCATGCTTTACCAGGGACAGCGCTGCAGACTCCAGGTCTTGAAGCCGTGAGAGGGGATAAGGACACAGGCTGTGTAGGCTGGACCTTGGCATGAGAACACAGAGCCAAAGACATCCTTTTTCTAAACAGAGCGAATTATATTAAATTAGCTATTTTATTGACTTTAAGCATATAGCTCAGTAGCCTAGAATACCTTTACCATTACCTAGATCTAGAATTTTTTTCATTGTCTCCAAATGAAATTCCACAGCCATTAGCAGTGGGACCGGCGCTCCTTCTACTCCAGACCCTCGTATCTGCCCCTCTGTTTCCTGTTCGTGTTCACCTCTTCTGCCCGTTTATTGTCAGTGGAGTCACACTGTGATGGCTCCTTTCAGTCACCACATTTTTAAGACTGTTCGTTTTTATTTTCTTGACACCATTTCTCTCCCAGTTATAGTCCAGAAAGTTAGGATAAGAGTGGGTCTGAAAAATCATTACTCACCATGCTTTTGGTGGGATCCTTAGTCAATTTTCCAAAGACCCACCCTCTTCCTTCCTTCTCAGTATGGATAGTCTCCCTCTGTTTGGGTATTCTTCCCCTGTGTACATTATTTTTCATAGAAAAATATTTATAATATAAATAACTCTTTCACGTCAGAAGTCAATAATTAATCACACAGATTAGCATAGCATAATGTCTAGTGTTAGTTCGATTTGTACACATATGCTATTCCAGTCGCCAAATAATGTCACTATGACGTCTGGACAAACTTATCACACTGCTTGTCCCCTGAGAGCAGGATGTGGTTGCCCTTGCTTGGCACTGTCTCCTCCATTAAACAATAACCAGGACGTAGCAAGGACTCGGTAAATATTTGTTGAGTAAGTGGATGCATGTAATGATGGAAAAATAGAGAAATAATAGTAAGTCGTGAGGTGTACTACAGCAGGATCCCCGCCCTGCGGTCTTCTAACAATACACAGAGGGCTGAGTTATGACCCTCCATGGCCTCTGATTTCAGCACTGTTCTTAACAGAAGCGACTAACCGATAACAAGCCACGGCTTGCTATCCAACATGCACTCCAGCTATCACACACTTTCTTTGTTTTGTCTGCTTGTTTGAGGGAGACAGAAACATACAGAAATAGACACACACTCACACACTCAGAGAGAAAGACAGAGAGACAGAGACAGACAGATAGAGAGACAGAGACAGAGAGATTTTGTACTGCCCCCCCCCCCCAAATCTTCACAAGTAGCCAAGAATTTACACTGAGAGGTAAGAGAAAACAGAAAACTCATAGATTGTAGCCAGAGGTCAGTGGAATAGTCAGAAACAAGAACATGGAACAAACCCGAGAGAACTTGTGAATACCTTGTATATTTGTTGGGGTTCTTTAGAGACATAAAACTCATAGGATGAATTTATATTTTTAAATGGAATTCTTTAGAATGAATTTATATTTTTAAATGGAATTCTTTAGATTGCCTTATGCGGCATGGTCTGGATAATTCATGGTCCTGTCTTTGTCTTAAGAGTCACTAGTGATTACAACTAAAGGCTAGATGCTTCAGAGCCTCAGTCTGATGGCGTGGAGAATTCCTACACAGTTGCTGGTCTTCAGTCTATTAAAGGCAAAAGAACTGAGTTCTGATGTCAGCAAAAAAAAAAAAAAAAAAAATGTGGTGGCAACATGGTAGCAACAGTGACAGCAGGAATGAAAGTTTAGACAAACTGCTCACCAGCAAGACTCACAGGTAAACAAGCAAAAACTCCCCACCCCTGGGGGAAGCTCCCTATGGGGCCACATTCAGGGTAGGTCTTCTCACACCCAGTAATTTAACCAAGAAAATTCCTCAGAGGCTAATGTAAAGGAGATAATCCCTCCCAGGTGTTCAGTGAGGTTCATCTGAGATCCTGTCAAGAGGATGATACTAACCCTCAACCTTGTCATTGGAGAGTTTCTAGCCCTTTCGTTTCTCTGATCCATCCTATATTTGTTGACTTCACTTCTAATTGAGGATATACTGTTCTCTGTAATCAGATTCTACTCGTCTGAGTATCATGGTTCTACCAGGTTCTTACAGTCAGGTCCTGTCCTAAGGTTCTGTGCCTGTGCCCTGAGAACAGCTAGAAAAGTATGCTAAGAGCAGTGACGTCTATATCTGACAGTTGCATCTCACAAGAAACCTCACACCCGTCATTAGCAGGGATGTCTAATTTGCATCCCAGGAAGCTGAGAATACAGACCAACAGAAAATCATAACCTTATTTTTCTATATGTGATTTCTTCTTCTTTATCTCTTTCTTCTACCCTTTCTTTTTCTTCTTCTATTACTGGGTTGAGTGGATTCTCAAATGTGAATTCTCTAGATGAGAAGTCTATTTCCCAATGTCAGAAAGTTTTTCATACCTGGGATTTTTCTGACTTATCTTCAACAATACCAAGGTCATGGCTTTTCCTCCTCTACAATACAAGTCTCCCTGACAATCCAGGAACCAAAACTAACCAGTTAATTCTATGTTTATTAGTATCAACATATCCAAGATTAGGAGGTCACACTGCCTCAATGTGGCAGGGTGTTGAAAATATCCATCCTCAGTTAGGAATCTGCCTTTAGAAGGTATTCTTGGAAGAGGTATGGCTGACCTAGAATGCTCAATCTGAGCACCAAAATCATACCTGAAACTACCAGGATAGCTGGTGGTTCTACTCTCTGCAACCATCTTAACAATCAAAGAAGAAGTAACTTGATGTTTTATCCCCAGTGATTATGTGACAATTCAGCCTGCACTTTCCCAATGGCACCTTCTATGGCCCAAACCTTTCTTTCACTTATTTGTTAACTTCTTGTGACTCAGTTTACTGTTTGAATTAGTTTCATTTCTGTAGCTTTGCTAAACACTGTGACCAAAAGCAACTTAGGGAGAAAAGGGCTTATTTCGGCTTATACCTACAGATCACAGTACTTATTGAGGATTTGTCAAGGAAAGACAAGGTAGGAACCATGGAAGAATGCTTATTATTTAATTGCTCCCCATGGCCTACTCAGCTTTCATTCTTATACCACCCAAGATGACCTGCGAAGGGATGGCATAAGCCTGCATAGCAATTATTAATCAAGTATATGCCCCCACATACATCCTGTTTTAGTTAAGGTTTTATTGCTGTGGAGTGACACCATGACCAAGGCAACTCTTACCAAGTAAAACATTTCATTGGAAATGGCTTATGGTTTCAGAAGTTCATTCCATTATCATCATGGCAGGAAGCATTGTAATATCCAGGCAGTCATGGTGCAGGAGTAAAAGCTGAGAGTTCTACATCTTGATCCAAAGGCTGCCAGGAGATGGTTCTCTACACTGGGTAGAGCTGGAGCACTGGAATCCTCAAAGCCCACCTACATAGTGATGCACATCCTCCAACAAAACCATTCTTTTTAATAGTGGCACTTCCCATGGGCCAAGCTTATTCAAACCACCACATACCCTAAGAAATCTGTACCCTACTACACAGACACCTCTACTTCCATAGTCATCACAGTCCTACTCATAACAGCTGGAAAATGAAACCAGCTCAGATTTCCATCACCCAACAAGCCAGTAATGAAAATGTACAAATACTCAGTAAAATTTCATTCAGTTACAAAGAAAAAAACAAATTATGAAAGTCATGGGGAAAATTAATGGAACCAAAATATGAATACACTGATCTAAGTAAAACCACCCAGAAAGTGAACTACAGCATATTTTCTCTGATTCTTGCTCTGACTCATCAATTGTATGCCTTTCCCTCATAGGATCTTGGGAACCAAAGAAACCAAAACAAGAAGGGTTGAGGAAGCTTACATAGGTTATATACAGTCGTTGTAAATAGGAGATGTGTGCTCCTGCAAATTTGGGTATCCACAGAAGTCTTAGAAACTAAACCAATCGCCAAGAACATAGAGGACAACTATGGACTCCTTCAATTTCAATGCTGGGCTTTTGGAACTGATCTCACGTAGATCTCATCCTATGCAATACTGCTGATCACTCAGGCTGTGTGGTCCTATTTAAGTGTATGGTTCACTATGAAAACCTTAACATCCAAAATGAGGAACTGTTTCTAATACATAGTTGAATTATAAAAACCGAACAGATAGCAAACTGCAGGATTCCTGGCTACTCCTTGGTCATATTAAATTATTTATTTTCAAAGTTTCAAGTCATTTTTCCACAGACCTCTCTTCTCTAGGAAGTTATGAGTTTGAGAAATTTTGCTTTCCTTCTCTTTTTCAAAATCTTAAGATATGTTTCTTATATGTGTTCTTCCATAGCCTAAATTTCATATTTAATATTATCCCTGACCAGTGAATTGTAACCAGATGTAAAAAAATCAGTACCAGAAGATAGTAAAATCTTGAATGTTACATGTCTGGGGTCAGTTTTGTTCCCCAGTGCACTATATTACCTGTGAACATCATTTGTATCGTTTATATATGCCCTTGACCTTGCTCAGCTTTCTTATTTTTTTACTTTCTATGTTTATATTTCACTTTGCTTTATAATATGAGGTATCATGCTTCATAGCTCATATCATTAGATAGTTGATTTTGACATTTTTTATACCAAGGTTACATATACTCTTAGGTATTTCTTCCTACTTCCTTTGTATATACCACACGTATGACCACATCTGACATCCCATTACTGTGGTGCGTCAGATTCAAATCAGATGTAGTGGGATTTTGCTTAGGTGTGTGCACTTGCAGTCAAGCCGCTATTAGAGAAAACGTCTGAGTAATGTGAGAGCCTGAGCACAGAGCATTGAAGACACGTCTGGGACCCTGTCTCATTAGTAGGTTAGGGTCTGCTGCACTTGTCCGCCGATACCTATCTGCCAATATTCCAAAGCCTCTCCAGTTTCTAAATGGTGATTTAGATTAATGCTTTTCTAATCCAAATGAAACCATGTGGTATTGAATGCAGCCGTGAGAATAAGCACTGTTAGATGCCACACTTGAGAGGAGCCTAGTCACACCTAGTCACACCTGGTTTGGACAGTCACAGCCCACTGCCTGTAACCACACCACAAAAGATGCCAAGTCCCACCTTCCCAGGAACCCGAGAATGCAAGAGATCTTGAGTGTCAGAATTGATTTGGGATTCTTGGTTTTCAATCTACTGTGATGTTGTATGATTTTCTTTTTTAAAAGTGAGAGGAAAATAACAAAATAGGCTTTCAACATTCTGCAGTGACTGAGTCATTGATTAGTCACATACGAGGCCTGGGCCACAAAGGATGCTGCTAACTGACCTGTGCATCTGTACCCTCCTGGAGAAAACAAAAAAAAAAAAAAAAATGTTATCTTGACTCTAACATATGCCAAGGCTGATTGTAAGGATCACCTTTGTGTCTCTGAAGTTTAGGTGGCTCAGAACTTCCTTGACTCTTAGTTTCAGCCAGTGAATCTCAAAATTGCCCCCATAATTGACACCCAAGTCATGATTTCTAGCTGTTTCTTCAGCTAGATGTTCCCTCTCTTTCACTTCCTGCTCTGAAACCTTCCTTCTATAAGCCTATGTAGTTTCGGGTTCTCCTCGCCCACACCAGAGAGAGATGTCTTTCTTCCCCCTTTACCAGCTCAGAGAGGACTGGGTGAAGACAAGAACTGGTGAAATCTCTAGTCCACCTCTTCCCTCCAGAGGGTCAGATGCCACTATGCAGGTAGGGTGAAGCCAGGTTTTGCACAGATTTGGTTCTGTGTCCTCTACTTTCTCCTTCTCAGGGTGTCCAGATGTTGCTGCACACCAGTCTGGATGAGTGAAGCAGTCTGGAATGGGCAGTATCAAGTACCAGGGGGTGAGGAGAGAGAAGGCCTCTTGAAGGATCTTAGTGCTATGTCTCTTTTAGGTGAAGGTCTTCTCCTATGAGCTTTAATGAGCAGCTCTCTAAGACTAGCTCGTGTATAGTTCTGTATTCAGGGTAAGCTTCAACACATACACTTTTTTTTTTCCCACGGCAGACCAAGAATGATAAAATTTGGGGGTGAGAATATCTAGGGTGGAAAAAGGACGTTGGTTTAAAACTAAGGTACTGAGATGCCTCATTAGCGTGAGGAGGTGTGACTTACCTGTGGCCACCTGGTTGGGGGTCACTTTGGTTTTATGCTCCAAGGCAGGCATAGAAGTAGGGATGTTCCACTCCTGATAGTCTCGGGATGAGATTCTAAATGTCGAGGGTTGATGTTTCCAGGGTTTGCGCACGCTCCATTTCTCTGCCAGTTCCTCTGGTGACACAGTTCAAGAGTCATACAAGGCCACACCCACCATGGTGCTTGCCCACACTCCTGCCTTGGGCTCATCTAGCTCTCTTCTGTCCGGTTTACACCATGTGTCATTTAAGTGATTAACAAGTATGAATCTAGCTTATACGTCTGCTGGGATTCTATAATAATCGCCTCCAAATGGCATAGTTTATGGATTAATATTATGTCCTTAAAGACACTGTAAGCTTCTAGAAGGTAAAACTCTGTCTCCTGAAATCCTACATCCTGTCTGGCACCCCTACCATTATCTATGTGGCATTTGATGTCTCTTATAAAGTGATTCTTCAGCAAAACAGACATCAGTTAATATATCTGCTGGCTACACTCAATCTGCATGCATTTTCGGGTATAACTGTTTATGGAGGCGTGTATATGATATAACAGTTCATATTGGGTAAGTTTCTACATTTAAAAACTGAGCTCGCCTTTGTTAACACGTGAGAAGTGATGTTGCTTGTTCAGTGCAGAGATAATTTTCCACAGACACACAGCTCAAGAAAGCCTTAAAGGGTTAATTTATTCTCTAAGCACTTTGAGAGGCTGAAGCACCTAAGTCAATTCCCAGCCACCAATCACAGTCCTTTCAGTTTAAGAAGTTCCTCTGGTTGGTGGTTCAGTCTCTGGGAGCCCCTAAGGGTCCAGGTTAGTTGACTCCATTGGTCTCCCTGTGGAGTCCTGTCTCCTCCAGGTTCCTCACTCCTTCCCCGCCCCCGACTCTTCCCTGAGACTCCCTCTGTTCCACTTAACATTTAGCTGTAGGTCTCTGCATCTGTGAGCTGCTGGATGGAGCCTCTCAGAGAAAAGTTATGCTAGGCTCCTGTCCACAAGCACAACAGAGGATCAATAGTAGTGTCAGGGATTGGTTCTTGCTCATGGGATGAATCTCAGGTTGGGCCAGTCATTGGTTGACCGTTCTCTAAGTCTCTAATTCATTTTTGTCCCTATACTTTGGGGCTACCAGAGACTGAACCACCACCAATCAAAGAGAATACTAGGACTAGACCTAACCCACCCCATATACACATACACATGCACATATACAGATGTGCTGCTTATCCTTGTGTGGGTCTCCCAACAACTGGAGGGGGAGCCTCCGTCTGACCCTGTTGCCTGCTTGTGAATCCTGTTCCTTTAACTGGGCTGCCTTGTCTGGCCTCAGTGTGAGAGGATGTGACTAGTCCTGCAGTGACTTGAGGTATCAGGGAGGGCTGATCCGGGGGGGGGGGGTGGGACTTCTCAGAGGTGAAGTAAAGGGAGGGATGTGGGGCTATATCAAGATATAAAGTGAATAAATTAATTAATTGATGGTAAAAATCTTTGTGTGTTCAGCAAGCAAGAAATAATTGAATCATACAGGGGTCTTTTACTAAAAAAAAGAAAGAAAGAAAGAAAGAGAGAGAGAGAGAGAGAGAGAGAGAGAGAAAGAAAGAAAGAAAGAAAGAAAAGAAAAGAAAAGAAAAAGAAAAATCTGAGACGTCTGCACTCGCTTGAAAGCAGAACACCGTTAGAGCAGGATGTCTGAGCAAATTGGCGGAGGTCTAAAGTAAGGAGTGAAAGCGATATCACTAATGGCACTGATGGTGGTGGGAAAGAAGATTGCTAACAATTTAGTGTTCTGTTCGTAACTCCAGTCAAGCATTTACCAAAAGAATTAAACGGGTTGAACTTTGGAAATCTAAATCAAATCTTGAAAGCATATGAGAGTATATTTTGCGGATGGAAAAGAAGAGAAAGCGGGAGGACGTGCTTAAAACCCGTCTTCATCCTTGGTGCACCTCTTTAATGCAGTGCTTTTAAGCAATGCTCAGAGTTTTGAGGATATCTGCTGTGTTACGCGCTATTTTGTTTCTCCCAGAGGCCCACAGTCCTCTTCCCTTGCCGAGGAGTTTCAAGGAGAAGGCAATACCCTGTACAGTGAACCTTTGTCGGTGTGCACGTGATACTTCGTAACCACTCTGTTTTATTTCACGCCATCCTCTCTTCCTGTCTTCCTGCAGCTACCTCATCCCTGAACTCCCAGCTGCAACAGCTCCAGCAACTCCAGCTCCAGCAGCAACAGCAACAGCAGCAGCAGCAACAACCGCCTCCTCCACAAACCAGCCAGCACCCACAGCCAGCCTCACAGGCGCCCCCACAGTCTCAGCAGCCGCAGTCCCAGCCCACCCCGCCTCACCAGCCACCACCTGCTCCACAGCCCTTGCAGTCTCCCCCAGCTCCGCTGCAGCAGGTCACTCAACCTCAGCAGCATCAGCCTCACTCCCACCCCCAGAACCAGAACCAGCCATCTCCAACCCAGCAGAGCTCAAGCCCCCCTCAGAAACCCAGCCCATCTCCAGGACATAGCCTTCCGTCACCGCTCACACCGCCTAACCCTCTACAGGTATGCTTTCCATCCTCCAGCGTGTGGGCTTTCCCATGGTGTTATACGGTACCCACAGGCAGAAGGCCAGCAAGACATAGCATCCCGTTCTGCAGTATCCAATTCAAATTGATCTCCTAGACTTAGAGAAGAGGAAGTAAATGGCAGGCAACTGGGGATGCATGTAAACGAAACAGATAGAAGCCCATTGATGCTGCCCTCCGAAGGATAAATGTTATGTCTTTCTTCTGGTGAGAGGACAGCACTGTAAGTGCACTTGTAGCCTGTAATAACTCCATTTTATGATACTTTTTGAAGGCAGCAAAGATAGCATCCAATTAAAATTATTACTAGCACAGTTTTGTAGCCCCTTGGAGAACTGCCTCTACTGTCCACGAGGCTTGGTGGTGATTTCTCTATATTATGAATACAGCAGTGTCTTACCTTCAGTACTTTCTGCTCTTTTGTTTTTATTTTTCTAAAAACTCTCTGGGGTTAGGAGGGCAAAGAAATTTAGCCCCAGTCTTGTATCCCAGATTCCATCCATTACTCCACAGACTAACAAGTATTCAAAATTCATGCCAGAGCCTCAAAAAAAAAAAAAAAAAAAATACACATCTTAATACAAGATAAAGCAGCTATATATTTACTTTATTACCGTGAGACTGAAGAAATAAAAAATAGGTACTTTAGGCTAATAATGAAAGCTTATCTTTAGACTACTATCGCTGAGAGGAATGAAGAGAAACATTCAGAAATATATAACTTTAACTTCCTAATGGCATCCTTTAGAACAGATTGGCTTCAAACAGAATGTCTGAGGTGCCAGCACAGGAGGTAGAAAGCCTCTTGTTTTTCGACTTACCTGAGACACTTTTCTCAGTGAGACTTAAAATGGCTCAGAATATCCCTAGGCACTATAACAACCAACTAAGCAGTTTATGCACTCCGGTCAAATACTGATTAGCCCACACAGCTTCCTGACAGGTGAGCCTTGATCCAGGCTCCCCAACATGAGGATGACACTAGTGGTGGTATTTGGGGCTCCTAAACAGGAAAAGACATGATGTCAAACAGATGAGCCCATAGGTAAGAAGCAGGTAGGTTAGGAACTTACCATCTCAGAACCGACTCTATGGCACGCCTGTTGCTTTGCCTCCCTGGACTTGATCCAAAGTTTCGATGCACCAACATTTGATTCCTGGACAAATGGTTAATGGTAACTTTCACCCTAAGCACATGCCTAAGACAGAGCTAAAATAGATTTTTATTTTTTAACAAATCTTACGAGGACAAGACAAGACAGCCTAACAATTTTGACATATCAAAATGAACACAAGCTAAAAAAAAAAAAAAAAAAAAATGTCCTTCTCGGATGCCTGAAATCTGATGGGAGAGCACATATAAGCAAATGCACGTTTTAGCAGCCCCAGCATGGTTGGTACCTAAAATGCATCTCTGTCATTCCAGAGAGAAAGAAATGCTTTCTAAGAGGAGATACAGTCAAGTCACCAAGTCAGTCAGTGGCTTTCATACTCTATCAGCACACAGTGCCTGAGAGACACACCGTGCTTTATTTTGACTCACTTTTGGAGTGTTGCATTCTATCATGGTGGAGAGGGTACCAGGGAGTGGGTTGGTTTATCACAACAGTGTGAGGTATAGCCTGTTCACAATAGTGCACCAAGAAACAGAAACCGAAGCAGGAAGGAAAGATTGACCTTGAAAAGGTTTATCCTCAGGGATGGATTTCTTCCAGACAGGCAGAATGCCTTCCATGTTTGATATCTTCCTCAGACAGCCCCCTAACTGGGACGTATGCTTCAGACAGAACCTGTGGGAGAGGGTTCAGATCCAAACCATGACAATGTGTGGTTAAACCGCCCCCCACCAGGACAGCAAAATAGATTAAATTAGAAAGAAAAAAGTTCACCCTGCCTTGATAGAGAAGTGATTTGAATCTGCCCAAGTTGTTTATAATCTGGAGTTATTTCTCAGAGAGCTAGCTTGGAGCTAAGCAAACCTCAGCCTTTGCTAAACACCGCCAACGCCTAAACACTTCCCCAAAACGACTACAGCAATCCCAAGCTGCTTCGCTTTGCCTCATGTTTTTTTTTTTTTTTTCAGCAAAAGTATGCTCAAAGCCACACTGTGTTCCTTTATAGTCCTAATAAAATATTCTAAGTTTCATCATTGGGAGTTTTGTTTCTAAACTTAATATATTTGTGGTATTTATATAGAGATAACACGAATAACCCTAGGACCTGAACAGGTGACTACCAAAGGTGTTTCTTGTTCAAAGTTTAGAAACATTTTGAATGGATGAAAAATTAAAGTCAAAATAAGTCTATGTCAACAAGCATAAAGCATAAAGCACTCCTCACTTACATGTAGGCACATGTAAAGGAAAGGCACAATTTCACGGTCTCAACCTTTTCCCCCAAACTCTCGCTGCAGGGCTTTTGAGCTTGTGGAACATGGAAGGTTTGAGCTTTTTAAAAAGAAACCCATTTAAAAGCACTGCACAGACATTTAATTCTGGGAGGTAATGATCTTTATGAGGCAAAATGAAGTGTTTTGTCTGAAAATTATTCAGGGAATAAAGATCAACTAAATTCTGGTATGTGAGAACTTAAATTTCATTTTTATAATTCTCCATTTTCATGGAGGTGCTATCTCTTCACATGATTCAGAGACAGCATTTTAGAGCTGCAACATAGATTATTAGGGAAAGCCAGCACACTAGAATCCTCTTTTGTTTTATACTTGGCTCAAAAAGTTTTTGAAGGATAGCAAATGTTTATAATGCTGTGTAGATGTCTTAAGAAAAAGTCCCAAATGAAAGCAGGCTGTGGAGGTATATTTGGGTGATGTCACTTCTCAAAGATGAAGAAAAACATGGCCAGTGAAGCAACACCTAGACAGAACGTCTCCAAATAGCTCCTGTCGGTGTTTTTGTAAAATTGCAGCGTGATTTTATTTCACATTTTTACTCAATTCCATAAAATGGATCACATTTACAAAACCAGATTGTTGTTTCAAGACAGAGAGGACTCTGAAGTGTTGCCCCTTTAGAACAGCTTTGGGTAAGAGAGGAACTTCGTTCATTAATCTTGATTACTTAGGACAAGAGAAGGGCGGGTCCAAAGTGAATGGTAGAAGCTGAACCCTGCTGAGCTGTGTTTAGATTCTCCACTGAGACTCTAAACCTGCCCACTTACAACTTTCATCAGTCGCGGAAGGCTGAGGAGATCTAAACAGAAGAAGAAAGTACACGGGTCCTTAGGAGCCAGGCGTCAAGGCACATAGGCAGGTGCAGGTGCAAAATGAATTTCTGCAAAGAGTGTGTGGAACAGAAGCACTTCAGGGAGCTGAAGCTAGTCCTTGGGTTCAAGACTGGTCCTCAGTCCATGCTCCTTCGTGTGCTATAACCCATCTGCAACAGAATATGCAAGGCTCTGAAACAATATGCACAAGTAACCTCTTAGATCGGGAGGACTTAAAGTAATTATTCCTGGTAGAAAAAAAAAAAAAAAAAAAAAAAAAAAAAAAAAAAAACCTCAAAATTTTAGTTCAATGTTAGTCCAATCTGGCAGAGATCCTGTGATCGTGAGAATGGCGAGGTTCTTCCTTTCCAGCTCTTTGCGATTGCTTTTCCTGGGGGTGCTCATCAGAATTTTACATGCACTAGATGCACAGTCATTGTGCCTGCGTCCTAATGAGTCCCTTCTAAAGGCTGCAGATCATTGGGTTGTACCAAAGGGTGAATAGCTTCTGTCTTATCCAAGCCCCACCTCCAACTCACTCCTGACTTTTGACAGGTTACTGTAACTGTCTGGAGATCCGGTCTCCCCAGCCCCATACCCGGCCCCCCAGCCTGGCATTTCTAAGAGGCTTCTCAGTCTTGTGCATGTTTCTCCAAATGTTGGTAGAAGTCTGGGATTCGACTGGCTGCTGCAAACCTTATTTTCAGATTTTGAGTATTCTTCAAGGTCAGGTGAATTTCTTCCCACTCAGCTGGATGGCAGAGTGGAAAGCGAGTGGAAGACAAACAGAAGTGGGATAATGATACCAGAAGAAGGTTTTATCTTAGCCAGAGAGCCCAAATTAAAGTCAAGTTTTCATCCGCAGAGAGGCGCAGCTGTAAGCTCTCATCCCTGATTGCCTTGCCATACCTGTGCATTAGAGAAGCTTAAGGAACCAAACGCTGCGTTTAACCCTGGCCTTCTGAACGCCATCTTGCTTGGCAGGAAGCAAGATAATCTTTGCCTTTTCATGTTGCACCGTACATTTTAATAAGCAACAGAGGTCCTGAGAAAGGGAGAGGACAGAGGGAGAAAGGGTGGGCGGGATGCAGAGAGAGGACAGTAGAAACAGGAGCAAGGGGGCTATGTGTGCTTGTATATGGAATGAGGGTTTGACGGGTGCTTGGAAGATGGGGTAAGATGCATTTTCACCTGTGTCTGCTGATGTATAGGCCTTGTAACAGCTCAGTAACGAGACTGTACTGGAATTCCCCCTCCGTTACACAAGTCCAAATCTTCCCAAGTAGTAACTTCCATTATTTTTAAAGCAAATGTTCTCCAACCATGAGTCCTTCTCCTTACCGTACAAAGGGCCTGGGGTCTTTGAAGCCACAGACGCTTTCCTGTTAGCAATTGATCAGTTTAGCACAAGGCTCCTGGTTGTAGGGTTTTTTTTTTCTTCATAAAATTTAGTCTCTCTGATGCCCTTTCAGTTCCTTTTGAGTCTTACATTAGAAATGAGTAACACTGTGTGGTGTCAATGGCCCACGCCTGTTCGTTTATGAACAGTCTCCTTTAGCCATCACCAGTTCTGATAGGACAGAGACTTCTCTGCATGCACACAGGGCCAAGTCACTTGCAGAAATGAGACTAAGCTGAAGCTATGTGTTTCTTCTCTCAGATGAAGAACTTAGCACCTTACCCAAAACACAGTGATTGAAAGAAAGATAATATCCTAATACAGAGTTTTGAAAATTCAAATGGCAAAAAAAAAAAAAAAAAAAAAAACCCATCACCAATAAAATTTCAGGTTTTAAGCTCTAAGGCCAGGTTGAGTGATAGTCAGTTCTAAAACACCAGGAATACGGATACACTGGCCTAAACCCAAGATTTCCATTTCCGTGGTTAAAACGTTGCATTACGTTGCTCTGTGTCTTGACCCAGTACATGTGCTCAGTGCTTCCTAATCCATCCCTCCTACATCTCTTGCACTCAGACGAGTTAAGGATGTAGTTAGCAAGCATCCTCCCCAGCCAGCCATCAGTCCAAGTGTTGGTACGTCTTACATCCTACTTTCTGGATGTCCTGGTAAATGAACCAAGTTTTGCACAGCAGGAAGACAAGGGAACAACGTTGGCTAATGGCTTAGAGAAGGACAGAGGCTTGCAAATCTATACCTACTTGTTACAAATGACCAATAAAGCCATCTTTTTTTTAACTGAAGTATTAGAACAATCAGGTAACTTTTTTGAATAACTCATTTATGATTTTTGACATCAAGTAAAATTGTTTTTTAAAAAAAGGTGACAGCATTGTCACCATCCAGACAATATGCTCTCAGAACCATCCAGCCATGAGGGCATCTATAAAACAGGAGTTGGTGTGGGCTGGAAAATATTTCCTCTCGGGCTAAAGAGCCAAAGAAAACTTGATTATCATGGATGAGAAATCCAGCTGAATTCAGAGATTTGCTGTGAAGATTAGATGTAACACACTAATAGAGATGTTTTTGTATGCTATAACTTTGTTGAATGGGCCTTCATTAGCCTAAAGTTGCGAAAGAGTGAGGATTACTTTCTGCTCACACCACCATCCAGAAGACTGAGGTCTTTATTCATGATTCACCCATTCAGCAAGAGGCCTGGTGGGAAATGGGAATTCCTTTACCCATCTGTATTAAGCACTGAATAAAATAGGTAAAATATATTTACCCACATACTCTGCAAAGGACAATTTTTTCCTTTTCTGAAAGAAGAAAAATCTCTTTTTAGCGAAACCCTCAGTTCAACATTACTGACATTTCAAAGAATTTATTACAAGCATTTGAGATCCAGGAGGAACAACGAGGCTTATATTGCTTTCAGGGTGGCAAGCGGAGAAATTAGTTTACCGAGAATATACTTATACACTGTGGTATTCTTTGTCATTGCTTGGATTTACCGTTCCAGTATACGGTTCTGTCAGTTAGTCAGATTGTATGAAAGGAGTTCAACAGAGGAGGCAGCGTGTCCTCACCACCGACTATGGAAACCCAGATCACATAGTGATAGATGGAAAGATGCTCGAGGTAGAGTGGGGGGTGGTGGGAAAATTATTGCAGCATTTGAGAATGTTAGTTCTAAGCTGGCACATAATAAGGAACCATTGTGGTCATGTCACTGGGGCAGATCCTTGAGTACAGCACAAAGCCTGGCACTACACAAAGTTTCTAGACCCAGCAGGGTCTACTAGACAGTAGCTGGTACACCAATCCTAAAATTTAATGCAGAATGCTTTGGAAACCCTTTTAACTTCATGTTCCTAAATGTATCATTTGGCTGACACTTTGCTTTGAACAAGCAAAACTTACCATTTATGTGAACTCAATATAATATTCCAGCACTTTAACACCGTGTTATTCTTTATGTTTTAGCCTCATTTCCCACAAGTTTAAAGTAAATTTTCCATGGGCTTTTAAATTGACTCCCAAATCATAGACTCGAAAGTGAATGTTCTCGAGGTTGTAAAAAATAAAGTACTTTTATCAGTCTCTGCAAACATTTGGTAAGCACAAAGGGTGTGCATTGCGACCCCGCAAAGAGAAAGTGTCTTTTGGAAGCAGACATTGCTAGATCAAATGCTGCCTCTGATGAACACTTGAATCAAGACAGCACATCTTTCAGAGCCTCGGTTTTTTCCATGATTGGTTGCTGAGGATGGGGATTAAATGAAACGGCTTGTATGAGTGCAACTAATATGATTCCAGAGACTGGAGTTAGGGCTCAGTGGAGATTTTCCTTCATTGACTGTAGCTATTCTAATCTAAGGAAGAATATGAGACAAACAGATGCACTTAACAAAGGCAAACAATCATGGGCTATGACCACACATGCACACACAATGGTGATACCTGTGCTTGCTCTGATGAAACTGAGTCAGAAAGGTGAAGATACTCTTTGAAGGGGACCTTTAACGAGGGCTGTTGAGAATCTCCAAAGGATGTAAGCTAGAAAAAAAAAACAGATGCATGTACCTAATCCTAATGTTGGTTAACCATCTCATTTTAAAAACTTAAGCCCACAGGATCTCATTTTACCATTGATATTCTTAAAACCCACACAAGTTTACCTACAGTATTAATCCGGAAATTTACTGGAGAAAGAAATTCCACCATTTTGGACCAAATATGAAGCAAGATTTATAAAAAAATAAATACTGACCAAGAGATAAACTTTGGTCAGGACCAATCTTTGGAATATCCCAGCTGAGTGGGCCAGAGACAGGTGTTACTTTTATTGACAAAACCTTATAGGCCACCGTATTTTTCCATGAAGTTTTATTTTCCAAGAACTACAACTCCCAGTCTTCTGTGAAGTTACCTGGTCCTTGGGCAGGGTGGAGCTTACAGGGTAATTTTTGGTATTACACTAATAAGCCAATGTAGTTTCTATCATGTTTGCAAAGGGGGAAATTTTTTAATTATTACACCTATTTGCTTAGTGTGTCTGTGTGTCTGTGTACAATTCACATATGGAAACTAGAAGACAATTTTAAGGAGTTGATTCTTTCTTTCCATCGGGGATCCTGGGGATTGAACTCAAATTGTCATGTCCAATGGCAAATGCTTTCACTGACTAACCATCTTACGAGCCCAAAGAATTTTAATACTATCAGTTCTTCTGCTAGTGTTAGGACCTTGGGCAGGCTATCTAATATCTTTGGGACTTAGCTGCTGTGTATTTTATGAAAAGTTTATGTGGGATGATGTTTTAAACCTTTCCGGATCCACATTCTTTCTATTCATGAAATAAATAACATGGTTTGATGGCAAGAAAAAAACACATATGTGTACCACATTTCATAAAATATATGCAATATTTATAAAATACTTCTTATATTGGACTAATATTTATAGAGTGTTTAGAAATTTACAATGCATATTTTTATATTCATTAGTTTATTTATTCATGGCCTCATGTTCCAAAGCTCTAACCATTTATTATAAAATTTCTGTATACCTTACAGAATTAATTTTATTCTCACATTTTCTACACAACTCAAAAGCAGAGCAGGTCTGGTTTCAAATTGCCTTCATATTTTTCTGCCTCTGCAATGTCTATTTATGTTATGAGTTAACTATGTATCTGTGTGTTTTCCTCTTCCTCTATCCTCCACTGTTAAGACCTAAATGTTGGGCCTAAGAGTACAAAAGATAAGGAGAATAGGAATACCATTTTCAGAGTATCTGTGACCTCACAGAGCAAAGGCCAAGTTGCCTCTAAGTGGCTACCTAGTGGAAAGGACAATTCTCCTACCCTGGGCCACTCAGTGGGGCTGTCTATGAGGCCATGGGAGAAGGCACAATGGAGGGAGCATTTGGCATTTGTCTGCTACTGGCTCTGTTGGGTCTCAGAGAAGTAGTGTCTATGTCTGAAAGCCCAGTTGGGTTCCGATCAATGCAACATTCGTAGCCCAGCACATTTTGTCTGAACTACAGTTTGACAATGATTTGCCCAGAACCACTTAGCTTTCTATAACAGTAGATGTTTAACTGTCATAAAAAAAGGAGTGAAGTTGGGAATCCCTTAGTTTTCTCAGCTGGACTCTTCGGAGTTAAGCCTCTGTCCTTGCATTGTCATATAGCAATACAGGGCACTCAGAGCTTTGAAAGAGAATAAAAGATCTTAAAAGTTTCAGATTACAGAACGTTGAAAAGAATCCCTCTTGCTTCTCCCAGGAAAGTTCTCCAAGGCCATGATCTGTAAGACTTACAAAGTTAAATCTCTTTAATTAGAGAAAAATATCTTTGTATTCCTGTATTTTGTCAAAAAAAAAGCAATAGTCCCTACAAACTGTAACACACAGTACTGTACATCCAAAAGAACTTTCAGCCTAGGGCTAAAGCCAAGTGATCCTAGGAACCAACATGAACAGGCAGAAATTCAATGAAAGCAAAGACCAAAGCCAGTGTTTTTAAGTTGCTAACATTATTAAGAATTTCATGGAACCCATTTGAAATGTCTTCAAAGCACAATATGCACACATCCTTACTTCCAGCCAGTCTCCTTCCATGAGTCTCTTCTTACCAGAAAGAAAGACATACCTATGATCAAATATGTTCTAAGCCAGGACCTTGCCAGCCCGACTACTATTATCCTCTCAACTTGTCTAACTCAAGCTACACAGATCCATCATCCTACACTTCGTCCCCAGTTCTTTTTCTTTATTTTTAATTGCAAACATCATTGGTCAGTTTCCAGCATTGGCTGACTTTAGGAACAGGAAGGATTTTTTAATACTGGTGCATAAGACCCACTTAGAGCAGAAATTCTCAACCTGAGTCAAGACCCTGGGGTGTCACATATCAGATATCCTTCTCGTCAGATGTTTACATTACACTTCATAACAGTCACAAAATTATAGTGATGAAGTAGTAATGACATAATTTGATGGGTGGGTGTCACCACATCATAAGGAACTGTACAAAAGTGTCATAGCAGTAGAAAAGTTGAGAACCACTAGCCTACTGGTTCTGAGTGCAGCTAAGCATCAGCAGCTCTTAAAATTCTCAAGAAGCTTCCAAAATGGGGAGAAGACAAACAACCATCTATGGTCTTAATAACAGAGTCCAAATTATCCAGTTCTAAAAGGGGATCAAAAGGCTTTCCCCCCAAAATGTTGGCTACATGGGTTGGCCCTTACGACCTCTAAGATAGAGAGATCTTAATTTCCACAAGGAAATTCCACTGTCTACCTCCCCAGATGCACACTGCATGTGAGAATCTCTGGTTTATTATCTACCCAGCCTGTTCTAAACTCTGAATGCTTAATAGCCCTGTATCTTTATGGGGAGAGAATCTTAGTGGTGTGTGTGTGTGTGTGTGTGTGTGTGTGTGTGTGTGTGTGTGTGTGTGTGTGTGTGTTGTGTGTGTGTGTTGTGTTGTGTGTGTGTGTGTGTGTGTGTGTGTGTGTGTGTGGTGTGCTCATGTAGCACAATGTACATGTGAAAGTCAGAGGATTATTTGCAGAAGTTTCCTGAGAATCAAACCAGTTTGTCAGCCTTGCTTTCAAGTACTCTTGAAAGCATTACCTACTGAACCATTTCACTATCCCCAAGAATGATGTTGAAGAATATAGAGCATTTTCAACAGTTTTTAGACAGTTAATATTTTGATTTTATGATTATCAGTGCTGAGAATATTACTTTACACCTATGTGAAATACAAAATTACAGAACTATGTTTCGAGCTATTTCAGAAATTGTTAGAAATTCTGTCCTAATTCCAAGCCAAATTTTATTTAATGATTGTAATGGCCAATCCTGGTTGTAAACTTGACATACCTAGGAAGAAGGAACACCAACGTATTGTATTGTTTCCATCAGACTGTCCTGTGGGCATGTCTGGGGGGGAATTTTCTTGATACTAATTGTAGAAGGGCACAGCCAATGAGCAGATGGTCAGGAATTTGTAAGAAAGCTGACTGAACAGGAACAGGAGACAACCAACAGCAAACCAGTAAGCGATGTTTCTCTGTGGCTTCTGCATCAAAGCCCCTGCCGTGTGTTCCTGTCTTGGTTTTCCTGGATAACAGACATAATCTGTAAGATGAAATAATCCCCTTTCTCCCCAAGTTGCTCTTGGTTACTGTGTATATCAGAGCATTAAAAAGGAAATTAAAACAGGAACGGTATGGGTTGTTGCAGTAATTGACCTGACCATGGTGATGTGAGGGAGAATTGTGGAAATTAGGTAGACTGAAGAACTTTAGCTGGAAAAGCCTTTGCCTGTCCAGAGTCTTATGGGAGCTTGGAAGAAAAGGATGTTGAAATAAATGCAGATAGTCAAGGCCTGGCTTCTGAACTTTCAGAGGGAAATACTGTATCAGGGCTGTTCCTATTGTATACTTGAATTAAGACTCTGTGTCTGTGGTGCTTTGGATGAGAATTACCCCCCTATTTGAATGTTTGGTCCCTAGTGGGTGAAACTTCTTGAAAGGGATTAGGAGGTATAGGCTTGTTGGAAGAGGTATGTTACTGGTGTGGGCTTCGATGCTGGAAAAACCCATGCTATTTCTCTCTGACTTGTGCATCAAGATGTGACCTCATGTTTGCTGCTCCAGGGCCTTGCCTGCCTACCGGCTGCCATGCTCCCCACTATGATGGTTATGATCTCTAAACCACTAGAACCATGGACATGTTATAATAGATATTGGTCCCAAAGGCTAGAAATTGGCTGTGATTAATAAACGATCATTATAATTGAGGTGAAAAGACCCGTGCTTCACTGGGGCAGTAATGGAGTGTTTCCTCGGGGTCAGCACAGCTGCATTTCATGCTGGAAGCAGAATTTATCCATTTGTAAGTCCCCGGAAAAATACTGATTTCGAAGACATGGAAGGGTCATGAGAACAGGTACGGCTCTATGACAGTGTTGAAGTCCCTTCAGAGAGTCCCTGAGAGGTCACTGGTGAAGGTGAAGCTCCCAGCTGCAATGGAAACTCCAGGATATTAAAGATGTCAATCTGTGAGATAACCATCAGGGATAGTGGCAGGTGTGAAGTGGAACCTGTCTAAACCTACAAGACAAGCTGTGGGTGCTGTCGCTGGCAGGGCTAGCGAAGCAAGACCACCCAAGTCTTTTGGAGCTCAGAAGGCTAAAATGAGACCCGGATGTCAGACAATGTTTACTTCTGCTGGATTTTGCTTTTAGTTTGACCCATTGGTTTTTTTGCCCTTGACCTTCTCCTCTGAAACAAGTATGTAACTTGCTTTTTATTTTATAGGAGCTCACAAATAAGAAACTGAATATTTTCAAAAGTCACTGAACCTTTAAGTGACAGGAATTTTACAGTCTCTAAGACTTTAAAATTCTGTTATTAGCATCAAATATTGGGAACAAAAAGGAAAGAAAAGATTATGCTTTTAAAATGATGTGTTAGTATGTCAGGTTGGCAGGGGTAGACTTAAGATAGCTAATCTTTGCTGTCACCTTGACAAACCTGGGATAAAAGAACCTTAATTGAACACTTTTCTGCATCAGATTGTCCTATGGTCATATCTGTGGAGCATTTTCCTGATTGATAATTGATGTTTCAGTACCCAAGCCAATAGAAACAGTGCCAATGGGTGGTTCTAGTCTATATGAGCACAAGTAGAAGACAGCAAACCAGTAAGGTACATTCCTTAGTGGTTTCTGTTTCAAGTTCCTGCCTTGTATTCTGCCTTATTTCCCTCAGTGATAGATTGGAGCCTTGAAGTGTAAGATGAAATAAACCTTTTCCTCCTTTGTCAGTGGAGTTTGTTACTAGAACAAAGAAAGCAAGCTAGGACAATAATGTTTTTATAAAATTTTAACAATTTAATTCTCTCCTGTGTGTGTGTGTGTGTGTGTGTGTGTGTGTGTGTGTGTGTGTGTGTTGAGTGGTATTGTGGGTATTGTATATGTAGAATAATCCATATGCATATGGATCTATACCTGCATATATAGAGGTCAGAGGAAGATGTTTGATATCTTTCTCTATCAGTCTCTATTCTCTTTTGATCTCACCCTATTACTTTGAGGCAGGGTTTTTCACTGAAGCAGATAGTTAGCTATTTCTGCTATATTGTACTGCCAACAATAGCAGCCACTGTAGATTTTTTCCTCGGGCCCATGATCTGTAAGTTCTTGGCCAGGCTGACAGTCTCAAGAATGGGTTTTCTTTCCTGAAGTTTGACCTCAATTCAAGCAAAACGTGATTATTTATTCCGGTAACATTGGTTATTGTTGCACCAGTGAACATTGTTGTACTTCACAGGGTACACAGTTGGGTGAGATTGATGGAAACTTCTCTTCCCTACTATCATCTAGGTTTGTTTCTCCATGTTCTATGACTCAAGTATGTTGTGTTCTTAGTAATAGAGTCATACTGTCAGGTTCTAGAGGGTAAATAATAGCACTAATTATATAAATAATAGCCTATTGCTTCTTATGTTTGGGAGGTATGAAACTCCATCAGCCAACAAATCAAAAAGAGGTAAGCCATTTAGGGTATTATGGTTTGTATCTGGGGTCGTGTGCTCTCCCATCATAACATAACTGCATTTAAAATCTTTTTCTATATGTGCATTAGTAGGTGATGTATATGTAAATTTTGTGGAGCTTCAACATTTGTAGGTTTCCAAGGCTTTTTCAAAGGATATTTGGTATCATTTAGACCTTCCTTTCCACAGTTTCTCCTCTACCCTTTCCTCCCAATTCCTATCACATTTGATTCTTTCTCTATAACTATAAAAGTCTTCCTATGCCTACCTCCGCTGTGAATAAAGACACAGAAACATGTTTATTATAAATGCTTAAGACTTTTGCTCACTCTGTTCTCAAATAGCTCTTATAATATAATAAACCCATTTATTTTCATGTAAGTTCTGCTACATGGCTTGTTAGTTATTTTCAGTCCCAGCCTGCTTCTTCCTACAGTCTGGCTGGCTAACTGCCCTGCGTTTGACTCTTCTTTCCCAGAGTTCTATTTCTCCCCGGAAGTCCCGCCTATCCTTTCCTGCTTCTTCGCCATAGGCCATTGGCTTTTTATTAAAACCAATCAGAAGGTGAGAGAGGGGGAGTTTACAAAATACCCCGTCTGGAAATGATCTAATAAAAATAACAAAACAAAAGAAAGTCTGGTCTGCACTCAACTCTGCCAAGCATAGAAATTAGCATTTAAATAATACAAAACAATATTACCCCAACATTCCTCTTCTATTTCTCTCCATCCCACCTTTATAACACTATATTCTATTTCCTCTTCTTGGAAAGACCCCTCCCTTTACCCCCAGGGAGTTATCTAGCCTCTGTAGTTGTTCCAAATGAAATGCACATATATAAAGCTCAGAAGCAACATCCACATGTGAGAGATAATCTGCAATATTTGTTTTTGGCGGTCTAGATTACTTGGCTTAGGAGAATTGTTTTCAGTTCCATCCATTTGCCCAGAAATTTCAGAACTTCATATTTTTAAAACTAAGGAGCATTCCGCTGTGTAAATGTATCATATCGACATTCATTCGTCAGTGCATAGCTATCTAAGCTGTCTTCCTTTCCTAGTTACGAAGAATGTGGCTGAGCGGTGTCTGCACCACGGTCTATTCGGTGTGTACTTCGGAATGGATCTTGTGGTAGATGTGTTTTCAGCTTCGGGGGGTGGGGGAAAGTTTGTCTACTGGATACACCAGTTTGAACTCCCACAAGCAGTGAATAAGTGTTCTTCTATCTCCCTCCACATCCTTGCCTGCTGTAATTTGGTTTGTTTGTTTAATTTTTTTTTTTTTATCTTGGCCATTCTGTGAAATCTCAAAGTAGTTGCAATTTTCTTTGACATGATGGCTAATGAAGTTGAACATTTTTCAAGTGTTTCTCAGACATTTGTGTTAACTTCTGAGAACTGTTTAGTTCCTGTTCTATTTTTAAATTGGCTCATTTGTTTTCTTAATGTTAAACTTTGTTTTATTTCTTCGTATATTTGTATATTCTAGATACTCTGTCATAGACAGCTGGTAAAGTTGGTATTTTTGTTTGTTTGTTTGTTTGCTTTGGGTTTTTTTTTTCCATTCTGTAGTGTGCCTCTTTACTTGATGGAGTCCTTTGTTGAATTGGAGCTTTTCAGTTTCACCCAGCCCCTTTCATCAGTAGTTGAACTCAATGGATGGATCAGGGTCTTGTTAAAAAAATAAAAAAGTCTCTCCCTCTGTCTGTAAGTTCAAGCATCTCTATTACATTCTCTTGTTCTCTTCTCTCACATTTTTTGCATCCGGTTCGACAAGCATCATTTGTTGAAAAAGCTGTACTTTCTTTCTCCAGTATGCATTGTTGTGTTGTCATTAAAAAATTTTTTTTAGTGGACTTAAGTTTGGGTCCTCAACTCTCTTCCGTTGGTCAGCATGTCTGTTTTTATGTCTGTACCATGTTGTTTCTACTAAAGCTCTGCCATGTTCCTTAATGTCAGGAATGGTAGTGACTCCAGTTCTTTTATTGCTCAGGGTTGCTGTAGTTATCCTGGTTTTCTTGTGTTTATATATAAAGTTTAAGATTTTATTTTTAATTATGGTAAAAAATATGTTGTATTTTTTCAATTACTATAAGGAATTATGTTGTCACTTTGATGGAGACTGCATTGAATCTGTAGATTGATTTTACTAGGCTGGGTATTTTATGGTATCAATCCTACCAATCCATGAACATGGAAGGTCTGGCACTTCCTGGTATCTTTCTCAATTTCTCTCTTCAATGTCTTGATGCATGTATTATATGACTCAACTTCTTCACTTTCTTAGATTTATTCTAAAATATTTTAAAGATATTGTGAATGGTATTATTTCTTTTATTTCTAGGTAGGTTTACCATTTGTATGTAAGGACACTACTGATTTTTGCGTGTTAATTTTGTGTCCTGTCACTTTGTTGAATCGGCTGTAGTTTTCTGGGAGAGTCTTCAGAAATTGTAATGTCTGAAAGTTGTGCCACCTGCAGATAAGAATTCTACATTGAATTCTTCCTTTCCAGTTTGTATCCTCCTTATTTCCTTCACTTGTCTTATTGCTCTAGCTAAGACTTTATGAACTATATCGAATGATGGTGGAGAAGTGGACATCCGTTGTCTTATTCCTGATGTTAGTAGAAAGAATTTGAATTACTCTCCTTTTAGAATGATGCTGGCTGTGGGCTTGTTGTAAATTCCTCTATTGTCTTGAAGTATTTTTACTGTATTTGAAGTTTCCCCATAACTTTTGTCATGACTAGTTGTTGAATCTTGTCAAAGACCTTACCTATATCTAATGAGATGAATATGTGGTGTCTGTCCTTCAGTCTATTTATATAGTGCATCACACTAATGTATTTCTGTATTGTTTATTGTTTTGTACTAGTATTAGATGTGTGAGGTGAAACTGATTTGATTATGGTGCTTAATCATTTTAACGTGTTCTTGAATTTGGTTTGCAAGTAGTTTGTTAATAAATTTTGTTTCTATTATATTTGTCTTTAGTTTTCTTTTTTAAATATTTACTTTTTAAAATTCTTTTATGTCATGAGTACACTGTTGCTGTCTTCAGACACACCAGAAGAGGGCATCAGATCCCACTACAGATGGTTGTGAGACACCATGTAGTTGCTGGACATTGAACTCAGGACCTTTGGAAGAGCATTTTCTGTTTTATGAAAGAATTTCAGTTGTATTGTGTTAGTTCTATTTGTTATTTCTTTATTTATTTGAAGATAAAATGCTGTGCTGGATCCTTCTTGCCTTGAGCTTTCCGTAGGAATGAGATCTGGTTTTCTTTTAATTTTTCATACAATATATTTTAGTCATATGTTTCCTCCCCTAAATCTTTTTAGATTCTTATTGCTTCCCCACCTGCCCAACTTCAGGTCTCTCTCTCTCTCTCTCTCTCTCTCTCTCTCTCTCTCTCTCTCTCTCTCTCTCTCTCTCTCCCTCTCTCTCTCCCTCTCTCTCTCTCCTTCTCTCCTTCCCTCCCTCCTCCCTTTTACCCTCTTCTCCTTCAAAACAAAATCAAAAACCTACAACCAAAAAGAAATAAAAAACTGTCTTGCTTATTCCTATGCAGGTCTTGTGCCTATTACCACAATCTCTGTGAGTTCAGATGCTTGTAGGACCTATTGTTTTGGAAGACAGTGTTCTCAGATTTATCTACCACCTCCAACTCTTATAATCTTTTATATTCTTCCACATAGATTCCCCAAGCCTTGGGCAAGAATCAGGGGTAAAGACACCACTCCAGAGTCTCTTACTCTCTGCATTATCCAGTCGTGTATCTCTGTGTTAATCCCCATTTACTGCAAGAAAGTGTGTCTTTGATGAAGGCTCCGCTATGCACATGAAGAGTCTTTCCAGCACCATGAACACTAAACAGTAGGGGTAAAGCTTCTAGTTGAGCACCAGCTTGATTTCTCTGTATTTAGTGACCATAAATGATGTCTTCAGCAAAAGGCCCTTACCATGCACTTATGGGGAATAACCAATAGCCTAGTCAAAAGACTATAAAGCTTTGGGGGATTCTATGAGATCCCTTTGGCCAACAACTCAGCAAGACATAACTCGTTCCTGGTTTTACTTGCTATCATGTTCTACTTAGACCACTGTTTCCCCCATTATATGGTGACTCGTTTTAAATTCATTTCACATATGTATATATTTTATGAAGCTTTTACAGTAGTAGCTTCCCACGTGATTTTTCAGAAAGCTTTCAGCGTTGGTTGTCCCTCTCCACATTGATTCCTTGACCCCGTTCTCCCATTTCCTTCCCTATGCAATCCTCCTGTTTCTGTTTCCCCCTTTTCCCTTTATAACACTACATTCTGTTCCCCCTTGTTTGGAAGAGCTCCTCCTTGCTGGTTGACCCGTACTATAAACCTACCCTCTGTGGTTATTCATAGTGTATAACCACATATACATATACATAGCACACATAATAAAAGCTTTAAAGCAACATTCACACAGAAAACACATAACACTTGCCTTTCGGGTCAGTGTTCCTCACTCAGAATGCCATTTGTTTTATAGATCTGTAGATTACGTAGCATGGCTTTCTTGACAATATTAAACCTATGGATCCATGTTCATGTAAGATTTTTGTAACTTATGATGGTTGTCTTTTTTCAGTTTCTTCAGTGTCTAGTAGTTAGAATGGTGTACTGAGGTCACCCCACTATCACTGTTCCAGGCTTAATGTGTGATTTTTAGCCTTTATTTGTGCTTCATTTATGAACGTGCGTGCCATTATGCTTGGTGCAGAAATGTTTTGAATTGCAAAATGCACTTTGACACATTTTTCCTTTAATGAATATGTAGTGCCTTTCCCTATCTCTTCAGATATGGTTTTTTGTTTGTTTGGTTGGTTGGTTTGGTTTGGTTTGTTGTTGTTGTTGTTGTTGTTGTTGTTGTTGAAGTCTGTTTTGTGAGAGATCAAAATAGCTGGGCCCACTTGCTTCTTAGAACCATCATCAGCAAACTTTTAGAGAGTAATCAGGGTCTTCCTGTCATTTCTCTGTTGATTTCTTATATGGATATAATTTGCAATGCAGCAAGAAACAGATCATCACCCTTTTTTACATCAGCAAAGAGACCAAAAGAGTGGGGGTTCTGGAAAGCAAACATATGAAACAATTCCTTTGCCTTGGTGGAAATGCCTTGTTGATGGTACTCGATTCTTATACCTTGCCTTCAAGATCTGATATTCTCTCTTTCACTTCATCTAAACCTTTGGTGAGACTTCATGATGAGCTTTTTGTTTGAATATATGAGTTTTTTATTCCAAGTATTATTTTAGTTTGGCTCCTTCCCCAGCCCCAAGATCTATCTCTTTATTAAATTCTGTTTTAATATTTTTAATTTCTATTATTTTATTCAACTGTGTTTTCATAGTCTTCACTCATGCATTTATTCATATACTCTTTAAATAAGTTTATAATTGCTATTTTGAAATTCTTGTATAGTTCTTTTCAGCTTGTATATTTTCTTGTATATTTTCAGCTAAGTTTCTTCTCTCAGGGTATATTAGGTTTAGGGTCCTAGTTTCTGGAGCATACATATATTTTTCTGGCTGTTCATGTTTTTCTGGATTAGGGATGGGAGCTAGGTATAGGGACTTAGGTGGTTTCCAGTATTTTCTTGGTATGAATATTTGACCTTGTCTTTGGATAGTGGTCGCTTAGATTCTTGTTTGCTTTTCTGATATTTCAACTTGTCAAGTTGTGAGGCAGCTGAATAGTGTTTGATTTTTAGACTTGGGGCAGCTCTGGAGTTCTGAATGGGAGTCTCTGCAGTTCGATAGTGGTAAGGTGGGTGGGGGATTTATAAACAGGCATCGGGAGGAGGACTGGCTATGAGGATCTCTAGCTAGGGATCTGGGTTGGGATCCAAGTGATCCTCTGGTGTAGGCATGGGTAGGGAGGCTGGTTTAGGTGTCAGGTCGACGGGTGAGATTGGTCCTTGTGGCTCACCAGCTGTTGGTAGCAAATGCTGCGGATCCTCAGCCCTCGTCTTGACTAATGAAGGTCTTCTGAGAGAACACTTCTGTCCGACTAGCTTCTTTTCTCAGATGGAAAGTTCTTCGTGACGCCCTTAAAGAAGCAATTTGTACAGTGGGATCTCTCATCCAATCCTCATCTGCCCACTGTCTCACGTGCTTCTTCTGCTCTGGTTTTAGTTTTGAAATTTTCATCTTTCGAGAGAGACCTCACTAGAAACACAGCATTTCTCTCCTTACAGGTGAGGGCAGTGGCAACAGCTCTGTTGGAAAGAACATTTTCATTTTCCTACCTGGCTGGTCTTGGTTTGAGTCTTTCTCCTGATTTAAAAGGTGATATTATCATTGCTCAAACGTTACTTCCTCTGAAGGTAGAGAAGAGAAAACGTCCATGCATCCTTTTCTTTCTTTAGTAAGTATACTGGCTTGCTGAAGTTATTTCTGAGTTGAAATATGAGTACAGAGAGAGCGTGGTGGTCTTCCACCAGTAATTAAATTAGATCTAATATAGACAACAGGATTCCTATGAAGAGGCCTCAGGACACATACTGAGTTTCAGACCTGAGTCGCCTTGCTCTATAGATGTGATGACCACACACATCTGCATCGAGACCGTCTTTTATGTACCAGTGAGAGAGCACTTTAAGCCTCACTGAAAGTCAGAATCTACTCTTACACTGTTGCATCAACACTTGGGAGAAAAAAAATCAAGATACATGGAAAATAGAAACAAACCATCCTCAAAGCCCTGGAAGCCATGTGCAGCCAAAATGCCTTCCTGTGCACTGAATTTCTGCTCATACATCAGTTATCGGAGAACGTGCTTAATGCTCTGAATAGGCTGGCTGGGGGGTGTGCTAGCTACAGTCTGACTTAGGGTACCATCCTGTGCACTGAATTTCTGCTCGTACATCAGTTATCAGGGAACGTGCTTAATGCTCTGAATAGGCTGGCTGGGGGGGGGGGGTGTGCTAGCTACAGTCTGACTTACGGATTAAGCTCCTGCTCTCCAGAAGTACATCTTCATTATGGCCATTCCTATCCGAATAGGAAATTCATCTCAGAATAACCATCATGGCGGTGCCACCACGCTAGGACGACGTGTTCTGTTTACATCCAGTAGAGTCAAGCCTTCAGACAAACACCTACCCTTTTGAAGTTCGGGGCCTGTCTTTTTGTTTCCTGCAAGGAAAGCCTATGAGCCCAATAGTCTAGAGACAATCCTGACACCTACTCAGCGTCAGCCAGATCAGACAGGCGGGCCCTTCAGGTGAAACGGCTCGGGAAAGAAATTTCATTAACAAGTTCATTTTCTAGGGACAGAGGCTAAACAGAACCTGTACAGATAACAACCTTGGTATGCACAGATGAATTCCTTTGATGACCAAGCCAAATAAATAAATAAATAAATAAATAAATAAATAAATAAATAAATAAGAAATAAACACTTCAAATTTGTCCAGCCAAAATTCAACATTATGTATGGCTATACACATTCCAGGGTCAGACCACACATGTATAAATGTGTGGGTGTGTGCATTGTCCATCTTCATAGTCATGTGTATTACACACTGCTATGTGTAAATCTGAGTGCTCAATCATTGTGTGTGTGTGTGTGTGTGTGTGTGTGTGTGTGTGTGTGTGTGTGTGTCTATTAGCCTGCAGATATTTATTTAGAATCAGTTTTTGAAACATCAGCTCAGGGACCGCAATCTGGCTTAAGGTGCCATCCTCGTGTTCTGCAAACCAGTGGAGGGGAAACAAGGGGTAAGAATGACATTGCTGGTTTTATTTATTTTTTCTCCCCTTTCTGCCTGGATGTCTTGGGAGAATGACTAAGCAGTGCCGGAGATTACAAATTTGCTTAAGTGTGAATGGCTGATTCCAGAGCAAGAGGCCGGCCCTCCCTGTAGGTGATTGACTGGGCCTGCAGGTCTTCACACTTGATGCCTGGATTTGACTCGGAAAGTCTGCCAAGTCTTTTACTGGGAAATTTATCTTAATTAGATCTGAAAGACCCGCCACAGCAGAATAGTCACACCGATTAAAATGAAAAACAGGAGAAATTACTGATCAAATTAATCATAATGTCGGGTTACAGCTGTAGGTCTGATGTAATTTGCCACTCCAGTGAGTTACATCGGCCCAAGCCCTGGGAAGGAAGCGGGCTTTACGCTGATCCGTAACACCCGCGCGCTCCAGGCGGCCGGCAGGAGGCCGCTTCATTCATTTTCCTGGCTCGCTCTGACCTCCGTGCTGCAACTAGAAACAAATCAGGCACCAAACAATCAGGGTGGGGAAAGCCAGGGAGGGCCGGTGTGCAAGAAACATTCACTACCCACCAGTGTGCCAGAGGGTTGTGTCAAAATGGTGAGCGTCCCCAGGCCCCCTGGCTGGTGCTTTTCAGTTCTCCACTTAGCCTCCTAGTGTATCTGGGACTGACCACCCCCTTCCCCCACACACACACACCGATTAGATGCAGAATGGGAATCAAAGGGTCAGAGACTCCAAACCTCTGGATCTAAGCAAAGGGTGGGGTCGGTGGGGGAAGAGCACTTTAAGAAAAATCTTTTCCTTGTTTGACAGCTGGGACACATGGATTGAAGTCATCTAAGACGTCATGGTGGGACTGAGAACCTTAGGCAGTTGAGTCTGACTTCATCAATGTGGATGTGATGCTGAGATTCTGGTTTTTTAATAAATGCTCCTTGATACTGTATAGAGAAAAAAAAAATCAAACTCACTTCATAACAACAGAGTTCTCCCGTACAGAGCCCATTTCTCAACTGCTACTTTGGGTGATGAGTTTTTAAAACCTGAACTTCAAAAGCCATTTCAAACCACAGCAACCTTCATGATCAAAATCCTCCCTTTGACCCATCTTAGTCAGGACTCGCTGGCCCCGCCCTGCTGTGTGTCTCCCCAATCCTCCCATGACATCCACCCCACTGTCTTTGGTAATGCCTTACCCATCACCTGGAATTCTTAGATCTCCAGTCACCTACCCAGCTTCCAGAAGATGCCCTATACTCTAAACTCATAGAGAAGGTAATTTTCATTTTTTCCAGTCATTTTTATAGACATACTTGTTATCCTACTTGAGCTATAATCTTAAAAATAGCCACAGCATTTCACACTTCTGCTATCCCAGGATTATCAATAACTGTTATCCATGATAAAATCTCACTTAACAGCTATTCATTTTACTCACTGCCCACATATGAAGTGTCTATTGTCAGACATCTTGAGATTATCTACAAAATTACTTTATGAGATGTTACTTATTTATTATGATACTTACTTAGAACAATGTTTAGCACAGAACAAACACTGTAAAACCTTAAGTCTTGTTAGGATTAATCATTGTATTGGTCACCTCAGTATCTCTATACTATCTCTACAATGGGATTTGAGAGATCCAGGCCTGACTTATCAGCTTTCTTCATTTTGGAGGAAGCAGAGCAAAGTAAGGATCATCATCTCCTAATTTTTCTATTACCTTTTCCCCACCGTCTTACCAACATGTGGATGATACTAATATTAATACTATTATAGGCATAAAGGGGCCCTTCTTAATGTTTTATAGGTCCAAGTGATCTGTGAGCACACACACACAAAAGCAGACAAAGACACTGAAGGAAGATGAGGATGAATCTTTCACTGTAAGAATCCACCTCTAGATTCTCGGGACTCTCGTGTTTGAAGGCTCCGGCCACCCCGATCCTATTACCAGAGCCTATGAACAGAGGATCTTCTCATACAAAAATAATGATTCTGGTTCCATACTAAAGACACAACAGAAATGTTGGCATTTAACATGTGCCAGATGCCTTAAGTATGCATTCCATAAAATTACCAGTAGGGTAAGGAAACCGAGGTTCTAAGAAGCTGGTAACTCAAAAACCTTCAAAACATTTGAGAGGTGGAGCTACAGTTTAACCTGACTCTTGGTATCCACCTCAAAGGCCTTCGCACAGTCTTTCCTCCAGGACAGCCTCCATCCCATCTGACCATCCCTGTACTCAGTAACTCTCCAGCTGATCCTCTCAAGAATTCTATGTAGAGATTGCGCATTGTACCACACCCACCATGTCCCCAAATTCCTGACTTCAGGCCACCCAACCCTAAAAAAGCTAGGTTTAGATCGCTTCTTAACTTAGCAATAACATGGGACTATTCTGTAATTCCTATAAACATGCTGGGTTATTCTTAGAGCCAAAGTTGCAGTGTTGATGGGTTTTATAATAATGGGAAAACAAAAGGAAGAACAAAATGCTTATTAAAAGGTAGAGCCCTAATCTGCTGACTGGCAGGAGATCCTTATGAATGCCTCAAAGGATTAACCACATGTAGAAATGGCAAGTGGGGATTTCATCAATAAATGAATTCTGAGAGAGCCCATGAACTGGTTTTCTTGTTGGTCCTCCTTGAGGTTACAGTTCGTGCATGCTGTCAGCAGGAGTGAGCACAGCACTTGAGAGAGACGAGAAAACATGACCGTAGCTAGGTAACCGGTGATGCTGAAGAAGTACTCGCGTGATTCTCACGTGGTCGTGTATGAGGGCTTAGGGCTTTGTTTGGGTAACATTTGAAGATACATGTTAAAGCACAATTAAATGATTTTTTTAAAAAAATCTGGAACTGGTTCTTAAATGATATGAGGGAATAAAAAATACAGATAAGATAACAATGGATGAAAAATACTGTCCATGAATTTGATTATCACTAAAGATCTGTCATGATCCCAGGGGAGTTACTTTTTCCCTTCTTTGCTTTGTATTTAAAACATATATACAGGGGAAAATGCAACATAAAATATTTAATCACCTGGGAATTCTTTAATAACACGGAATATAAAATTGGATTCTAGTATAGAGTTGGATTTTTGGATGCTCAGCAGGACTTAAGAACAACTCTCACATGGGCTAGAGAGGTGGCTCAGAGGTTAAGAGCACCACCTGCTCTTCCAGAGGAGCAGAGTTCAACCCTGCATCGTGGTGTACATCTGTAACTACAGTCCCCAGGGTCCAATGCCCTCTTCTGACCTTTGAGGAAATTGTGTAAATGTGGTGCACATACATGCAAGAATAACATCCATAAACTCAAAATAACAAAATAATTTTAAAAATTAAATAAATAACTTTTATGTAATTGTAAATTGATTAGATTAAGGATGGGACAATGCACAAAATGAGTAATGGGTTGAGAATTGAGAATGAGTACGTTAAGATATTACGAGATTTTTTTCTTTAACCAAAAATTAAATAATTAAAGATGGCCTTTAATAGCTAAGAACTTGTGAGGAATAAGAAATGTACTAGAAAACTATAAATAATAAGAATCATTCAAGTTCTTAAAAAAAAAAGAGGACTTCTTACTAAGTTAGATAAATTGAATACATGCATTTATTCCTCCCTTCTTCTAAATCCTACTAAAATGGTCTTAATGTCTAAGTGTTTTTGAAGCCTAAACAAGAAATAAAGCCGAGAAAACACAATGGTGAATGAGCTGCTAAGGTGAAATGCTAAGGTCTTGAGAGAAGACCAGGAATGTGATGACAACTCTGGAGAACCCAAAGCTCTGTATTTGGAGGAGGTGCGTGGTAGAAAGTGGGGGACACGGTGGCATTGTACTGAGAACAGGAAGATATTTAAAAGACTGCGACAGGAATGCTTAGAACTTTAGTTCCCTCCCAGCCCCAGCAGATCAGCAGCAACCTCTCAGGCAGCTTTGTGCATGAGAAAAAGAATGGAAGACCTTCTAGACTTAAAGACACAACTATGGACTTTGGGGAGGCTCTTTAAAGTCTCCTGGGGGAACCAGAGAAGTCTGCGTCCTAAAGGATGACACTGGCCCCACTGAGCCACCAGCGCTCGATGTAGGTGTCGACTCGCAGGCGCTCACCACCTCTTGCTGCTTCTCTGTCAGCCTTCAGGAAATGGTCAGATTGTTCTGACAGAGAAAGTCCCTCTGAATGAAGAGGACAGGCTGTGTGTGCATATCTGAGAGCTCCCAAACTAGCAGACCATGCCTGTGTCCCATGGTCACACATGTGAAGACTATAAAGAATGCCTCGAGATTTGAGGAACAGCTATGTCTACAGTCAGAAATTGAAGCTAGAAAGGGGGTTAGAGGAAGTATAGGCAAGGAAGGAAAAGGTCATAAAAGCATAAGGTGAATGGTCTGCAGGTGGGAGAAGGTTAGACATCCACAGAATTCACTCCAGGGCTTCTGTGGAGTAAACATCTGCAGACGGACAGAACACTTAGACAGACTGAAGGATTCAGCCCCACTGTAAGCTTCACTGCATGTACTTGAAGAGATTACCAAAAGAAAAATAGCCCATCTCAGACACATCCTCATAAACATTTTCAAAGAAGAAGAAAAATAGATAAAACAGTAAAAGTCAGAAATCACAATAGCATTTGTTTTCCAAAGCAGCACTTGAAGCTTCAAGGTCACACCAACTCTGGGGCATGACTTCCATCTGTAGCTTTGTATACTGCATAGCTATCCAGCCAAACAGAAAATAAGCTAAAGATGTGGATGCAAGGTCTCTGAAAATTTATCTCCCCTATGTCTGTCTTGCATTCTTCATCAGATCTATTAGGGGAAGTGTCCCAAACAAGCAGTAGAGTAGGCCAAGGGAGTTGAAGATTGGAGGATTAACACGGGAGCTGGCCAAAAGAGTTTGTGGACTGTTTACACAGCAGGCCAGAAAACAGCCAGTCATCTCAGAGCAGTGTAGGGGAGGAGAAAAGACTGCAGAAGACTGAAATCTCAAGAACATCTGTGTGGGGCTGGAGAGATGGCTCAGTGGTTAAGAGCACTGCTAGGGGTCTGGAGTTCAATTTCCAGCAACCTAGTGGCTCATAACTGTCTGTAATGGAACTCGATGCCCTCTTCTGGTGGCATATGTATTCAAATACATAAAAATAAATAGATCTTTTAAAAAGAGGGGGAAGAAAGTTTAAAACAAAAAGTGTGTGTGACTAACTTTATAGCATTCTGTAGTCACAGGCATCTTACTGTTCCTCTCTTTGATCAATCTCAGGAAACTATGAAGAGAAACAAGCAAACAAGCAAGACTGAATAATGAAATGCACCAAAAATGAAAAATATTATTTTTATAAGAATGAGAACCTAAACTAAAAGGTTCAGCAGCAAACAGCACCTCTCTTGGTCACAAAAAGAACTGCTGGTTAAATCAGCCATTGCTGGGGGGAAGTATGAGAACTGGGGAGATTGTCCAGCTGTCTGTCAAAAGAGAAGTTAGTAGTGTCCAAAATTGGGGGAATTTTATGATTATTATTTAGAATAGTGGATGTGATACAAAAATAAATGTCTAAAAATTATTTTAGATATTTTAGAGAGAAATTTAGGGGCAAGGGGTAGATGTATAGATTACATGTGTTAGCTCTTTGGGTTTATATTCCTAGTCTTGGCTATACCCCAGTCCTTGCTGCCTGAATACTTTCAGATATCTATCTAGGCTTAAATTTTGTCTGATCAGAAGGCACCATCTTGGTACCATGTATTTCAAATATATACATGACTCCTCTCTCTTTGGATGACTTCATGCCACCTAACATGTATCACACACTTAATAGATTATCAGCTTCATCATTTTCTTCCTACAACTAGAATGGGTATTTCATAATCACAGGCTATTCGTCTCCTTGAATTATATTTGGTAGCCATTATAAGAGTGTGGACAACAGGGACCTGGGCCTGCAGAGTCTCCAAGGTCTATGTGAAGGCGGGAATGTTGTCAGAGGCCTTCTGCCTACAGTGGACACTTCACTGATTCTTCTGTAGTGCAATGGTATTGGCTGGGCAGATGAGCACTGAATTCATCTGATCCAGTTGGCACTGAAATTCAGTAGGTAACCCCCATCAAACAAAAGGAAATAGAGTTAAATTTCTGTAAAAAACAAAATTTGATAAGACAGGAAGATGCCTTTATCACTTGAAGAACTGAACTTTAGAGCAAAGAGTGGTAAAAATGTCTTCTTGGCAGAAGCTTAATCCCTACAGTGCACATATGTTGTAAGGCACCTGTCAGTCTAACTCAACTCTGTGTCCTTTTTGCTAACACAAAACCTAGAACACACATTTAACATGGCATATACTTGGTGTGCATGTGTATGTATATAATAAACATACATATATATGTATAACATATTACATATTTGTGAATTTAATATATATACATGTGTATACAATATATCATATATGTATATATATATGTATGTTTGTGTGTGTATATATTTATGCATACATGTGTGTATAATATATGTACATATTTGTGTATATAACATATATACATATTTGGGTTTATACTATATATACATATGTGTGTATACTATATGCATTTGTGTTTATGTATATGTATGTTTGTGTATATAAATGTATATACTTATACATATATATACATTCACCTTATGAGGTGATGCTCATAAGGAATTGCTGTTTTTCTGGGTTTAGTATGAAGCTAGACAGGCACCAAAACAGTGTTGGTATCCAGTGCTCCACACAGCATGGAGAAGACTTGCAGCAGCCATGCTGTTTGCTTTGAAAAGGGAAAAGCTTCACCTGAACTTTTAGATATTCTCTAAGTTTATTTTAGAATCATTTTATTATAAAAGCTTGCTGCTTGCATTTCTCTACTAGAATAAACTTTTCATTAAAAATACTATGTAAAACATAACTTGTCCCTAACTTCTAGAAACAGGGAAATTGGTACATATAGGCTTTAAGTAATTCAATGATCACATTCACAGACTAGAGATACATGAAGAAAAAGAGGAAATAAACTCTGGTTTTATCTACTCAACACCTGGGGCTTCTCGGAGTGGGAGGAGAGAAGCCATCAAATATACTGATGAGCAACTTCCCAAAGTTAATTTTTCTCAAAATACAATACCTAAATTTGCTTCAACACTTGAAAAGTCCCATCCATACTAAAAAGAGTCAGTTGCTTAATCCTAAAATTAGAGGTTATTGCATGCAAGAGAAAATAATTACGTGTTCAAAGTATGGAAAAAAGAAAACTTTTTTTTAATATGTAGGTATTTGTATAATTAAAGACTAATCAAGCATGGAGAGCTGCTGACTAAACCAGAAAATGAGATTGTTGGCAAGCAATATTGTAATGTAAATGCCATTTTTGTTTAACTACTAAGAAGCTGGGAGAATGATATCCTGAACAGATTAAAAGCAAACAGCATTGATAATAAATATTTATCAGATTTCAAATGCAACACAGAAATTTTTATACTTTACATGCGAGGTTTGTTTGCAGTGAGGTGTTCAGGCACTTTTCAAGATGATAGCTAACAACCTTACTTAGAATGGCGCTTTGAGTTGTTCCGGTCCTACCGTTGATAAGCTTGTGAAATGCTCACCAAGGGAAAGTGCCTATTTTGAGGTGTCCTGCTCACAATGCTATTAGTTAAGATTTTACTCATTGGTATTCGCTATTTAGTATTAGGTAAACTTTAAAATTTATAGCAATAATCTAGAAGTCATAAATGGTCATTAAAGAAAAAAACAACACAAACAAAAATAAACAGATTACATAAAATTGAAAAGCTCCTGCAGAGCAGAAAGAAAAAACAATGCATTGGAACAACATATAGATTAGGAAAGACAATTTGTAGGCTATAACCAATAAAGGATGAGTATTACATCATCCTTTATGTATTATGGCACAAGAAAGTAACAGCCATTTTTTTAAAAAGTAATTAATGGGCAAGAAGACTCAGTAAGTATTTCTCCATAATAATATATAGGTGATTCACAGACTGTTTTTATAGTACTTATTAGAGAAATATTCATAAATGAGATGTCACCTTACACCTGTCAGAATGGTATTATCAACAAGACCAAAGACATGTGTGAAAAGGATACAGAGGAAAGGGAATCCCCATGTAGTACTGACAGGGATGTAAATTGGTATGCCTGTTCTGAACGGGTGCATGAAAGTGCATAAAAAGCAAAAGACAGCTTACTGTCTTATCCAGCAAACTTACTTCCAAGTACTACCAAAAGACATGAAAATCAGATGGTTAGAGAGACTCCCATACTTGGTGCTACAATACATACTTATAATGGTCAAATAACAGAACCAACCTAAGATTTCATCAACTCTCCAGTGAGTAAAATAAACAGGATCAAAAGATACAATGAAACACTAATTAGCCCTAAGGAAAAAAAATCTTATCATCAATCTAATGAAATTGGAGAACACCTTGCTAAATGAAATAAGCCAGGATCAAAGGGGCAAATTCTGCTTGTCCTTACTTTACACAGAATAGAAAACAGTCAAATGCTTTGAAAGAATTGAAGAATTGTTACACAAGAATCATGGGGAGATGATAGTCAAAAGGCAAATATCTGTTATCGAAGAGCAAATGCAGCTAATAGTATGGTAGAAAATTTCTACCAATAAATTTCAAATGTTCTTATCACAGAAAATTAAACATTTGATATTATGGTTTTGTTACCTAGTTTAATTCAACTATTTCATATTGTACTTCATAAATAGATGGGATTAGAAATTTTCAGCTTACAGGGAAAAAAAATAAAAGCTACAATAAAGGAAAGGAGAAACATTTCAGATATAAACTTCCAGTAAGCTGCAGGCACGTGACAATACAGAGTAGAAACCTTGAGGTCCCATAAGCATTCTTAGACTTCCTAGGGCTGTTCACACTGCATCACCCACTCATCTGAACTGAAGACTAAACAGTTCACTAAGACACCTGCCCGGGCCAAGGCTATGCACCCAGCAAAGCTTAGGTTACTTCCATTCCTTTTTCTTCTCTATCAGCTGACTCCCATCTGACCATGCGCAGTCTTTCCTAATGGACACCATTATCCCATACTAGGGACTTTCAGTGCCATCCTGACCATATCAGGCCCTCAACACCTCTGATATTCTAACAGACAGGGAAAGTCCATGTTCTCATTTTGCTCGGGGGAAAAAATTAGAAGCTCAACAAGCCAATGTGGGGAAGGGCATCTGAGAAACCAGCAAAAGCTTTTGATGAATGATGCCCTCACCCACAACTAAGAAACTTTATCACCCCGTCCTGTTTGCATTTGTGTGTGGTAGTTTCCCTGTAGTCAGCAGCGCTAATTTTCTCATAAATCAAGATTTGCTGCATAATTGGGGGTGAGAGCTAAAAAAAAAAAAAAAACAGACTTCTCACATGGGTAACAGTAGGCTGAAGCAAGCAAAAGTATTTAAAAGTCAATTATTAACAAATAGGCTACCTTCTTCTCCTTCTCCTTCTTCTCTTTCTTCTCCTTCTTTTTCTTCTTTTTCTTCTTCTTCTTCTTCTTCTTCTTCTTCTTCTTCTTCTTCTTCTTCTTCTTCTTCTTCTTCTTCTTCTTCTTCTTCTTCTTCTTCTTCTTCTTCTTCTGCTCCTTCTTCTGCTCCTTCTTCTGCTCCTTCTCCTTCTCCTTCTCCTTCTCCTTCTCCTTCTCCTTCTCCTTCTCCTTCTCCTTCTCCTTCTCCTTCTCCTTCTCCTTCTCCTTCTCCTTCTCCTTCTCCTTCTTCTTCTTCTTCTTCTTCTTCTTCTTCTTCTTCTTCTTCTTCTTCTTCTCCTTCTTCTCCTTCTTCTCCTTCTTCTCCTTCTTCTCCTTCTTCTCCTTCTTCTCCTTCTTCTCCCTCTTCTCCCTCTTCTCCCTCTTCTCCCTCTTCTCCCTCTTCTCCCTCTTCTCCCTCTTCTCCCTCTTCTCCCTCTTCTCCCTCTTCTCCCTCTTCTCCCTCTTCTCCCTCTTCTCCTCCTTCTTCTTCTTCTTCTTCTTCTTCTTCTTCTTCTTCTTCTTCTTCTTCTTCTTCTTCTTCTTCTTCTTCTTCTTCTTCTTCTTCTTCTTCTTCTTCTTCTTCTCCTTCTTCTCCTTCTTCTTCTCCTCCTCCTCCTCCACCTCCTCCTTCTCCTCCTCCTCTTCTTCTTCTTCTTCCTCTACTTCTTCCTCTTCTTCCTTCTCTTCTTCTTCTTTTTCTTTTTCACATGTTCATCAAAGGGATCATGGTGAAAGTAAGTTCTCAAGTCTGGATAAAGGGTACTCACCTCTGCCTGAGCTCTGATTCCACACAAAGGCTGAGGTTATTGCTGAAATGAATGGATCAGACAAGTGTAGGTGGCCCACAGAAAGTGCCAGTCACAGACAGTGCTCTCCCATATGCATGGACACTGTGGGCTCTTTGAAGCTTTCTCCCTGGAGGTCCTTTCTGAACCTATAACATATTGCTCCACTTCCTCTGCCCACATTGTCACCATGCTGTCCTGGTGTATGGAGACAGAGGGTGGAAGGAAGGACAGAGAAATAGTCTGTTGCAGTCTAAAGAAGGGGATTTTCTTAGAAGGGAAAGGCCAGAGAACATTACAGTTTAGGGCTGATGACCAAAGCCAGCCTTGGTGAAGCTGTGAGGATGCAGAACAGAAACGGTAAAGGGCTTTTTAGAGGGATATACAAGGTCTGGGGATAATTTCCACTCTCAAAGACAGAGTTGAAAACTAGGAAAGAAGCAATATTTCAATAAACATAAACACAAGATATAAAAATAAACAAAAGGTTCAGGAGACCTTGAACCCTGTTCACTCATGACCAATACAGCAGTGTTTATTGAGTACAATGTCATCGATCAAAATGATTACAGAAGTCCACTACTGGTCAAAATCAGAGAACAACAGACCATGCATTTTCCAACCCCAGCCAATGTAACCAACACACCTAAGACTCAGGGAACATCATGGGGGAGAGGAAGATTATAGGAGCCAGAGGACCCAGGATATTTGATGCAAGTTATTGTCTTCTGTATAGGATAGGGAACTAAACCCATGAAACAATGGTTCCTTAACAACATGGTTCCTTAAGATCTGAATAATGACATGATTTAACATGGCATGCTTAGAGGAAGAGATACAGGCAATTAGTAGCTTCTAAGAGAAGGAGAATCAGTCTTCTTTAGAGAGGACCCTCTCCTCCACCACATAGATTATCCAGTCTTGAATAGTCAGCCCTAGGCACAAATACATATTCACAATACTAAATAAGCTCAACAAGTTTATATATATATGTGATATATATATATGTTATAATATATTATATGTTATTTATGTACATGTTATAACATGTTATATATAGAGAGAGCTCAATTATTTGAAACAAAGGAAAAAGGAAAGATTGTGAGTGGGAGACAGAGGCATAGAAATGATATAAATACAATATTCATGTGTGAGGTTCTTTAATTAAAATATGCTGATGAATTGACTATCATTTAATATAACCGTCAACAGTAATAATGGTTTAGAAGTATTTGCTTTTACCCTATTGTAAATTTCAAGTACATTTATAATTAAATGTTCAAGTAGATAACGAACCTAGAAAGGCAGTTGTTTATCAACCATCATGCATGAAAATAAAGATAATTTTAAAATGAGAGGAGGCACTATATATACATTTAAGAAAATACAAAATGGAGACAAAATAACCAAGAAAATTCATGGTTGTCTGTCACTCTAAATAAGTTCCTCTCTGTGCCCTGGACAGCTCTCTGCCCGACCCTACCTGCTCCTGGGGGTTGGGGGCTAGATGGTGCTGAGTCAATAACACAGACCAAAGGAGCAGGTGAGAAACGCTGCAGCAAACTCATGGGAGCGCTGCTGTAAGCTCCTTTAATACCCTCCACCCACGACCCCATTGGTTCCAAGAAAGCATCTATTCTAAACAGCAGTTCCTGATTGGCTGGTATTATTTGCACCAACAATCCTTGCTCTCTCAGGCAGTCCTCAATTAGGTCCTCCTGTAGGAATGGCAGCTGCTTGACCCTCAGCATTTACATAGCAGCAACTCTGCCATTCCTGCTACATACCCACTCTTTTATTTTTAGATTTTGACAGCCTAGTGGGAGCCAGGGTGCCATTGCCTTGACATTGTTGACCTCACCTTAGCGGATTCCCAGTACACTGGACTGTGCCTGTGTTAGGTTGTCCTACCTTCTAGAATCTTACCCTTCATTGACAACCAACCCTCAAAGAGATACCACTCCAGAGGCATGTCACACAAGGGGAAGACAAGGAACAGCCTAAATGCTGGTATCACGGATCTCTGCCGTTCATGCTTTGCTTGGGGAGGGCAATCAGGATTTTTGAGAGCCATCATCACCTGGAGGGTTGCTTTATTTATGGATAGCTGCCTGGAGATATGCTGTGTGAGATACTTAAACAAAACAATTATTAGTATGACCATTCCTACCATTATAGTATAAGTGGTTATCCATAAGTGGTCAAACAGCCTCTTAATATTGTCTTACACTTTTCCCAAGAACCCAGCATCTAGGGAGAGCACAGACACCCTGATCATATTGAGGTTGGCTAGGTTCTCTCTTAACAGTACAGAATAGTTAAGGAATTTGTTTGAACAAGTACCTTTAAGAAACTGAGCCAACTGTTTTCGGGCTTCAGTGGTATTATGTACCTGGTAAGGGGTTAGGCAGATTGAGTGAAACCTGGGGTTGCATGCCAGTAGAGGCATATCCCTAACAAGGACCAACTCTTCAGCCAGTAAGTCAGTCTGTTGTAAGATGTGAATGGCTTGATAAAGATGCTGATTTAGTATCTCCGGTGCCTACATCGCCTCAGCTGACCTCTAAGTCATCACTACAGCATTGACCGTCTCCACTCTAGTGGCTGCCTGGGTCAAGGCAACAGCAGATGCTGTTGCCCTGGCAATGCCTGCAGTGATATAGGATTTGTGAGTCTGAGCCATCAGAGTGATGGCATGAAAGTGGGTGTTATTAACCACAGGCATCCAAACAGTGGCTGATTCTCTCCTCAGGATAGCCATTGTTGAATACCCCATCCAGCAGGCAGTCAGGAGACCATTTTCATTAAAACAATCAAGGCTGTCTTTGACAATAGAGGTATTAGTGACCAGGAAAAAAAAGAGGGGGTGGACACAGACTGGGGTGGCTTTCCAGCCAACCTGGCTGCCAGTGGCAGCATTCACTGCAATTGCCCCAGTCCACAGTTTCGCTGACCAGTTTATGTGTAAATATGTCCCATTAAAGAGATTGCCACCTTTTAGGAGAGTATGGGGGTATAAATCAAGACAATTAGAGGGGCCACATAAATTCTAATTGCTCATAATGGGGTCATATTGAAAGCATTGTGTGAGGTTAAATGACAATATCGGGTTGTTCCCAGTGAATGTTGCACCTAGTGCAGGCTAATAGTACTCTCAAGGGATAGGAAGTCCCATGAAAGTGGGCATTTGAGGGGCCTTGGCAGGGGTGGATGTGATATGCATGGGGGATACTTTGGGGGTTTGTAATCAGTAAGGAGAATCTGAAGTTCCATGCCAAACATGGTACCATCAGTTAGATTACCATGAAAATCTCCTGTGATCATATTGGGTAGTTAGAAACAAGGACCAACAGAAGAGACATTTGTAGTAAAATAAAGAATTTTCTCCGTAGGCCAAGTGCCTTCTAATCATCATGTAGCAGTGACTAAGTCCATGAAGGGCAAACCGAAACTCACATCGGAAGAGAAAGGAACAGGGTAGGCTGGGGAGTTAATTGCTACAGGCAAGAGAATGGGGGCGGGTCACCAACACCCAGAGATCATCAGCCCTTCCAGGCTGAAGAAAACTTAATAAACACAGGATGTACACTATGTCTCCACATCCTAGTGTTCTGGTTTCTTCATTGCCCCCTGGTCCGTGGCCGGTAAGCCTGTCTAAAGTAACATTAAGGTTATATTCCAGGCTAGTCCTAGCCTGACTCTCAACAAAGTCATGATATGCAGATTGCCAAGTCTGTCAGAGGAGCTGGAATCCAGGGCTTGTCACCCCATCAGGGCCAAGATTGACAGGGGAAGCCTCACGATATACTACTAGAGGAAAATGAGGCCCCCGGGAAGAGGCAGTCCAGCACAAGAGATGGGCATTGCAGAAGCGACCACAGCAGGAGTGACTGCCCGAGGGCAAAGTCCCCCTAAATCATGCTAGGGTTAAGCTGGTGGCACCTCGGATGGGGCCTGAGCAGCAGGGCTAGTGAGTGAGGGACCTTGGGCAGCAACGCTAGACGTGGGGCTTGGAGCCTGACAGCTGGAGGGCTGGAGCAGAGGTGCCCTCATCCTCATCCCTAAAATCAATCTGTTTGCTGGAGAAAGTAGGACGGGGTCAGCAATGGAAAGGTGAATCTGAGCCTGACCTCGACAGTGTTTGCCATGGGCAGCCAGCACTTCCTCTGGGGAGGAATTCTTAAGACTGGCGATGACTGCAAGGAAGATGGGGACAAAGAACGTGGGAGGGATAATCCCAGAATGCACCTCGTGCTTTCGGGCAAAGAAGAGAACATGCATCCAGAGGTCAGGGTCCCACATGTTCTCTGGGGATATCCAGGGGGCCAGTATATCAGCCTCCTTCCAAAATTGGTCCAGATCGTGAGTCTTAACCTTGAGACCACGAGTAACCAGAAGGGTTTTCAGAGCCCTAATCCAGGGTTCCATGATGCAGAGGGAGAGAACCCATGATGACAAAGGAAACCAACGATGAACAGATGTGACAAATATGATAGAAGAGGCAACGAAAGTCACGGTGTACTAAGCAGGTGCAGCTCAAAGGCTTTACGCCTGGGTGGTGTACCCGGGAAGGAAAAGGCTTTCAGGTGCCGAGCCCTGGTACCACGACCTATGTCAGGTACCAGGATGAATCCAGACCAAAAATGAAAAACAAAGACTACAGAAAAGATGTCCTCACGCTCACCACACACTCACTGCACACTTGCCTCACGTTTGCCTCACACTCGTTTCACACCTACCTCATGCTCACTCTCGAACCGAACTGAGACCAAAAGTGAGATTACCTGGATGGACAGATAGAAAAGACAAAGAAGGGCGGGAGAGATGGCTCGGCCACTGAAGGCTAGGCTCACATCCAAAAAATAGAAGAAAAGACAAAGAAGACAGAAATGAGGTTCATGCACTCACCTTCATGGGCCCCACAACATAAAACACTAAGGGGCCAACTCACCAAAGAAGCAGCCAGAGTTTGGTTCCAGATATTGCCTGTGACCTGGACAATTCTCTGCCCCATCCTACCTGCTCTTGGGGACTGGGGGCGAGTTGGCGCAGACTCAAAGACACAGACATCAGATGCAAGCTCCTTTAATACCCTCCATTCACGCCCCCATTGGAAGTATCTCTTCTAAACAGCAGTTCCTGATTAGCTGGTATTATTTGCACCAACAATCCTTGCTCTCTCAGGTCCTCCTGCAGGAATGCTGATGTCACTGGCAGTCCCCAGTTAGGTTCTCCTAAGAAATGCTTTTGCAGCTGCCCGGCCCCCAGCGTTTACAGAGAGGCAGCCCTGCCTATTCCTGCTACACCTCTCCAATTTTTCTCAGAAGACAAAGAGGTTAAACCTTCTTATGCCAGCCGTATGAAACTTGTAAAAACTTGTAAAACATGAATCATTTAAAAGCCTCTTACTCCTACCTCTTGCCTTCACAAACAGAACATCATAGTACTGGAAGTCTTCTACTTGAATCACAGCTTGTGGTTTACAAACAATATCACATACTATCCTTCAACATCCTGGTAAAGAAGATCCTTAACAGATTTGACAGGTTGGTGAGACAGGCCATACTGCAGTATGTGGACCCACCACAGATGACAGGAAGGTCATCGCTATTGAGAGACCTTATAGAGCCATTTCCTGGGAGAGATGGCCAGGTATGCCACATGAGAACAAAATCATACTTTGAACAGAGTAGACGTGCAGCAGGTCACCTCAGAGACTAGGAGAGAAGATTGCTCAGGACTGGGAGTGTCTAGGAGGATATGGGAGAAGATGAAACTGGGACTTAGTTCTGGTCAAGTGTAGAAGGTCAGGAATGCTGGAAGTGGAACATCCTAAGTTCACAGATGTCTATGCAAGTCAGTACACGTACTTATTGGTCACATTTTTTTTTTTTCCTGCTACAGGTGTATCCCAAACCAGTAGTCACTGTTCCGCTCCTCCACTTAACCTAAATTATTCTTTGTGGTAATGGTTTTTACACATCTGTTTGACTGAGCCGTGATACCTATGGTCAAGCATTGCTATAGCATTTCTGTGCAGACATTTTCCAATGAGTTGGACATTTATATTGGTGGACAATGAGTAAAGCCTCAACCTATTTGTCTTAAAATTAACCACGCTGTGTCCTAACCTAACAAAGAACAAGATTTGTAGCAGAAATCCTTTGAATTTGAATTTCAATAGTGGCTCTTCTTTGGGATTCCAGCCTGTCAGGATCCCTTGAAGATATGAATCTTGCCAACCTCTGTAGTTATGTGAGCAGATCCCTTGAATTAAGTGTTTTCTAAGTATGGGTGTGGATAAGGAAAGACACAGGGATAGATAACACACACACACATACACACACACACACACACACACACACACACACCATTGTTTCTATCTGCACCTATCTATCTTTGTCAGAGACAGACAGACAGACAGACAGACAGACAGACAGATTTGGTTCTTGGGATTGATTTTGGAAGCTGTCGAGTCTGAAATCCAAGAAAGGCACATATCAGTTCAAGTCATAAAATGTCAGGACCCTCTAATGCTGCAGGGAGTCTGTTCCTCAATCCATAGCTTACAGGGTTTACGAATCTTATTCATACAGCAAAGGCCAATCTGCTAATTCAGTCTATGGACTCAACACCATCACAAAATTACCCAGAAAATAAGATGAAAATATCTGAGCACTTTATAGTTCAGCCAAATGACAAAGAAAACTAACCGATACAGAGAGATGGCGTTCATTGGAACTGCACTAAATGCAGTTCATGCTTGGTGCTTGTCATCATCAAATCAATGCCAATGTTTGTCTGGGAACTCTGTGCTTAGCTTACTGAGCTGTCCAGACATATTCTCTAGGCCTGAATTGACTGTGAGCTGCAGTTGGCTGGCTCTTACCATAGAATAATAGAATAGTAATAGTACTACTAGTAATATGAAAACATAATAATTAGCTCTAAAATACAGGTAATGACATCCAGTCTAGACTGTGCTTTCAAAAGGAGACTGAGGTTCCTCTATTTGGGTTTGAACTCCGACTTCCTCCTTTAGTGACTGAAGAATCTCCAGAGGTTCATCCCCTCCATGACTTGATTTCTTTCTTTTGAAAAAAGGGATAGATATGACTTTACAGATTTCCTCAGAGGGTTAACTGGAAAATTTCTCACAATGGCCCTTAGTGAGCAGGAGCACTGTAGGATTTATATAATGGGTGTGGAAGTGACCCTAGGAAAGATGGGAGGAGCCTGAAAAACGTAGAAATAAGTGGTTTTGATGCCCAGACCCTGCATGGTTTCTATATACTGCAAGCACAGCTAGAGGTTAATTTTTCAATCTCTGAAGAGAACTAGCCCAATTAGGAATTCAAATATGAGACCTGCTTTTGTATTCTAAGAACCAAACATTATAGACTTGTGTTGTGTCCAACAATCAAAGTTACTAATATTGATTATATTCTGAAGGCAGGGTAATCTAGGGGGAGAGTGGCTTGGAGGTAAAGCATAGAGGAATTCAACACCCACATTTAAAAATAGTATACACTCTTAATACACAGGGAAAGAAGTCTATTTAGTCATAGCTAATTGGGAGCGTTTGCTGGAGAAGCAAGGGTTTTACCAAGAGCTTGAGAACTGGGGTCTTTAATGGGTAAAGATTAGGCTCCCAGAGTTATATGCACTGATTTTTGTTTCCATCTCTAACACATTGAATTTCTTCTTGCTATCCAAAGTTTCAAGCCATTCAGAAGCAAATGTGTCCACATCCTTTGTGGATTTGGTAACATTTTTTATAGATCCTAACTCTTAATTATAGTCACTCCAAAGAGATTTTTTTTGAAAGAAAAATGATGGATTCTAAAAAAAATAAAAAGATCTGGCCTTATTGCTTTGATGAAGATTTGCTGTCTGTGACCCTTTAAGTATTGAACCTGGACTGTAAAAATATCACTTCTTATTGATCACATGGTTATTAAAGTCAGTCAAATGCTGAATTTATATGTCAAATACTTGTAATATTTCTGTAAATATTAAGGCAGAGAGAGAAGATGATAATGCCACTGTGAATATAGCATTAGAGCTGCCCAACTTTACGTAACTGAAAAATAATAAAACTGTCAGCAAGAATTCCATTGTATATGCCCAACACTTGTCAAAAACCATTATGCATCATTTACCCATGTATATGTGTCTGTGCATGAGCACAGAAAACATGCACATATTTTGGAGGACAAGGACAAAGAATGTGTGCATCTGTGTACCTCCGCTGGGCCCCCACAGCACAACCCCTCACAGCTGGGACCACACTGCAACCCCATGTGAGCACATTTGGGTTTTTTCTATTGCTAAAACCTGCCACAAGATGCCAGCCAACTGTCTGGGTCTAGAGAAAAGCCTGGGAACTTGCCATTTGAGCAAACACCAGACAAGCATTGAAGGAGATTCTCAAAGTTCCCTTCTGCTAATACTCAACCCTTGTCTTCGGTCACTCAGCAGAGAGCCTTAGATGCCCTTTTCTCCCCCTAGACACCTTTCCATGTAGGCCAAGGCTTTCCAGCCAGTAACTGAAAAGGGCTATCTATCAACCTTGGGAGTCTCCCAGCATGGGGGTGGGGCAGGTAAGGCCCATGACAGAGAAGGGGGAAGGCATTTCTAATGGCGTTTTGATGTACATGCACAAAATTGATGTCGGAAGGATCATTGTAAAGCCCCAGACAGTGGAGTGCCGAGGACATTTTCAGGTGGCTGGCAGATTCTGGCTGGGTGAGCCCAGTATATTTTCTCATGTCACAGTTGATTAGGTTCACCGGGAAGTGGAAAGAGTAAAAAATTCTCTTATTACTGCAGCCGTGCCTTCTCAGCCTCTTTTCCCTTTGAATGCAACATTAGTTTTTTGTCCAGAAGTCTAACTGCTTTCTACAGTTTGGGGAATTGTAAAGCAGAAACAATTTCCCAGCCAGGCTGACCTTCACAGTAATGAGAAATGACTGGAATTTCTCTCTATTTCTCTAACATTTGGGGAGGTTGGGAAGGGGTGGGGGATGGGGGAATATGCTTGTTTTACCTGATATTATGTTGTGGGTGTCCATTTGGCACTTGGAGCCTAATTTTTTCCTGCTCAGGAGATTACATGGGCTGTTGCACCATATGACCTGCAAGCCAGCCCGCACGTGTATTGAGGACGACAGTAATACACTTTAAACCTTCTGTTAGCACAACAGAGGTGGCATTTTGTTTCAGCCGTTAAATAAATAAATACTTTCCTCTAGGGTTGCTCTTTTCGTTGACTCTCCAGCCCAGGCTCAGGTGATGAACCCTGGAGCAGGGGCATCCGCTTTTCATTTAAGCCTGCACACCTCCTCCAGGCAGTCTTCTTGCCTGCCTGAGAGCAGTGGCCTTTGTTGTGCTGTGTGGTTTTGGTTTTAGTTCTGTTTTCTCCCAGAGTTCATGGTCACCCTTCCCTTTCAGTCAAGGATGAGTATGCTGAATTCAAGTGCAGTTCTTTTAATCACTAGAGGGGTGCGGCTTTGAGCAAGCGACTTAAATTCTCTGGGCCTCAGTTTTCTCACTTGGAAAATGGGACTTGGTGGGGGCAGCAAACATAGAGCATGCCCTCTTCCATCTGTCCTACATAAAGGGTCTTAAACTGTAAGATAGCGCTAACTAAACTCTGCCCGTTTTAAATACATTGTAAGTTAGCAATCAGTCAGTTGGTCTCAAGCAAGAATCCACAGTCAATCCATGCACTGCTATCTGATGTAGAAAGGTGCTGTCCCAAGAGGAGACAGCTATGACTTGTACCTAAATTTCTTCTCTCCCCTCCCTCCCTCTCTTCTCTCTGTTCCTCTCCCTCTTCTTCACTCTCCTACCTCCCCTCTTTCCATCTCCCTGACACTGTTACAACTAAGTGTGAAAACAAATGAACACGTGTTGAAGTGAGTGGTTGGTCCAGAGGGGCCCTGGGAGGGGCTGCAGGGGCCGAAGGGGGTGACCGGGAAGCCTCAAGACTCTGAAGGCACTCCATTGCTCACTGTTTTTGGAGGCTGAGCCTCGCCTGGGCTGAGCACCTGGGTGACAGTCTTGGGCCTCTCGTTCAGCAGAAGAAATCAGAAACAGAGTGGCTGATAAATGCCCTGCTGCCATGCCCACCTCAGTGTAGGTGGGGTTAAATCTGTTCTAGTTCTCACCTGCCAAGAAGCTTGAATGTCATTGGCTGTTTAGAATTATGATTGTCAAAATGTGAGACACAAATACCAGAGATTACTAGAGTAGATGTCAGAGCTCAGAGATACTAATCTATCATGAGCTGTGATGGACAGAGCTTTTATTATTGTTTAGTAATATTCTATTTTGATGCTATTTGTTCTGTTAATATAGTGCAGTGTTTACTTAGTAAATGTATATATAGATGCGTAATATTTATAAAGCATGTTCAGTATCATAGCATACATAAATGTGTATTTAATTATATATTGAATATATAGTACAGAGTAAATGAATAGGTGAATATTATTCAATTCATACCACTGACCTTTATCATTCATGGTTTGCACATCTGCATATTAAGCATCCTCAGAGTATGTAGCATGCTAGAGTATACTAGAAACCCCCCTCAGATTATTATATATCATTCTAGTGTACAACCAGTTAGCCTCAGAGTATGTACCATGTACCGTACAGTAGGACAAACTCCATAACTCACATACACCAAGCCAATTTCAGAGTGTGAACATTGCTAGTGTATCTCAGGTCTACCTCATAGTGTGTGCCATGCTGTTGTATGTATAAACCATCTCAGAGCATGTACCATTCAATAATACCAACCCTACAATGGCTGAGTTTGTTCTAACAGCATATAGACATCCTCTCTCCTCATCTGTCCATAATCGACACCCTGTAGCAACTGCTTACCTAACTTCACAATATATCAAGTATTACCAGTTGTCTAGACAGTTTTTAAGATATCTGGGAGTCTGTGAATTGGTTGATACATACACTACATCATTTTGTACAAGGGATTTGAGCACCAGTGAATGTTATTATCCACGGGAACTGGTAACCAACCTTCTATAGATATCAAGTGATTACCTCATTGTGTGGGCAAGAGCCCAGCAAGGAAAACCATTTGCTGAGCAAGCCCGACAACAGGAGTTCCAGCCTTGGGTCGCACAGTAGGAAAGAACCAATTCCACACGGTTGACCTTCTTCCACAGTGGTGCATTCACATTCATATTTGCACAACACACACGGCACACATAGTTTTAAAAAAAATAAGTGACTATAACTTCCATCTAAAGGATACGAAACCTTAATGAAATATTAAATATGTGTAATTACATTTCAATTATGTAAAAATGCACTACTTCATTATAAAGTAAACATGTTTTGCCCCCTGTGGAGGACAACTGCTGGGTGCTTCTCAGTCTCCCCTATCCAACTCACAAGAGCACGAAGGTGCTGGTGGCTTTATAGGAAGAATATCCAGGTCTTTATTTAGTCACCTGTCAGGGACCTGCTTTTTAATGCCCGTGTTACCTCAGTTCTGAAGGAAAAGAATTTGAAGATATCTGCTTACATATATCCAAATATACCAAATACCCAATGCATGTGGTAAAATACTGGCTACTCCATGAACAACTAGAAATGGATTTGGGACTTGGTATAATTGTTAAAAGTTGTAAAATAAAATTAAGCAAAGACAGGTGATCTTTTTTTTTTTTCAGTCCTTCCCCTAACTCTTCCGTTGGGGTCCCTGTGCTCTGTCCAATGGTTGGCTGTGAGCATCCGCATCTGTATTGGTCAGGTTCTGGCAGAGCCTCTCAGGAGTCAGCTGTATCAGACTTCTCTCAGCAAGCAGTTCTTGGCATCAGCAGTAGTGTCTGGGTTTGGTGTCTGCATGTGAGATAAATCCCTAGATGGGGCAGTCTCTGGATGGCCTTTCCTTCAGTCTCTGCTCCACTCTTTGTCCATGTATTTCCTTTAGACAGGAACAAATTTTCGAGTTGAGTGGGTGGCCCCATCCCTCAACCCAGGGACATGCCTAACCTCTGGATATGGTCTCTACAGGTTTTCTCTTTTCTCTATTGGGTATTTCAGTTGAGACACAGGATCTTATTAATTTATGTAATAAGCTTAAAAAAAATAATAGCCTGTGCAAAGGCCATAAAAGGCAGACACCTCTAAGAAACTAGCTTGGGAAAAGCTCTGTTCTGGTTTACCTGGAGCAGGTCTCCATGTTCCTACCAAGAGCACAACACTTGAGGAATGAGCTTTCATCAGTTATCTGTGCCCCAAGTTAACCCAGTAGCACAGGTTACTCAGATTATCCTCTGACGCGGGTTTTTCTGGCGTCTTATACATGCCTTAAGAGCACCATCTTTGAAGGAGTCTTTGTCAACACACCCACTTCCATTTATACTTCCATTTATAAAAGTACAAATGATATACTTTTATCTTCTTTTGTTGTTTTTTTTTTTTATTTGAGACAGGACCTTGCTATGTAGCCCTGGCTAGAATAGAACTCCTAGGTAGACCAGGCTGGAATAGAACTCCTATGTAGACCAGGCTGGAATAGAACTCCTATGTAGACCAGGCTGGAATAGAACTCCTATGTAGACCAGGCTGGCCTTGAACTTGTCTGTCTTCCTCTCTCTGCCTGCTGGTTACTAGGGCAACAGATGTTCACCACGGTGCCCAGATTACCCCTTACATATCCCTTCTCTCTGTGCATGTGTTAATACAACAGTTCCTTTTCTCTTTTTGTATGACCCGGTACTAAATTGTCTCCAGGTGGGACTTCACCCAGTTCCCGTGACCCTGCGGAGTAGTCAGACGCTCTGCAGTTTCCCTGCAATCACCATTAACTTTTTATTTACTTGTTAAATGTCTAAGCACAGAGAAATCCAGGGCCAGTTTCTCAACGTGGTTCTCCCAACCTGGTCCCTGAACATCACCAACACCAGTTCCTCTGATCTCCAGAGAGAGCTGTTCTCTTGGGTCATGAGTGAGCAGATGTTCCTTCTCCAAATGACAGCCCTTGTCATTTGAGGTAAAACGCCCTCCCGGCAACGGTGTGACTTTCTGAAAGAGGGCATTTATAGAACCTCACATAGATGAATCGTTTTCTTTCAAGCAGGAAAATGTATTTTTACTCTTCTTGCTTCAACTGGGATTGAGCCCATTCGTTTCATTTTTTATGTTCTCTGTTTTATTTAGAAATGATCTATTCATCCCAATGCAATTGAAGAAATACATATAACTCAGAAAAAAATTGCTGTACTATTCACATGAGAAGTATAGATGCTCTCGCTGAATATTTTCATAGCCCCATTTAATTTGGGCTATATAAACCTGGCCTACAAATTTTTCTTTTATTTATTATACTCTAAGCAGGCATTATAATCCCTGGTGGGAGGACCTAGATTCTAACTGCAGCTGCTCTGGTGCCCCTCAGACCAGGTATTTAACCCCAATGTCTTCACCTGAAAATGGGGATAATAGGATCTATTTCTCAATGTCTTGTGGAGATTGAATAAGATGATCTATATTAAGTACCCACTTTTTCATATGTATATACGATACTGTTCCATGTTAAAATGCTCTTTTGGAGGACTGTGGATCTCTAACATCATGGCTGTGTACCATTCTGCCAGCCTAATACAAACATACAGGCCTTTGCCTCTTTTCTTTGCAACCTAACATTGCTTATATTGTCAAGAGTAGGGTTTTTTGTAAGTTATCATAAAGATATTGTAAATGAGAATGATATTGCTGACAAAAATTGGACTATTATAATTGAAGCTTTTCTTTTAACATGTACCCACTTCTGTGAAGAATATCTGTACAGAAGCAAAACCAGGAAAAGTTGATCAAATACAGCTTCCTGTCTCTTTTGTTTTAGAAGTTGTCCTCTTTGGGTCAAGCGTCACAGTGGCCATTAGTAGCACTAATGTTCTGTTGAACGAGTTTTACAACAGAAGTCCACATCCTGCTTGGGTGTGCTTTTCATGGGTGGCTTTGCTTTTGACAACTGGTCACAATTCTCCCCAGCAATCTCAGAGAGTGCTGTGTGGCATAGAGAGGAATGAGGGGCTATCACTTCCTCATGATCCCACTTGTCAGAGAACAGTTCACCCATGTAGTCATAGTATGACATCACACAGAAAAACTACAGAGGGCCAGTCTCCCTACCTGCTCCCACTTGTACGGCATATCACCTTGAATCGCCTCCCATGGGCTCAATCATCCTAACTTCAAAGCATGCCCTGAAAGAGTCTTAGCTGTGGGCCAGGGAAGACTGATTTGTATGGATACGTATTTCTCCACAGGATATTTGCATGATTACAAGAGACTGAAGTAGAAAAAAAGGATGGTCTAATTATTAAATAGATTCTTATAATCAGTTGATTAGAGTCCTGGTTTTCACTTAGTAACCCAGTTCCTCTCTTCCATAAAGTTACACAGCTTTTCTAAACTATATATATATATATATATATATATATATATATATACACATACATATATATATATGTATATGTATATATATATATAACCTATATGTATTTCTAGAAATATATCATATATATTTCTATATATAATCTTCAGAATTTGAAGCTAATAAATATGTAATTTCATAAAAAATATAAGAGCAGTTCTATTTCCACTCATGACAGGGTAACAGCATTCAGATTGGAAACACTATAGTTTAGCAGCTCATTTTTTAAACTGGTTGAGAACAAAAAGAGAAACACACACACACACACACACACACACACACACATTTGGTGTTTATCAGATACCTATACCTTGATCCAACCATAATTTCTGGTTGCAAAAGCCACTAAAGATTAATAGCAAGAAATGATAAAATGTCAAAGTGACTTCATGATCAGGCTGGAGCACTAAGAAAAGGATGCTGCCTATTGGGACAGGAAGATTTAGGAACAGATCAACTTCGTGAAAAGGAAGAAAGCAAACTGTCCAATATCATAGAGGACACCATCATCTTGTGAGTAAACAAACCATGGCAAAATAAGTAGAATGAGGCAGGAAACAGGAATCCATGTGTCCCAGCAACTGGAGAAAACATTGGATGTGGGGATTCTTGCCCAAACTTATATACCTTGGAAAGGAGGGACTTTAAGGTAGAGTTCCACGCCCTTGGGAATTTGCAGAATAAAGTTGATGCAGACTGAGAGGAAATGTTTGGTTTTGTAGGGAAAATAAAAAACATGAGCAAGAGGAAACACGATCATAATTTTGTCACAAGAACTCGGATGCTGTCCAGAACCTTGATTATGGTGTGCTGAGTCAGAGAGAGTGTAAGTTGTTCAGAGAGCATAAAGAGTTAGGTTCAGAGACACTTCACAAAGATAAGATCAATGGCGGAGTGACACACAGTTCACACATAGTCGCTGATTTTTATTATACTCCAAAGTTATCAAGAAAACCAGGCATTCCTGAAAGCTTAGGAAAGCATAACATTTTTATTGCTATGAAAAGATATGAATTATATGTGATGTAGTTTTTTATGTTTAAAAAAGGCCTTTTCTCCTCAGAGTATCCAGGGTTGTGTTACCACTGTTGCTTATATATGCATCAAGCATGAGTGTGATAGAATAGAAAGTACAGTGTTTTTATTTTGTGTGTTGATATGCACTCAGTGTCTGCAGAGTCCAGCAGAGAAAGACAAATCCCCTGTAACTGGAATTACAGATGTCTGTGAACTGCTGTGGGGGTGCTGGGAACCAAACCCGAATCCTCTGCAAAGTCAGAAAATGCTATTAACCACCAGATATTTATCCAGCTACAATTGAGGTTATTTTAATTTGCATAATTTTAAATGTATTTGGGCGGGTTTGTCTCCATTTCATGGTTTTCTTCAGCAAGCACCCATTTCATGTGTAGTAAATGTGACAAGGTAAAAATGAAGGTAGCGAAGTTATCAGTAGGGTTTCTAATATTTTGTTATTTAGTAATAAAACCCTTAAACAACAGTCAGAATCCAAAGACCCTAGAGATGTGAGTCATACTTCAGCTGAGATTTTCCAGATGGGAACCTTAGGCTCAGCATATCCCAACTTTCTACCTCTGTTTCTTGAAATTGTCTGGCTTAATCTTAGAAGGAAATGATTGGTTTCTTTGATAGTCTCATTAAATCTACCCAATAGTGCAAGATCTTCAGCACAAAGAACCAGGTACTATCTTCTTCTGCCATCAGCAATATGAGGAAGTCAGGAGTGAGGACGGAAGTCACAAGAGATACTGTGTCCATGGACAAATGCCAGAAGGAATGTGTGAAGTTGTTCAGGTCACACAACAGTGCTTAGGGTGTTTAGCATACCACTGTTGATCAATCTCTTTAGATCTAGGAGGACTGGTCACTGCCATGAGTCCTGTGGGAAAGGAGTTCCTGTTCAAGGCCATGAGGACAACTCCCCTGGCTTCTGTCTCTTCTCTTGGATTAGGCCTCTCTCAGCATCCCCACTGAGATCCCCCCATGGTGTGTCACTGAAGAGGTTTCAGGCTTAACTGTTCTCTCTCACCCCTTCCTCCAAGTCACTTCTCACTTCTGCCACAGATCCCCTAGAAGCTCAATTTAAATATGGGAAATGAGATGCCTCGGAAGGGTCTTAAAACAAGCAGTAAATTGCAAACCATTCAACATAAGAAACTCAAAACCCTTCTCTCCAAAAGCCGATTCAATAATCCAAAGCACTGCCCACTTAGAGGTCTCAGAGAGGAAGATAAATCCAACTAGCCCCAGTGGTTCTCATTTGTTCCATCGAAGTCAGGAGGAGGTGTTTTATTGGCTGTGTCTCATAAAATAATACACACTCTACCCTTAGAAGTACTTGCATTCTGTTCAGATCAAATGCTCCAGGGTTTGGACCAGACACTATGGCAAAGCTGTGTCCTTTCTACAGTAGCAGTGAGAGATAGCCATGTTGAAATCTGGGCAGAGTCTCTTAAGGTTTTTTTTTTTTTTTTAAGTACATTGAAACTCAAAAGTATGTCTACATTGGTGATCACATCTGAAGCCCGGAGAACTGTAAGGCAGTCGGGAGCTGCAGCTGTTCCGTGATTCTTTAGTGAGATGCTCTGCTGAATATATTGACTACAATTTAAGTTAAATACTTACTTATAAATGATTTTCCAGGCCTCGGGCTTACAAACAGCTTTGCCTGCTCCTGCCTCAGGACCTTTGCACAGCTTGTTCTTTCTCTGCCTAGTTATATGTCCTGTTTTTCTTATGAGTGGTTCCCTCTCATCATTAAACTGTCTTTCTCACCTTCTCTGAGAGATCTCTCCTGTCCACAGGACCGAACCTTCCAATTCTCTCTCCTTCACCAGTTCCTCTTCCACGCTCTTTTGCTTCATTCTCTTCCCAGCCCTTCCCAGTACTCCAAACTACCCACTGTCTGCTCACTGTCTGCCAATCGTCATCTACAAAAATGCAACAGCAAGCATCCTGTCCCGTGTGGGCATCACTCCTGTCTCTTCCAGTAGTCACTAGAACCGTGAAGGCATGTGACATACACCCACTAAATAAAGGATGGGTGGGTGGATGGATGGATGGATGGGTGGGTGGGTGGGTGGATGGGTGGATGGGTGGATGGATGGATGGATGGGTGGGTGGGTGGGTGGGTGTGTGGGTAGATGGATGGATGGATGGGTGGGTGGGTGGGTGGGTGGATGGATGGATGGATGGGTGGGTGGGTGGGTGGGTAGATGGATGGATGGATGGGTGGGTGGGTGGGTGGATGGATGGATGGATGGATGGGTGGGTGGGTGGGTGGATGGGTGGATGGGTGGATGGGTGGATGGGTGGGTGGGTGGGTGGATGGATGGATGAGTGGGTGGGTGGGTGGGTGGGTGGATGGATGGATGGATGGATGGATGGATGGATGGATAGGTGGGTGGGTGGGTGGGTGGATGGATGGATGGATGGATGGATGAATAATTCCACGTACTGTTTCTTTTGGTTTAGTATCTTACTTTTCTACTTGTGGACCATATTTTAAGTATCACTCCTGCCATATTTTGGGTATAAAACTGTTTTCTAATAACTCCTTACATACATACAACTGAAGCAAAAATATAAAATGGATCAAATTGATGTTGATTCTACATACATTTGGAAACTTTATATTCTGGAAATAAAATCTTATAATGAATTATGTTTAGATAGTAATCCTTAAATGTTTCTTTTGAAAGCCAGAACTTGGATGATGTTATTTGCATACATAGAATTTATAACCTGCCTACATCCAAAAGGGATCCTAGAGGGATTATGATAAAAAAATATATAACAGTCATAAGCAAAGCCAATAAAACAAACACCAAAATCAATGCAGAGTGAAGGGAAAATAAGAGACCAAATGGCTAGGTTAATACCATATCTATAATTGTTCATTAAACTTAACTCTGGACTTCCCAGGGGTGAAGTTAGGAAATAATAGGTTCTGTAAATCTCCAATTCTTGTAATAGGAAAAATAGCAGTATGTGACAAATGACCAGCCTTTCCCTTTTGTGTGTTTATTCAATCAACAAACTCCCATTGCTTGCCCAGTACAAGGAAGTAAGAAGTTAAGATGTACTCTCTTATCTTCAGTCACTTTCAGTTTTAAGATGTGAGAGGGGAAATTAGGCATGGTATGATCAATTTTAACATGACACATTAATTAGAATCCCATGCAAATTACTTAGGAGTAACAGAAGAGAGTGGTTCTGACAGGAGATTCTCGTGTTGGCTCTGGGTTGGGAAGGAACTCACCAGTGAAAAGAAGCCCCTAGACCATACCTCTGCATTGGAAGGAGCATGCTGAGTTCCAGGAAGAACAATGTTCTATGATCACCATATGGTGGTAGTTCATACCTCTAACCCCAGAACTTGTAAAACAGAGGCAGGACGATCTCTCAGGACAAGGCCAGCCTGGTCTAACAGAGAAAGTTTCAGGACGGCCAAAGCCACACAGGGAAGCCCTGTCTGAAAACAAACAAACAAACTGTAATCATCCTATAACAGCAAGACCTGTGTGAGCATTTGCTGGGTATCTGAGCACAACTTAGTAAAAGTGCACTGAAACCCATGTCTTCACTATTCCTCACTGACGAAGTAAGAAATGGAGGCTTAGAGAGGGCAAACATAGATGCCCCTTCAGCTCCTCTGCATGCTGGTCCAGCAATGAAGTGCCCTATGTCAGTAGCTCCTGCTAGGTGACTTTAGCTGCACAAAAAGGTTTCTTCTTCAAGGCCATATGCTAACATGGGTGACTCACATCTAATGACCTACTTGTTTGACACTTGAAAGCCCAGCTCTGGCCCTGGAGCATCTTCATTCCTCACACTTTCTGCTGCTCTTCTGCAGTGTAATCTGACATCAATTAGCTTTTAATAAAGTATTCTTGCTACTTTAAAATTAGTAAATAGATGAAGAGACCCCAGCTTGGTCCATCTTTATGGACTGCTCCAGCTCTAAAGTTTTCTTGTGGACATGGAAGACATCCACAAAGATCTGTATCAAACCCATGTTCTCCTCTGTTCACACCTTCCACTCACACCTGTCCTTAAGGATCAACCCCCAAAAACTCCCTTCAGTAAAACCCTGTGACCTCTAACAGTGGTTCTCAACCTGTGGGTTGTGGTCATATATCAGATATTTACAACACACAATAGTAGAAAGTTACAATTATGAAGTAGTAATAAAATTTTATGGTTGGGGTCACTACAACCTGAGGAACTGTATAAAATGGCCTCAATATTAGACAATTTGAGAACCACTGTTTTACAGAGTCTGCATCCAGGAAACCCATGTAAAAGTAAGAAGGATGGAAAAGCGTCACTTAGAACCCACACAACAGAACTTGAGCTCTGTTCTACTCCTTGACTATGATGCAGACATAGAAACAAAGCTAGAATCCTATGTTTAGGGTAGGCTGTGACTGCTCTTGTGTTCATCCTCAGGTGATGGCCTTTCAAGAAAGGGAAAAGAAAAATATATGTATTTAACCCTTTGCATAACAGCAGATGGGTGTATGTACAGAGTATTCTTCTTTTTAAAAATTGTTATTCTTTGAGAAGTTGACACAGGAACTCTGTGTTTACATGATTTCTCCCTCTATTTTACCTCTAACTCCTCCCAGAGTCTCTCTGCTCTCTCTTAAATTCATGGTCTCTTCTTTATTATTGACGTACTGAGTCCACCTAATGTGACTGTATATACATGTGTTTAGAGCTTATCTCTTAAAGCTACATCTATTTAAATGATCAGAGAATGAAAAGGCAGGCCATAGCAAGTGTGTGGAACTCAGAAAATACCTTGTGGAACTTTCACAGGGGATGTATGTAACTGTCAGAATGACTGTATGGGGTTATGAGAGTTTAACCAATGGTTTAAAGAAGGTTTGGGTTCACAGCAAAACTTGATAAAAGGGTGAGAGCGTCCCTGAGTAGCCCTGCTCCCACACAGCACAGCCTCCCTTATGGTCAGCACCTCACAAACATGCAGATGGTGCATTTATTATCATTAGCGAACCCACAATGACCTGGCGTTTTTACCCAAAGCCCCAGTCTACATGAGGGCTCACCCTTGGCTACTGCATCCTTTGTATTTGGAGGTGTGCACAAGGGTATTCATCCCCATTCCTTGCCCACAGTTCTTTCTCCCATCACTGTTCCGTGAAGTGTAAAGCCTTCCCATGGTGCCTTTATTCACTCACTGGTGAGCAACTACAGTGCGCCCTCTAGAAGGACCCAAATTCAGAGCATGTGCACCGGGGAGGACACCGGGCAATGGGAACTGGTGGAGGCTTGACAGTGTCTCACAAGCATAAACATGCTCTTGTTTTTCTTACAAATTCATTTTTAAAAAATACATGTACATATTATTAAAGGCATTTTGGCATAAAACTATATGAATATATTTTTGTCAGTACTTGGTTCATTTAAAGGTTTGATAGTATGCATTGAAATCTTACTAGTTACAATGAGCATAAAGTACATGTAAAACAAAATGTAACATGGAAATAGTCAAAGTTTTCTTGGTGTGTCAAGATTAAACATAATGATTTTTAAATACCAAGAGTGCCTCAAGGCTACATTCTTAGCTCTTGAGTTATTAATGATTTAATGTTTAGGTGTACCCCACTCTGAGAGGGTGCTATACACTTATTATTTGTTTGTTTGTTTGTTTCTTTGTTTCTAAGAAGGACTGAGCCTTCCACTTTTTGGCCTTTCTTTTTTGAGCTTCATATGGTCTGTGAATTGTTTCTTGGGTATTCAGAGCTTTCTGGGGCTAGTATCCAATTATAAGTGACAGCACATTATGTCTGTTCTTTTGTGCCTGGGTTACCTCACTCAGGATGATATTCTCTAGATCCATCCACTTTCTAGGAATTTCATAAAGTCATTGTTTCTAATAGCTGAGTAGTACTCCATTGTGTAAATATACCACATTTTCTGGATTCATTCCTCTGTTGAAGGACATCTGGGTTATTTCCAGCTTCTGGCTATTATAAATAAGGCTGCTATGAAAATGGTGGAGCATGTATCTTTGTTGTATGTAGCATCTTTGGGGTATATGCCCAGAAGTGGAATTACTGGGTCTTCAGGTAGGACTATGTCCATTTTCTGAGAAACCGCCAGACTGATTTCCAGAGTGGTTGTACCAGCTTACAACCCCATCAACACTGGAGGAGTGTTCCTCTTTCTCCGCATCCTCACCAGCATCTGCTGTCATCGGAGATAAACATACTCTTGCCACACACCACACAGTCCACCCATCATTGGGCTCTTTCATATTTACCCAACAAAGCTGAAAACTAGTGTCCACACAAATGCCTGTTCCTGGGTGTCTATACCTTACTCGTGGTTGCCCAAACTTGGTAGCAATGAATATATTCCTCAGCAAGTGGATAAATAAATGAAATGGGGTACATTGGAATACATTGGGAATATTCAATGCAATGAGATTGAATATTCGCCACTAAGAAGAAATGAATTAGCAAGCCATGAAAGGCATAGAAGAAATGAAATGTGCATCACTAAGGGACAGAAGCCAATCAAAATGATGAGACAGGAAGAAGTGGCTGTGCAGTGACTCCTCTAACTCGTGGGTGAATTTCCCAGATTCTCTCTTCCAAGGAAAACAAAATGAGAACGGACAAAAAAGTGCTAATTTTGCTGCCAAGTTCATATTCTGCATTTTCAGTTAAATTAATGGCTGGTACACGAAGCCCTTTTTATATCTGAAAGCATTTCTACTTGAAATAACATATCTTATAATGTATTGCCTGACTGCTACGTGAATAGTAGATGACAAAGATCACGAAAGAGAAATGCATTAAAAATGCTTAGAAAATTACAGGATTGTTTTGAAACGTTTCTAAAATGGAATGCCATTTCCAATACATTTCTTATGCTTATTTACCATAATTTTATTGCTTTGCTTTGGACAGTTTACGGTCATTTTTATACATCAGTTTATTGGCTCCTCCTCCCTATTTTTGAGAGACATTTGACACTGAGAAGCAGATCTCTATTCAGCTGTAAGGCTCTTAGCCATGGTCACAGAAGGCACAGTTGTTGTTCAGAAATTCAGAAGTTTCTTCATCGCATTACCTTCTGGTCATCTAGGTGAAAATTAAGAGCAAAGATGGCACCTCATAGTTATTAAAACATGATATCTGCCTGCTCTCCAGGTGCAGAGAAAATTTATCTCCAGAAATAACAGTGTTTCTTAGTCCAGCTGTAACACACTTTGAAATGAATGTTCAGCGCCAGGTTTCAAAGTGTAAAACCAGCTTCTTCAGTTTTACAATGTAGAATCGGGTTTTGCATTGTAAGATCTGGTTCGTTGTAATGTATAATGACTCCCTTTGGTATTAAAGAAATGTTTTTTTCCCAAAACTTTGCATATAATCAAACCAACTTCTTCAACTTTTCCTTCTCGAAACTATGAAGTAAAGAATTAATTCACAACTTAAAGATGCAAGTAAAGTTATCCACTTATATTCCTAAGATTTCAAGAAGGTGCGCCTATATAAAGTAGAGAGAATAGCATATTAAATGTAAATGTGCTTCCTAATAGGAACAAATTTAACTTCGGTGTGCAAGAGGTGTGACAAATAACACTTTAAATGGGTGTTTATAAAGAAAATGAAAATGTCAGTGGTAATGTATCTTTTATCTCCAAAGCCACGCACGTTCAAAAAGAGTAGAGTCTTATCTTGATTACTCAGCAGCCACAGACGTACTGAACATACACCACAGAAATATAGATATAGACCACCACCTTTACCTCTCCGGTGGTGCTCTGGGAACATACACGGCCACCTTGAGCTCTCTCCTAGAGAAGCATCATCCAAGCCTTTCTCCCTGAGAGTTTCCATCCTGCCCACACCTCTTCCCTTTGTGGGTATAAAATGTACTGCTCCAGGTGTTGAGGGAGGGGCAGATAAACACTGTTGGGCTCATGACTGGTTTCTATTCTACTTTGTAGAAAAGCGAAATATGCCTACACTGCTATGCAATCATGAACAACTATGCTTATGAATTCCCAAAGCCTGTAGTCTCCAGGATGCATGATATTGACACTGATAAATCTTATCTTGACCAATTTGTATGAATCACAACTGAAGAACCATTTTTCAGATGCAGGAGGTTTGTGGAGCACCCACGTTTGAGGAGCCTGCCCTCCACTGAGATGTGGACGATAGGACTAGGTAATGTGTGCACAAGCATGTTCCTTCGTACATTCGCTAAATTTGTGGATCACAGAGTGACATACCAGCCAGCTTTACTCAGGGCAGCATAGGTCACGCAGCTCAGAAGGGTTGTACATGTGGCACTATATGTAAAGGAGCTATTATGACTGAATAATGCTGGGTGCAATGGTTATACATGGATATACATGGCTATACATGGCTATACATGTTTTCTTAAGGATGGACTGTGTCCAGAGCCATTAACACACTGAGATCACTCTAAGTCAACAGAAGGCCTATGCATCACAGTCTTTATCAAACCTATTTGACTTCCAAGCATTGGACTCCAGAGCCAACCCTGGGCCTACAGTCCCAGGTCACAGACTTTAGGAGCTGCCCGAACGTTCTGTTCCAGTGTCATTTCGTGCAGAGCTACAATCTGGAAGTGCATCGCTCTAAAGGTATTAGGAAGTCCCATCTCTGTCCCAACAAATTCTTTAAAATTTTATTTCTCACTGTTTAAAAACTCAACTAACTTGTCAATTTACCCACATTTTTTGAAATAGAAATCTTTAAAAAGTAAGTGTCTGCTCAGCACTTCCACATCCCCAGTTCTGTTTTATTTTTGATGTTTTCCATAAAAAATCTTAATCACTTCCTGAAGTTTCATTCATATTGAATATTTATATTTCTTATCTAAAATATAAGATTTATTTTTTAGTCTTATATTTTAGTGTATGTGCGTGTATGTGTGTGAGTATGTGTGTGTGTGTGAATATGTGTGCACGTGTATATAAGTGTATAGGAAGTGTTTATGAGTGTGATGGTGTGGGTATGTGTATGAGCATATATGAGTATGTACATATGTGCACAGGAGTATGATTATATATTTATAAGGGATTAGGTATATGTATGTTTGTGTGTATATGTGTATATGAGTTAGTGTGTATGTGACTTGTGAGAATGTGAGTGTATGTATGTGTATGATAACTATAAGTGTGTGAGTTTGTTTATGTATGGAATGTGATATGTGAATTGTGTTGTGTAAGTGTATGTTTATGTGGGAGTTAGTGATTGTGAGTGACATGAGTACTATGTGAGTGGGTGTGTATTTACATGTATGTACATGAGTGTGTGTGTGAGAGAGAGAGGGGGGAGGGAGGGAGGGAGGGAGGAAGGGACAGAGGGAGAGAGAGAGAGAGAGAGAGAGAGAGAGAGAGAGAATGTTTAAGTCCATCTGTGTGTGCCTCTGTGGGAGACGGATTGTAAAAGAAACACAGACTGTGTGTATGTGAGTGTGCATTGTGTGAAGGTCTGTCAGTGTGTGTGAGAGACTATATGCATGTGTGTGTGCAAGTGTGTTTGAGCATGTACATTGGACTGAATCTTCCTCCATACACTACAATTGAGTGGTATAGAGGCTCTTGGTTTTAAAATGTGATACACAAAGCAAAAGCTAATCTGAAATTTCAAGATTAATTAATAAATTAAAAATATTAATTGGGCTGTCTACCATACAAACACGTGAATATGACCTCCCCAAGACCAAGATATTCTGGAATTAATATTAAAGATGTCAAGTCTTCCTCCACCCATATAATACCTAGGTTCTGGCTGTGGCCTGTTCAGAACTAAGACATTACAATCCTTGGTCTTCTGGAGCCTTTGAAAGCCTGACTCCCAGTGGATTTTCATTAAACTTTTTTGTAGATTTAGCATTCTATTGTTCCCTGAGATAAAGCAGGGTTTTATCATATGGAAAAGGTTTCAGGCCATGTCATCCTGTGGCGGGGGAGAGCAGGTGCTGCAAGCCAACTTTGCCAAGCCCAGGCTGCTGGGGCCACCACAGAAGTCACCAAGCTGCAGGTGATAGAACTTTGCCATAAGCCTGATTCACTAAAAGCTTACTTCCAGGACATGCTTCTATTTCAGTGACTCACTTCTAGTCCTAGTACTTAGGAGTCTGAAGCAAAAGGAACAGCAACACTGTCAGGAGTTTGAGGCCATTCTGGGTTATAGAGTAAGACCCTTTCTCAAACACATGTGCACACTCACACCTACAGAAGGATGAGAAAAGGCAAAAAGACAGAGTGGGGATATTGAAAGATTTACATACAATTAATATACTTATTTAATAATTCTTGTAAGTCTTAAAAAGTTACAGCACCATTCCCAGTTTATTACATCATAACATTACCGTTGTCAATGTAGGGATCTCAAGTGTCCCAGAAGTCCTATGTGTTAAAGACTTGGTCACACAGCTTTGGTGTTATTGGGATTCTGAGGTCTAGTGAAAATATGTAAGGTCACAGGGTCATTTACTTCAAAGGGACACTAGGACTCAGGCTTCTTTCCTTTGCTCTGCTTCACAGTTAAGAGTGAAGTGGGCAGCCTTCTTCACCACTCACACTAACGGTGACTAACGGAGTGACCCACCACAGTTCTGCCTTAAATGTGCGGTGTGGAGTTTGTGGTAACATGTGATGATGCCGTCGGTTGAATTCATTCCCAGAGCCAGGAAGCTCTTTTCTTCCGACCCCATGAAGCCAAGTCTCTTGGCACTGTCTTCTGTCCCTGCAGAACCCCGGGATGTGTGTGGGGGGATTCAGGCTTTATTTAGTCCTTGGAGTAGTGTAAGGATGATTGACTGGTGGGTCTCAGTATGGAGTCTTTAAATCTGCTGCAGCTCAGGTACTTAAGAAATGAGCTTTAAAAACAGTGTAGCAGTGGACTAGCTCCATCTTCTAATTAGGAAGACAAAGCTGGGCAAGTGACTTGGTCAATGAACCAATTCCCTGGGAGAACTCAAGAGCCCTGGCTTCCAAGGACTTTGCCATGAGTCCTTTCTACATCCTTAGCTGACCAGTTTGTGTCCGTGCCCAGTATTTTCTCTGAATTGGCCAGTACTTGTGAAGATTTTTAAAGGTCTTTGTTACTGATTGGGACGACTACTGTCTTCAGTCTCTGCTACCTGCTCTGTCCTCTCTAAGTACAGAAAAAGTCCCGCACAGTCTTATAACTGCTCATGGGTGAGACTCAGCTTTTATACTTTTTAACCTGTGTTCGGCTTTATTAACAGGATCTTCCCAAACAATCTATACAACAACTTTTACTAATTTCTTGGCTCAAGGCTCCTACAGAGAGGGCTTGGTTCTTATTGTTAGCTTAATGTTTTTAGAACAACCTATAACCAATATGTCTTGTGAGTATAAGAGGGTTTTATTTACCTTTGAGCATCCTGGTCATGTTTGTTTTGTTGTTTTTCTTCTGAGTCTATGCAGCCATATTTTCTCGAATAGCTGGGCCACTTGTTTTCCTTTATGGAATTATTCACAGAGATGGTGCAGCCACCTCAGTGATGTTCAGGGTGCCCTCTGGGGTCATTTGCCAGAGGACCTCACACTTGGTGTGATGAAGGGACCACACAAGTGTTTACTCAACAATGCATATAGATACCAACTTAAGAGGGGTGTAACCTAACCAGAAATGGTATTTTCTTCTATTTGCAGTCTAAATGTCATATCCAGTCCTTACTGTACACTCGTGAGAGATGTTGTCCCAAGGTTCCAGGACAGAGACACAACAAATAAACCAAAGACTACTTGTGCTGGGACTGAAAATTCTGACCCAAGTGTAGGATTGTTTTCTGAGAATACTGTAGTCTCTGAGGCTCTAACAGCTGTTCAGTGAGTAAACTTTGAGGCAAGCAAGCCATCGTGAATAATAATAAAGTTCAGACAGAACGTACAAGGGCTTCCATCTGCCCCCAGGCAGCTCAAAACCAAGGTATTCTGCAGAGGACCTTATGAATACTTCTTAATAATGTGATTATTGATATGGAAGAAAAAGAGGGGTTTTTGGGGGGGAGTTGCTTTCTTAATGATTAATTTTAATTGAATCCATTGGGCTTAGAAAAAGTTTTGAGTTTCACCAATGAAAATAGAATCTGTAGGAACAAAAGCAAACTTTCAGTTTCTTCAAAGAAAGTAAAAGGCTTTCATTTATTTGAGGAAGATACCCAAAAACTTGATCTAGTCACAAACTAGTACATTCCTTTTAATAAACTGCTAAAATTAAATTTTATTAGATGACGCTTTGGTCTTATGCGTGGACCCAGTCATAGACACAGAGTGATCCTTCAGAGGCCGTCATAGTGGGGTTTTGTAACCTAGATCGTGGCTTCATTCTAAAAGAAGATAATTTAGTTTATCATGCCAAATGTTTAAGTATCAATTTTTAGATAATCAGCAATTTAGATTTCCTCTTATACAGAAAGTATTTTATGTAGACTACTGCCGACCGGTGGCTTCCATGCTGCGAGACTGCAGATGTTCTCCTTAAAGCCACAGTGGGGATGAGAAAGCAAGCACTCTGCTTTAGAGCTGGGGCTCTCTCACTAGACCCCACCCATGAACCAGCACACAATCCAGATGTGTGCTTCCTACCTTCGTTCCCTGCCTTTAGGCTCAGCTAAGAACTACCCCAGATCTGTCTCCTGCCCCAGCTGTGCTCTGGACATGCATGGGGCTTCCTGATGCCACCGTTACATATTTATTCTCTCTTCTGCCATGGGTGCCTGTCTATTCCCATCAGCCAAGTCAATCTGCGATTATGCAGGACTGAGATCCTATGAATTGTGGGAAAGCTTTTCCAGCAGCCTCTACCCCTCCATGCTCCTCCAAATATCAAAAGTGCCACACTAACGGTCTCACACACAGAGTTCCATTTCTCAACTCTACATCTTTGGCTGAGGATTTCCAGGGACAAGATGCCTTTTCCTCTCTTTTTCCTCCTTCTTGACAATCAATTCCTAGTATTCTTCTGAGACTCAGTTCAAGAGAATCCTCTCCAAGACATCTCCCATATCTCTAGGTAATGTCCCTTGTCTGGATTTCTTGCTCATTTTTCTTATAGCCCTGTCTGAATTGGTACAACGGGCCTGGAAAGGCCCAGAAAGGCCTGTTGGCAAAATATTCTTGTCTCCTTGATGTGGTTATCCTTGAACCCTGGTATAGAGCCTGTATCACTGTCACCTGAAGAATCTAATGAATGACATTCCCATAATGCTTCATAAAGGCAGAAAACTGCCCTTGGCTTCCTACTGACCCCTCTTTTCTTCTTGTCTTTCCTGTGTGCTACATAGGACCTATGGTCCCTTGTAACAATTCAACAAGTGTTGGGAACACACACACACACACACACTCACACATATAAATAAAGGGTGTGATACATTTTTCCCTGGCTAGAAACTGGAACAATACTAAAAGCTGTACTGCTGTACCATGGCAACAATTTATCGTTTGTTTTTTTTTCCAAGTATCCCCTTTTAAAAGTATTTTTTCCTCTTATCATCACAGGAGTATTTCCAATTATTTGTTTAAGGTGAATGAGAAAATAAGAAATACAGGATGAGAGACTCTGTAATATCAACAGATTCACCTAGCTAATGTGCCATGACAAGAGGCAATTGGCAAAAGTAGCACTTTGTATGTAAGTAAGAAAATAGCGTGAAGCCCCATAAAAAGATGGATTTTCAGGTTATGAGATGGAAGGACAGAGAAAAAAGGAAATGAAATGTGTAGGTTTGTAGTAACATTGTATTTGTCTGCATAGCACTTGGATAAAATCTGATTTAAGGTTGGCGTGTTGCCGTAATGAAGACCTCTCTTCTACAAAATCTAATCAGTGGGTTGTGTGGAGGTGCTGGGGTTAACTGTAAAGACAGAGTAGCACACGCCTCTGCAGAGCTTTCTAGTAGCTTGCCACATGCTTACAGTGTGTCAGCCTGACCCAGTGCCTTCTTCTTTGTCTAGTGTCTTCATAATCTAGACCCATACTCCATGCAGCACCTAGCTGTCTCCCCAGTGTGATCCTAGAACACTTGCTAGGATATCCGTGTTTACTCCGGGAGAGCTCCCTCTGTCAGTCTTTAGAGATGCCAAGCTTCTGTAAAGTCAGCTGCACAGAGCCTCAATTTTGACTCACTGACTGCTGTGAAGCCACAAACTAATTTTATGCCCAAGTGGCCTGACACCCCATAAAGCCCATTACAGCTCAAGGCTATCCACCAAACCACAAGGATAGAAAGAACGAACAGAAGAAAGATAAAGAGAGAGAAAGAGAAAGAGAGAGAAAGAGGGAGGGATTGAGGGAGGAATGGAAGGACGGGAGAGAGACTGGACAGCGTAGGTCAATTACTGACTATACCTGTGTGATGCAATCAAGAGATACAATAAGCAGGAATGGGTGGGCTTGCTGCCCACGTAACACAGCACGCTGTTTTACAGTCACGTTCCTGCACAATTGAAAGGGATACCTTCGAAAATAACACTGCAAAGTATAACACAAATTACCGTACAGTAAATGCATAAATCCACAGCACAGTCAGTTGCTATCATTGTGAAGTATATACATGCACATGTTATAGATCCTTATGATTGGTACATTTGCTAATACCAACACAAAATGTAAGTGTTGCATTGTGATGCTGCACTATGGCAACTCCAGCATCACTAGGCAATGGAAATGCATCACCTGTGTTGTGGTCTTTTATGACCATGACTCCGTATGCTGTCCATCATTAACCAAAATATTATGAAACCCACGACTGCAATCTCAAATCAATATCGAGCTGTTTGTCCAGTCCTCTATACCATTTCTAGGCTTTCTAGTAGGGGTTTTCCTCCAAGATGTCCAAAGAGAAGCCACATCTTCATCTTTACATGCCATCATCATTGAGTTTTCCGTCCTGGAGTATGACCAACTATGAACAGAAAGATCATTCAAGGGCCTTACAGCCTTGTAGGGAATGTGACTGTGTAGCTGCATTTATTGACCCTAATTTTTTTCTGATGAAATGCCACCTAGGGACTGAGAAATTTCTGGCCTTTTACCCCACAACTAAAGCTTAGGTTTATTAGTGAAATGTGAAATTAAAGGGTATAGAGTGTTTTTAAAAAGAAAAATGTAGACACACTCTTTTGGGTTTTTTTGTTGTTGTTTTGTTTTGTTTTGGGTTTTTTTGTTTTTGTTTTTTGTTGTTGTTGTTAAGACTGAAGTCTTGTACCTCAGGAAGATTTTTTTTCATACACTCATTCGCATAGTAATTCAATAAACGTCTATCCAGGGCCTCTGAGTGTATTTGATTATGAAAGACACTGAAAATAAAGCCATGTGCCAAAATTTACTAGAGGGTGATAGAGAGGGAAAGAGAGCATCCAAATAATTAAATAGTTTTTGCTGAGTCTTGTGAAGTGAGTTTGTTATTTTTCTCATCGCTGTGGAAATGTGCTCAACACAAGCAACTTCAGGAAGAAAGGCTTTAGACTCGCTCACAGTGTGAGGGTACAGCCCACTGTGGTGGAGACGCCACGGCAGCAGGAGATGAGACAGCTGGTCACGTTGTCTACTGTCACAAAGCAGAGATACACAAGTCTGTTTTCAGCTGCCTCTCTCCTTTGACCCTTATCAGTCCAAGACTAACCCATGGGAAGGGTAGTTCCACCCACATTCAGGAGTCCCTCCTTGGTTGAACCTTTCTGGTAACATCCTCACAGAAACTCCCGGATGTGTATTTCCGTGATGATTCTAAACCCAGTAAAGTATGACGAAAGAGATCTTTAAGAATTATTATTGTGGGGAAATACAGCTACATGTAAGAGAACAGACTGTGAACCAAGTCAGTTTGCCACCCAGTGTCTTCACGCATCTACCCAGGGCCCATCTTCTGTACCCACCACAAGTCCATCCTGCATTACTTTTGCAATAAATCAGGGCATTGTCTCCTTTATTTTCTATGGTTTTGGCTCATTGCCAGTAAGAAGAAGCTCACCTTGGATAGCTCTAATTAAGCAAAGTGTCTCTAAAGGGTGCTCGGGAAAAATGAAATGTGTGAGGAGCAAGGAAAGCTACTAAACTGCAAACCCACCCTTTGGATAGGTTAAAATCTGAAAAGTGGCCAACTGACTACCCAGGATACTGTGACTGTGTGAAGGGACTCAGTCCTGAAGCATTGTAAGCCTACAAGAGAATGGCTGGAATTACTATAGTAAGACTTACAAGGGGGTTATTGCTCTATACAGGAACTCTTCTGGTATGCTTCACGAACGGGTGCGTATAGATGCTTAGTTTTTGTTGTTTTGTTTCATGGCTTTGTGTGTGAGTGGCACTAAGGTTTGAATCCAGGATTTCATGTATGCTAAGTACATGCTCTACCACTAGACTGCACTACCATACAAGCTCTACCACTAGACTGCACTATCATACAAGCTCTACCACTAGACTGCACTATCATACATGCTCTACCACTAGACTGCACTATCATACAAGCTCTACCACTAGACTGCACTATCATACAAGCTCTACCACTAGACTGCACTATCATACATGCTCTACCACTAGACTGCACTACCATACATGCTCTACCACTAGACTGCACTATCATACAAGCTCTACCACTAGACTGCACTACCATACAAGCTCTACCACTAGACTGCACTATCAGCCTTGAGTCATGTGCCCTTTTCACTAAAGATGGAGATTGAGACACAGCTACCTAAGAGCAGCTTCAGAGTTTAGTTCCAGAATTCAGATGCCCGGTCACTGCCTGATATGACTTCTCCTTTAAAGCACAGAATGGCTCATTGATTGCCAATCACATTTCTGTATTATTCTGAACAGGTCTACACGGATCACAGATGCTAAGCTATTTTGGAATCCACCTCATCTGCTCCCTCTGCCTGCAGTCTGTGTTGTCACCCCTCTGAGTTTGGAAGTCAATGAATGGGTGGCTTATCTTTTCTTCCATCACTTCCTTTACAACCAAGTTTCTTCCCCTGTTTGAAGATAAGTCCCCACGAGATAGGGAACATGTCAGTGTACTATCCATCCAGCTTCCTCATGTTAGGGTGGGACATGTCTGAGACCCCACTCACACTCTAGAACCCTGCAGGATCAGGGTTCTCTTCTTCCTGGCCCTTGCATTATTTTCCAAAAATTCTCTTTGGCAATATAGCCGTGTATTAGAAAAGAATAAGATGTTCTCCTTGTGTCACTTTGCCGTTAAAAGATTAATTCCAAAAGTATAGAGAAATGTGTGTGACTGTGGGCTGATGAACCAGTGTTTTAGGACACTGAACTGCCTCAGATCACTTCCCCCCTTTGTTCCACGGATGTTGAATGGGCATCATTTAACACAGAGCTGCAATACAGCAGGAAGACAGCGCTGAGGACAGTAGAAACTGTTTTCCAACTGTTCTAAGGATCTGACACACAGAGAATCGTCGAACGGGTCAGGGAGAGCCTCCCAGCATAAACCGCATGTGAAGTAGCTCATTAGGAGGAACAGAGCCACCCATCCACCTAAAAGAAATGTTAAGGAGAAAAAGTGGCAGTTTGGTTGAAGGGTCTCAAAGACACAACAGACATGCTTCTTTCTTGCCTATAGGTAGAGAAAAAGCCAAGGTCTTAATGTATATAAATGAACCAAAAATAGCACAATTTTCCTGACTGTTTCTAATTATCCTTTGTGAGTCGCTGGCCCTTCAGTGAGGAGTTAGTCATGCACTCAATGTTTTCATTTAACATAAAATGGTGCCACACACCCAGACACTACACCAAAACCTTAGTAGCAAAAAGAACTGCTCCTAAACCCATGCTCTGTAAAATCCACATAGCTCATAGAGAATGACAGAACCATAGATCACCTGCAATTATGTACCAGGAAGGCTTTCAGCCCACACAGCCGGAAAGCCCTCTTAGGAAATAGGCATAAACATTGAATATCATGTCACAGCTAAACTGCTTCATTGTGCTATTCTATTTATGTAAATGAGTTTCACTATTGTAATTTAACCAGCGAGATTTCTTTTAAAATGTTATGGCTGCTGACATCCAACTTCAAGAAACATGAATCTCTTACCAAGAAGCAGGATAGAGGTTTCTGAGAAAAACACTTAGAAAAAAGCGTTTGTTCTTTTGTGACATCTGTGACTGGGACATCTGTAGATGATATACATGACACCCCTGGAGGCTGTACTTTGAAAGATGTTGTTAATTTTATCATAATTTAATGTTAATAGACAGCAAAGGAATTCACAATGCATATAGATTTGGTTATATGGACCTATTCTCCTGAGATCGGCACTCAGTAGCCCCACTGATGTGTGAACACAGAAATAAATAATTACAGGGAGAGGCAAGGAGGCTCAGAAGTTCAAGGCAGTCACTGGATACATGCAACATTTGAGGCCATCCTGGTCTACATGAAACTCTTCAAAAATAGGGGCAGAGGAGAGGGGGGTAAGGAGGGAGACATACAGACAGACAAACACACACACATACACACAAAGGGGGGGGATCATTATAAACACCAAGTGTTATTTTTCTCTAATCTTTTTTATTTCATGCTACTTTAAAATAAACTATTTCACAATGTTTTGACACGAGCCAGGAATTAAACTGTAAAACGAGCACTTGAAGAGAATTTAGAAATATTATAAACTACGTCTAAGAATAATGCACAATAAAGAAAATCATGTCTTCCCTGACGTCTCTGTCGCCTTCCACTTCTGGTTCTAGAACTGAGGCACAGCTGTCTCTGTCAATGTGGAAGCCCTCTCTAACAGGACAGAGGTGAGACAAGTAGGTGACAACTGCTACAAGTTCTTCTGTTCTGCACACAGTCTCCTGATGTGCGTCTAGTTTTTTATTTGCTCTATATTACTTCTACTCTTATCTTTTCAACCACAGAACTCATTTAGTTACCACATCAACTGGCTCGTAGCTTCCCTAAACTACCGTTTAAAAACCACAGAGCCAGACATAGTGACACTTGCCTATAACCACAGCACTGGGGAGGCTAAGGCAGGATAATCTCAAGTTGAAGGCCATCCCTGCTTACAGGGGAAGACGCTGCCAAAAATAAGCAAGCAGAAACATCTAAAGAAACTGTATGTAAAAGCAGGACCACTGTCATGTTATTTCTAAGGTAAGAAGATCCTGTGCAGCACAGCATGGTCTGTGGGAGTATTAGTCAGTACTTGTTAAGGACGTAAGCTATGGTTATACCTTAGGGTATTTTTTGCCTCTACTGAGCCCATCTGGTTTTGCAGCCTGACTCTCCTGCTTGAGCAGGGGAAAGGTGGGGTTTGGTGCCCTGTGGCAGAGGTATGCAACTGTATTTAAACTTATTTTTGATATTTTATTCTGTATTTTGGTGAGTGGATGAAACAAGCTGTAGATCCTGTAGCCACGCCTGAGGTGCTCAGGATGGGATGTCGAAATTCTCATCTGCTACAAACCCTTCCTCTGAGGCCTCCTGTATTTATAATAAGAACACACGAGAATCAGCATGTCTCTAACTGATCTGTTGAAAACACACCGTGCAATACAGTCAGATTTCTTCCCGGCTGCCTTTTCCCCTGGTGGGCAATGAAAGACGTGAAGGCATAAAGTTGGCAACCATTTCCAAATGCCAGGCTGGCCGTGCTCATTGTGTGCATGTATTGTGCATGGGCTCACGGCTGTCTAAATCTAGCCTGAGTCTCCGATCGAGAAGAAATAGTGATGGGGCACTGCTAATGTGACAGGACCGTGGACAGCACAGAGCTACATGGCCTGAGGTGGTGGCCATTCCCACCCCCTCCACTTATCTTAGGCAGTGCGCCTCTTTCCGACGGAAGAGCCAAGAAGTATTTCATGAGCTGTGTCCACTATGATTAAGATCCAGGTTGCCCTTACACTGGCTTGTAGCACAGCAGCCACATTTCGGTGTGTGTGTTTTAGCTGCAGAGCAAGGCCTGCCCCACTTCTCCATAGAACAAGGTCCTAGCCACACAGATAAAGCAGGAAGCTATCTGGACAGGAAATGAGAGCCATGCAAGGTTAGGGGGATAGAGCTCAGTGGGAAAGCACTTGTCTAGACAAAGCCCTGGCTTGGCTCTGCGGAACAGAATAACAAAAACAAAACCCGTCCAAGTTGGCATTCTCTCCTTTAAGATGGAAAGGTAATGTACGCAAGTACCCACACCCATATACGTACACACATACAGGACATACGGACAGTAAAATCATAGGACCAGGAAGGAACTTTTGGAGTAGTTGAGAAACCTTCTAATACCCATTTCCCATTCTTAACCCTTAAACAGAAGACTCAGAAGTCCTCGTAAGTAATTGTCTTTACTTTGTATTCGCAATGAGTTCTTGGGCAGTAGCTGATTCCACAGCAAATACAGTTGACTACTGCTGAATAATACACTGGTATCTTAGACTTGGAGAGTCCTACGTTCCCATTGCTGCTCCACACCAGAGAGTCCGTCCATCATTTCCTAAGGTGCTGCACGATCTTCATTAAAGAGGATAACAGCTTGTCTCCATCAGACGACACTGACTAGGTATAAACTTAGATTCCTCACTCACAATTGGAGACAAAGCTGTCTTTTCAAAACAAGAGCCAAACGTGACATAAATTCATCATTCTTTAGGGATTTAAGTTTATCTTATGGCTCCAGGAAATTTTGTTACGATTTCAGCTTTATGCATCACAAACAATGGAAGCTGGGTCTTCGCAAGTGAGCTCAGAAAGGAACACCAACCAGTGTGCAATGTCTGTGCCGGGTGCTGGAGGGTTCTGTGTCCCAGGAGCACAGTGTGGGCCGTCCATTGTGGGTATCCTAACTAAAGCAAGGAGTGTTTTCTGCTAACACATCCCACCTCTCAGGCAGAGTCACTCTGTAGACATAGGCAAAACACCAAGGGCAAGGCTAAATATTAAATTCCAAGATGGTGGTCTGGGTCAGGGCTTCTTACTAGAGTCAAAGAATGAGATTTTTTTTTCTACTTAAAAGAATAGTCATTTTTCTTAAGAAAGAGATAATGACAAAAGACAAAGTAATTAGTTTAAAGTGAATTTTTCTTTCTAAAACAATGCGCCAGTCAATGAGATTTGGGGTGTAAGGGAAAGCAAGGATATACATTAAAATCTCTTCATTATTATTTCTTTACTCATTAAATAAGTAAAGTAAATTCTGGAGTGGAAACGTGGGAACTCTATGCCTAAGACACCTGGTGTACCGTTCAGCAGTACAGTTGATGTAAACTCTGGAGAAAGTCCCAAAACAATAAAGACACAAAATATTTTCTGAAAGGGAACAAAATGGAAAAAAAAAAAAAGAGAGAAGGGGAGAACAGAGACGGCAGAGAAGAATAAAGAATGTTTAAAAAGTAGAAAGAACATTTACAAATAACACTAATAAAAAAAAAAAATAGGAGCTCTAGTACGACTAATTCCCCCCCCCCCCCCCCCGTCGGAGCCTTGGCAGGTCTCTGCTGAAATTCAGGAGATGCATGAATGTGGAGCACAGTGATGGAAAATGCATTATTATACACAGTTGTTGAAGTTGAGAGAAACTATACAGAGAGGAAAAAATAACACCCTAGAATAAATACAAATGAAATTCATGTATCAAAACCAGTACTGTGAAAATAGTTTAAATGTTTCTTGAATTTATATCTAGTCATTAACCTAAATGCAGATTTCAGTTCATGCCACCCTTCTGCCTCATGGTCAGAAGGCCTGAAAACCTGCGGTGTGGAAAATTGGCAGGAGAAAGAATATTGAATTGGTCTCCACGGAAAAACAGAATTTGGCAGCCATAGCCACCTTCCTGTCCTGGTCTCTCTCCCTCTGTTTATTCCTTCCTGGTACATGTTTGTTGCAGGAAAGAGGCCAGGTTGGGTAAAACAGGAAGTAATTGTCGGTCTGCATTCACCAGTAACTTTGAATCTCTCCTCAAAATGAGCCCCACGTGTCCCAACCACAGACCCACTGGCTCTGTCAGGGCACAGGAGTTGGACTGCCATTTCACTAATTTTGGTTGATTCGAACCCCAGAAATGAAAGTGAGGTCCGAAACCGGCCCCTCAAAAATAACCCTAAAAGCAGCTGTGATTTATACGTGGGAATGATAAATCCACACAGAAACCCTGTGGACAGCAATTTCCTCTACCCACCCTCCTTCACATGATGATCTCAAAGAAGAATGACATTTCCTTAGAATTGTATTCTGTGATCCCCACCCAAATTCAGGCTCCCTCCCTTCTAGGCTGTCCCTCAGCTGAGCCCCCCACCTTAACCCTGACTTCCTAAGTCAGGTTTCGAAGAAATCTCTTACTGAGACCCCGCAGTAGTTCGGGCCCTTTGCATGAGCAAGCCAGAGGGAATGTTGCGTCGTCGCTGCGCGGTTGACCCTACCACGTGGTGGTTTTCACCCTGATCTTTTCTTTCTTTGCAGCTGGTTAATAATCCTCTAGCAAGTCAGGCCGCCGCTGCTGCAGCAGCCATGGGTGCCGTAGCAAGTTCACAGGCCTTTGGCAATGCCCTCTCCAGCCTTCAGGGGGTCACAGGTCAACTAGTTACTAATGCACAAGGACAGGTGAGTGGGAGACGGGAGAAAAAGTGCATCTTTACACGGCAGATTGAACTCGGAAAGGAAATGAATTTCTTTTGCATGACAGTGATATGTAGCTGCCTCTATGTGAGGCAGATAAATAATGTTTACTAGCAATATCAAGTATAGGAAAGGGGTGGAGAAGTGTTTCTACATTTTAGAGGCGAGATTTTTCTTTCCCCTAAAATGCCAAGGTTTTATGGTGTTTTTTTTTTTTTTTTTTTTTTTTTTTTGTGAGATGGCTAGTGTTGTGACCCAAGTTAAAGAATCCTCCCCCCCCACCCCGTCTCACTATTGGGACATTCTTTGAAATAAACAATCAAAAACTAAAAGTTTCAAAGAAATTCTTGCTTTGCTTTTTTTTTTTTTCACTTAATTTTTTGGGAGAAACTAATGTCTTTGACTAACCCCAGTAAAGCCATGTTCTGTTTGTGTGGGAAGTTAATGCACAGTCATATCCCAGCGATAACAAAAAGTATGTGTGTGGTAGGGGGAGTTACATACCAGGTGTCATTAAGCCCCTGGTACTCTAGCTAATTTCTGGGGATCTGGAAGGTCTCTTGCAGGCCTGTGGATTGTCACTAATGTGTCAGGTCCACTAACCCTTCCCTGTGTCACAGGAGAGCACCCATTGTCCTACGAGGTCCATGTGCTCATGTCATGTTCACATAGGACAGAACTTCCGTGATCAGCAACCCTAAAAGCTGCAGAAAAAGACAGGGAGGAGCTGAAGCTGGCGATGGCATGTGGCCTCCGTGGAAAGCCGGAGCCCAGCCTGGGTGATTAGTGGCCTCAGTTTTCCAGCATGGCCATTTGTGATCATGAAACTCAGGGAGAGCATCCTTTCTTTACCCGGCAGTGTGCTCACATAACGCCCTGCTACGTGCAGCTACTCTGCAAAAGCAGGCATCTCAGTGTTATAAACCCTTGGTTTGTGTTCTGTTTTATACATAAAGAGCAAACAAAGACGCGTTATAAGCAAAATCATCTCTACCACAGCCCAGGGAAAGAAACAGCTGACCTTGTTATATTTCCTGGGCGGGTGTAGGATTGTCCCATCAGAGGCCTGAGGGCTGAACGGTGGAGCTTGTCAAAGAGAGGCCCCGAGTAATGAATCATCTTATCACGGGTGCACACCACACATATTAAAGGAGGGTTGTATGAACACGGTGCCCTCTACAATAACCTTTCAATGTCTGCTTTAACCCTTGTTCCAATTCCTTTTCATCAAAGGATCATTTTATGCAGCCAGCTCTAAATGGAGGCTCTCCAAAGCGTATTAAGAGTTCTAGAAGGCTGTGGGGATTGGGGTGGAGAAAAAGTTGGTTTTGATATCTATAACTCACACATACTTCAGGCCCATGCTGGAAGCAACCTCAAGATGTTAATGTTAAGAGTTGAAGAGCAAAACCAAATCTGTGTGGCCAGGCATTTCCTGTGATATTTCTGTTTTGCCATTCAAGTGAATGTTCTATTGTGTTCCCTACAATGGAGAAATGCTTTAAGGCTTGAAATGGACTACTTGGTGCTTTCTTTTCAAATGCTTTGGTACCTGACTAGCCAGTGGAAACTTTTTAGCAACCAGAATTTCCACCTTTATCACCCTAAGCCCTGGAATCTCTGTCACAGTCAGCAAAAATATCAAGTTCAGTACTCATAGGGTTATGTAGACAATGAATCAGAGTTAATTATATAGTACCTTTTGTTATTATTTTACAAGTTGTGTGAGGATTGTTTATTTGTATTTACAGTAAATATAAATCCTAAAGTGAACATCTACTACCTTAAAAGAGAGAAATCATCATTGATATGTGTGGGTTTTGTCTTGTGTTAATGTGATACAAAAGAAAGACATATTGGGGCCAGGATAGTACCATTCACCTTGTTTAACATACCCTGCTACCGAAGACTGCTACACTCAGTCCACGTTAGCTTCTTAGAAGTCTCCACAGAGATTTCCCAAGGAGATGTGAAGAGAAAACTGAATATTTGGAAATCGCTTACTGGAGTTCTTGGCACCCATCCTTTTTTGTGCTTAGAAGTGTATCCAAGAGTAATGGCATTAATACTAAAGTTAACCCCGAGTTTGAGAAACAAGACCTACTGATAGTTACATAGACAGATGGGGAGATTTGTTCCACAGGGAAACCATGGAGTCACCCAAAGTGTTCATCCTTGTCCTCACTTCCTACGATCCTCTCTACACCCTATGGACCAAAGACAGGATTTAAGAGACCTAAATGAGCCTTCAGGCCTACACAGGGTTAACTTTAGGTACCTATTCTATCTGGTTTTCAATGCTTAGCTTACCCAAGCCTACTCATAACCTTCAAGGCCTCTCTATGTACACTTGCACCTACAGGAGCAGCCTCTTCTCTGTCCCCGAATCTTGGCCTTTGGGTCTCAACAGCAAGAAATCTCACTTACCCAGGTCTCGCTGTTTAACTTGCCTGCCTTGGATGTGTTGAAGAAAAACCTTTTGTCCCTTCGTCCCCACCCCTACCCCAGCCTCTGATCATAACAAATAAAAGAAAATGTTCCTCCATTTTCATACTTTTCTTGCTTTGCCCTATCATAATTATTAATTCAAAAGACAGAGAGTGATCACTAGAGTTATCAATTTAACAGGCACAGCAATCTAAAATCACAAAGTACCTGTGCCACCCCAACACTAAGGGGTTTGAACTTCCCTTTTGGGTGAAAAGGTAACTAGTAACCAATAGGCAGACAGCTAGCATTGGCTGCTGCACTACCCAGATCATGATAACTCTCTTTACTTCCTGGATCACATACTTGTGCAAGGAGAAAAAGAGGAAGTCTAAGATAACGGATTTAATTCCAAATATGGTCTGAGCAAATTCTTGAGCCCTCTGCCTCACTTTTTCTAATTATACTATATGAACAATAAAATCTAGGCAAGCGCTAGACTAGGTAGATGGCTCATCGGTAAAGTTCTCACAGTTCAAGAGTTCGGACCTGGGAGTGACAGCACACACTTGCAATCTCAGCACTGGACAGCTGGAGACCTGAGGATTGTGGGCTGGCTCCTGGACAGCCTAACTTCACAATCACTGAACCCTGGGTCCCAGTGAGACAGCTTGCCTCAAAAAATAAGTACACAGATCCTGATGAATGACACCCAAGGCTTCCAGATTCTACACATACACATACACACACATACACACACACACACATACATGCACACACATACATACACACACATATACACACACATACACACACATACACATACACACACATACACACACATACACACACATACATACACATGCACACACATACACACACATACACACACATACACACACACACACACACACATACACACACACATACACACACACATACACACACACATACACACACACATACACACACACACACACACACACACAGAGTCCCTTGGTTATGAGAATTAACTGAAATCGTGTCTTAGAAAATATTTTCTGGGAGCTCTAGCATACAACTTAACATTTAGTGACCAATGCCACAAGTATTCTCACCACTGTTTTTTCTCCGTTTTTATTTGGATGCTCAGCAAGAGGCAGATAGGAAGGGATCTGCAGGCAGGCTGTGGTTCCTTGGCTAGGAAGCCTCAGGAGATCCCTTTGTTCTCTTTGTGCCCCGATTTCTCTTCTGAAAAGTGGGTGAATGCCAACACCTTCATTGACCTGGAGTACTTAGAATGTGGTTGACCAATCAGTCATGTCTCAGAGCAAATGGTCAGTAAATGATGTTAAGCAAGATGAACGTCTTCCTTTGGTGCGGATGAAGGTTTGGTGTGAATCTCAGCCATGAGACGTTAAGTCATCCCAGGGCACCTCAGCCTCCCAGAGGTGCAGCAGAGGGTGGAGAGTAAAGGTTCCCATGTGTTCTCCTAATAGTGTTTTGAGAAATTGGCAAGAAGGTTTACCTTCAATTTGTTCAGCTACGAAACTCCCTCCTTATATCTTTGGCAATATCTCCTATTGGCATTGTTGCAGCAAAGTAGAAGGAAATGAAATTCTGCTTTATTCTAAGGTTAAGGAAAGCATTTTATATTTTAACTGAAGCTCATGGCTGTCCCCTGATGAAATTAGCTCCTCCACCACTCTAAAGCTTCGAGAGGTGAAAACCAGGGAGCTCAGAAGCCCATCTTTGTTCTTTATAGAGCCAAGCATGTACAACACAAAAGCAAGCAAACAGCGTTACCTTTTTGTTGTTGTTGTTGTTTGTTTTTTAAGTAGGGTTACCCCGGCCTCCAACTCCCAAGTGCTGAGATTACAGGGTTAGGTGGCCACACCTGCTGACTTTTTCCCATCCGTTTTTAAAAAGAACAGAAAAAAGTACCCACACAGCCCACACAGGTCACTCGGAAATATGCAAGCTTCTATACAGCTAAACAAAAGAAGCAAAGCTTGCCTGATACAAAGAGAATTTATATGTTCTATGTGGGCCAAAGGCTGCCTTCTAATGACCATGACTGGAAGGTGTGGGGCACAAAAGGCAACCCTCACTGAGTGGAACATTGTGGGGCCGGCTTCATCTCAAGCCCTGTGGTAGGTGGGGGAGGCGTGAGGACTTCTGAGCCCTTAGACCTGGCAGGAAGTCCCCCCACAGGTTAGCTCTCCAAAGACAGGCAGCTGAAGAACTGCACTCCATGTGAGTCCTCTGAGTTATAATTACAAGCTCAATGACATCTCTAGGGCAGTATCATTGAAAACCTAAATTTTTACTAAAACATAAACATTCCTATTCATCAGCAGAATCGCCTCATGTAGTTTTTATAATTTTTTGGATTTCTTTCCCAACAGTAAAAAACATAAGCCCTTTAATAAATTACAGCTATTCCTTTAAAATCAAATCCCTCCCCCCCCCCAAAAAAAAAAACCTGGAAAAGTGAATATTAGCACATAATTTAAATGGAAAGATGAGACTCCCTACGATCAACTCATTGAAGTTATAATAAATGCTAATCTCAGCCACAAGGTTGAGAGATAAGAAATTCGATGGCTGCTGATCCTCTCCAGAGTCTTATGCGATCTGTCTAGAGGCCTTTCAAAGCCACAACAGTGCAGTCTGTAGAACAGTTTTCCAGTCCTGCAGAAAAGGGAGACATGGTGTGTGGTTCTCATTATGAATAACCGTCAAGGCCTATTAGACCCAGGCAAGCCGGCGATGGGGTTTCTGCGGCGTCCCACGTAGCATCCTTAACTTCATTTCTTAATAGTGAAGCACACAAAACACATAGAAAAATAATTCTTCCGAAACAACACAAATACTTCCATTTCCCTTCTGGCCTCAGTTCTCTTGTTGATTCTCAAAAGAAAACAGAAACTCCAGACAGAAAGCACATTCTCCCTTCCATTTCATCGGTGGCCACGGTGGAAAACTGTGACATTTCTCTACAGATTGTATGGTTTTACCACAAAATATTAATTTTAAAAAGCATAAAATGCATAAAACACTACTATTTTTAAAACTACACTAACAACACAATCTATTTAGACAATGAGTAAGGATAACAATGAATAAGGATCAAGCATATTTTGTTGAAAGTTCAGAGCTGCTGTCTGTGTGTTTTCTCATAAATATAGGTCTAGCAAAAACTATTTTCCCCATTTTCACACGTCACAAGAGGGGGTTTTAATGTGTAATAGTAATTGAATGCACTGTACCTCAGCTATCATTTTGAGTGAACATTTTTTTCAGTACCCTCTGGAGGGCAAGAAATGTTATCTTCATGGGGTTGGCAGCATCCGAAGAATATCACACTGGCTTCTTAGTGATAAAGATAAAATAATAATCAGCCACCCCAACCTATCTACTAACACAGCAAAATCTGCCCTCCGAGCCCAGTTAAGGGCTTTATTGCTTCATTTCTGAGCTGTTTGCCTAAGTGCTCCCCTCACAGTCCCTCAGAAAGCTCTGAGAAGCCTGGTATCAGGACCACAGTGCGCAGTCTTGACGAATTCTGAGCTACAGTGACCTCCTAGGTTCAGAGAAGTTAGCAGAGTCAAGGCCAGCAGGCTGTAGGCTCGAACGTGTGTGTGTGTGTGTGTGTGTGTGTGTGTGTGTGTGTGTATCTTATGTATTAACATGTCAAATGTTATCCCTTTTCCTGGTTTCCTCTTCTCCCTCTGTTGGGATTCTGTAAACTCTACCCCACAGTTACCTGGCAACAGCCAGGTACACTCTGTCCCAGTGACCTGACACTATAAAGGGGCTGCTCACCCCCTCCCCCCTCTCTTGGTCTCTTCATCTCTCCTTCCCTTGCTCCCTCTTGTCTTGCTCTTACTCTCCTTTGTCCCTTCTCTCCCCGTTCCCTTCCCCCCTCTTTCTCCATGTGTTCATGGCCAATCTCTTCTTCTCTACTCTTCTCCTTTCTCTCTCTGCCCCCACAACCCTCTTAACTCTTCTCCCATTCCCTGAATAAACTCGATTCTGTACTATACCATCTTGTGCCTGGTCCCTCAGGGGGCAGGGATTCCCAACATGGGTCCCCCAGAGGCATCCCCCTTTCCCCTATGCCTTGCCACACCTCCATAGAACAACTCCCCCACCACACACACACACACACACACACACACACACACACACACACACACACGCACACTTAATCTTTTTCTTAACACCCTCCCCCTGCTTCTGTAAGGATGCTCCTTCTCCCACCCACCCTCTCCCTCCTGCTGCCCTAGCATTCCCCTACACTGGGGAATTGAGGTTAGCGAACTTTCTTAATCCTTAATTCCCGAACTAACACTTAATAAAATCTACTTGTGTGCTTTAGCAAACGCTGTTGCCTGCAGACCTCACTTACAGCTGTTCATGTTTTTTAAATGCTTTTGAAAGCAGGAATCCTTCCTGGGAGGAGATGGGGCCCTTGCCACCAGAACTTTGCTGTGACTTCCGGTTTGTTGTCTTACCACCTTTGTAGAAAGGAGGAGGAGTCTCAAACTGTTTCAAGAATTTCCAGGGACTCATAACATGTAAATTACTGGACAACTAATGTTTGCCTATCTCAAAGCAAACTTTCTTTGGCCTTTATGACCTGCAAAGACAGGTCGGAGGTGGAAACAGAAGGCCAGCTGATTAAGAGTCCAGCTGATATCTGAGTCTTTACCATCCTGAACTCAGATGAAAGTCCTGTTTTTAACCCTGGTGTGCAGTGACTCAGTGGATGCTGGGTTCTGAGGGAGGGATGGCTACTGGAGGTTCTGCTGCAGACTCTGAACTCAGCTGTGGCAGGGTTGATCCAGTTCTGCCCACCCAACGCTACTCCAGCACCAGCTGCCCTTATTACGCCCTCATCCCCTCCATGCCTGATATAAAGTACTTATCAGCCCAGAGGCCAATCAACATAAAGAACTTTAAAAAGATCCCTCTGGGGTCTTTCTTTTTAGCCTCCACCTCTAGCAGAACGCACACTGTTTATTACGAGAGGTTAGCAGTAATACACAGTAAAATCTGCCTCTGTAGAATTTACCCAGAAAACCTAGCAGGAGATGACCATGTCTTTGCTACCTAAAGCAGGATGTTGAGCTGTTTCTTTCTTAAGTCTGGCCACTACAACCTTTTGTCACATTGTACTTCATCCATAAGCCTTTGTTTTCATGGGAGTAGAGAAATGGTTTCCCCCTGTAGATTTCTGGATAAAACTCATACAGTTCTTTTGAGGCCAGTTAATTCTTGTAGCTTCCCAACTAGCATCTCTAATTGTAAACATCTAGTCAGCTAGAGGATGCTATGTACAGCCCACAAGGAGCTGATTAGGGCTGCCCTGCTTACATTAAAAAGAAATGAATGAAAAGGAGTGTGCTCCCTGTTAGCAGACTCCCACCCTGTCTAGCAGAATCCCAAGTCGTCAGTTAATTCACTCTGGTAGAAAAGTACTGTCTATCCCTAAGAAATAACCATGTGGCTCATTTGAGTACAAAGAGCTCTTCAAGCATCTTGAACTGCTGGCGTTTAGCTGCATGTTCCTTTAGGTCAAGTGATATGAGAGTAGGGAGAGGAAGGAGGGAGGGAGAAAAGGAGAGAGAGAGGGAGAGAGGGAGAATGTCTACCCTAGTGAGCTCCTACCTGGGACCATCAGTAATACACCGTGGGAAGCCATGGAAGGCTTTGATGGTCCCACCTGTACAGAAGGACAAACTCTCTAAGAGTTCAAAAAAACACAAGTCCTCAGGCCAGCACCTTGGATAAATAGCAGGGCTGAGATCTGAACCCAGTGCCCACTGTTGTGCTCCAGTACCACTCTGGCGTCTCTGGTTGAAAGGCCTGAGAACAAACAACCTAAATCTCTACATTTAACAAATGGGAATGCATTTCTCTCCATAAAGTCCATTGAAGGAAATTATTGTTCCGGAGGGTCACTGCACCCCTTTTTACTTCTAAATTCTATTGGGGGTTTCTTCTCTACTTTCCCCCCACATAGTTCACAAGTAAACAACACAAGAAACACTACAATTAACTAATAAGCTGTAGGCATTATGCTGGGTAGGTTCTGAGCTATTCTAATCCTGTCACCTGTTAAAACCCACACAAATGCCCAGCATTTGCTAATCTGACACCTCCTGGGCTGGCTCTGTTTCATCAGCCTGTGCTTAGGATGAACTTCTCTTTGTCATGGATTCCTGGTCCATCTACCGTTAGATGTAATGCTAACTTTCTTCTCATTCTCGCTTCTCTCTTCTCCCTCTGTGGTCTCTCTCAAAACCCCTCCTAAATTCTAAGTTCCACCTTTCTATCTTCTCTGCCCAGTCATGAGCCCCGGCCATGTTGATCAATCAAGAATTAATGGGGAGAAGCCAATTACAGTAAAATGGTTATACAACACACAGGACAAACCCTAACAAAAGTCTCACAGAGTACTCCTGAAGGTGTATCTATACACACACTTGAAACCTGAAGACAAGTATTTCCTACCAACTCGATATTCTAATTCATGTGCTTACCTGTTTTAATATTGCTCATCAGAGATACTGAAGAGGTGTTTTCAGGGAAGTCTCTAAAACAATGAGACAGACTTAAAGTCTGTCTCAGATCTACACCAATCATGCCAGAGGAAAGCAGACAAACCATGTGCAGTACACATAGATGGTCACCCAACAACACAAATGCCCTCCATATTAGCTTCTCAGAGCTCAGTAGGAAACTCTATGGCAGTCAGTCCGGCAAAACACAAAATAATGCGAGAATTAATTAAGCTCGAAGCATGTTAAGATACCTCATGGTCTTAGATCCTCCCCCCAGAGACCTATTAAATAACTAATAAATAACTAAAAGTTATTTATTTTTTTATTATAAAATAAAAAATAAGCTTGGTTTGAATTGGGGTTTGAACAGTGAAAGAAAAGAATGTTCAACTCTGTCAGGATATCATAAGCTTTCCCCAAGATATCATAAGCCCCATCTTCAAACTATCATTATTGTTAAAACATTACAAAATACGATAGGACATTAAACTCACATATAAGATAGAGCCACCCTTGAAGTAAATACCCTTTAAGCCAAACATGCACCCTACATTTTTGTTGGTCCATGAGCTGGCTAGTGCTCATGAAGATGTCAGAAGTCATCAACTTACAAGGCCCGTAAGAGAGAAATGAATAGATCAGAGGCAGAGAAGAATGGAAATGTCTCAACTCAGAGCAAGGAAAGGGGGCAGATTCAAGATCAAACCAAGCCTCTGTGCAACACCGTCAGAAACAAAGCATTAGCTCCCACTTTCTATTGGTTTCCTTGCCTCACTTTCACTGTCCTAAATAACAGTGAAAGTAGTCCCTTATGCGATGTATGAAGCTGGACCATTAAGAATGCTGCATAGTCAGTACTTACAAGTGCAGCTTTACAGCTATAGGCAAATGGCATTTGGCAAGTCATGCACAGATACACAAGAAGAGAATGTGGCATACTACCTGGATGGGACACCTGCCAATAGATAGTGACAACAACCCAGAACCTCCCTGAAGTAACATGGCTGAGCAATGCCCGTATCTCCACCTGGAAGGGACTCCAAGGCTAAAAACTGAGGCTCTCAAGTCAGACAGGCAGGAGGAACCTAAGCTCTCCATTCCAACATACCCCCAGAAGCCAGCCAGATAAGGCTAATCTCCCTCGGCTAGTTTTCTCTTCTTTAAACTGATAAAATGTTCACTAAAGTTTAAGAGGGCCACTATTAGCAACAATCATAAATTTAGTAAGTGGTGGCTACTTACAGAGCACTAAGTGCCAACAGGTACTTAGCCCTCGGGATGTCCCAACCACTGCATTCCCACCACTATGGCCATTGTACAGATGGGTGGAGAGCTCCCAAGGTCACCCTGTGGGAAATGCAGGAACCAAGCTCAGCGTTGTCTCGGAATGCTCTCTGTCACATGCTCTGACAGCAGTTGGAAGCTTGTGCTTTCTTCTCAGTGCATCTCAAGAGCCAAGAACACTACCTGGCCCACAGCAAATATGAAATAGCAATAAAGCCCATGGCTTGGATAGTATTTCATATATGCTAATATACTCTTCAGTGAGCAGTTTGCATAGGTTCAGTATTTCATTTCATGGTCACTGTGCTCTTGACTTATACCAGTTCATAGCTGATGGGTAGTTTGGAGGCTTAGGAACATTATTCAGCTTTCCAGAGCCACACAGTGACTAAAAAAGCCTAGACCGAAACCCAAATCTGGCTGCTTCAAAGCCCATATTTTCTTGAGCAAACTGCTGTCAATATAAGCTTTCTACAGACTTGATACTGTGCCTGACTATAGGAGATATCCCATAACATCATGTATGTATGTATGTATGTATGTATGTATGTATGCATGCATGCATGAATGTATGTATGTTTGTGTGCATGTGTGTATGTATGTGTGTATGTACGTACATATGTATGTATACTTAATCCCCTTCAGTCAGTTTTGATCTCAAGTGAGGCCCACTGAATGCATTAAAGTTTTATGTGAAAATGTTTTTAAACACTATTCAGTATTCCCAGGTTAAATGAAAATGACTGTGTTCTGTTACTTAACCTTTCTTTAACTTCTTTTAAAACTGTACAGCTAGTGTAAAGTGGGAACACAATACAGGTTGTTAAATGCTTAGGCCTTATTTAGTGAGTCACAGGAGTCTCAAACATGTCCTTACCACATTTTTCTTTTGGCCACGTCAGTCATGAAACCATGGTCCCTCCAACATGCAGAAAAGGCCAGGTGGCGGTATAGAATCTACTACCCACATGATGAGTGTGATGGGAAACCTTTTTTTCTCAAAATTAACAGTTACTCCAGGCTAGTAGATGTCTAGCCTGCCCCCCTCCCCAATACCACAATGGGGCAGAACAGCATTGGCTTTTTTTCCTAACGAGATGTACTCAATTTAAGCAAAAGGGAGGGCCAGAGGGAATTATCAGCCAGTTAGGTGCCTTCCCTCCCCACCCCGTCCCCTCCTCCTACATTGTATCTTTAAGTCATTTTAAGCTGCCTTCCTGAAAACCCAGAAGGCAGGAGATCTAATGTATACACTGCATAGACCCTGCTTTCAATTTACAAGAAATTTGAGAAACTACAAGAGAGAAAAGAACCATGAGAATCTTTTCAGTATCATTTAGCTATAAAACTTTTTAATATAAAGGATGGCCTCTTCAAGAAAATGGGATGCTCATATTTAAAACACGTGTAAAATCTACTTAAATAAACAAAAAAAAAAAAATGGAACACGGGGACCCGGATTCAGAATGCTCACCCTGATTTTGGAGATGAGATCACATGGTACTGCCTAGGTTGGAATGGCTCTGTAAACTTAGCACCGGCTCCCACAGTGAAGATCCTAGATGAGTTATGAGTGACTATGGGAATTAAATGTGTACGGTTTTGAGAGACATTTAAAATAAAGATAAGAAAACTCCGAGAGGCCACAGGTGGGGCACAGCCCACTCTCCTTGATAACATTTGTCAACAACCATCTGATCAGTGGGGTTCTGGCTGAAGACCAGCCACCTATGAAAATGAGTTTTTTTGCAATTTTATGAGAGTAGCTCATCAACATAATTCTAACAAGTCTCAGTCTTTGTTGTAAGAAATGAGAGATCCTGCAGTCTCACCTTCCAGAACATTAAGGAAACATTACTAACAGGAAATTGAAAAAGTAATATGTGTTGGAATGATGAGGACAACTTTTCTCTGATTGAGCAGACAGATAAGCATCACATACAAGTATCAAAATACATTTAATTTTGCCACAACAATGGACATTTTCCTCACAAAAAAATACAAGAATCATCCTAAGCTCATGGACCTGGGTTCTGATGGACAGATGTGTCTGGAACTGAGTTTCCCTCTTCACCCTTCCTTTCCCTTGGAGGCTTGTTTTGTTGTTAACCTCATTTAAATTCAGCTTTACAGCCTGATGCACTCACTGGGTATAAACACAGAACCAGGAGGTACTAAATATGCATAGGGCTTTCTTGAGCAATTGCCAAACATTTTTTGCACCCCATTCCATTAAATGTGAACCTATTTCAATGAAGGGTAAACTATGAATATTGAAAATCATTGGTCCCCGTTTTGTCTTTGGTTGGTTGGATGGTTGGTTGTTGGTTGAAGGGTGTTTTGTTTTTGTTTTGGTTTTTACTGGGGGGTTGTTTTATTTTAATTTTTTGTTTTTGCTTGTTTGCTGCTATAGTTATTTCTTTCTTCTTTTCGGATGAAATATAGAATAGTTGCTTTGTTTGGAAGATGTTTCCTGGCTATGAATCAAGGTATTCTTTCAAGCAATAAGTAGCTTAAGTCTGATTTAGTCACTTAGACTGGCAGCAGCAAATAGAAAAAGAAATGCTTTCCAGAATTCTAAGTTTTTGCTGTTGGTGGTGGTTTTTTTGCAGGCTAGAATTAAAACTTAAAGTCTTGGGGAAATCTAGGTAAAGGCTGACCAAGGGTGGTCCTTCTGCAAAGTGACAGCTTCACAGTAGGGTGATGTTCTTTGAAAGAGAGACAGAAAATATGTTCGACCAGAAAATGAGAGACATCCATAGTTTAATTTATAGACTGTCTAAAAGCAGAATCAGCAAAGAAAAAAAAATGCTTCTGATTATCATTAAGAATTTGTCAACATCTGGACACAAATAGTTCTTCCACTCCATCACTAGATTAAGTGTGAAGAATGTATGACCACTGAAGAGAATCTGACATGGAACTGTCAGCCCAGCTCTGTACATAGTTCTGTATCCCCCAACCTAACAACTAATAGTCAAGTAAATAATCAAAGAAGAAGTAGTGTAGGATTTAATGTAGACATTAAATCCCAGGCCACACAGCTCAAAGGAATCCTCTTGCTTTAAGGGGGTATCACCTCTGCTCTTGTAATAAGTAACTATAGATTAAAGTATACTTTAAAAAACCCAATTAGAATTCTGGAGATAAGCAATGAGAGTCCCTTTTATAAGTTGTATTCATGAGGAGCCTGCCACCTTGACCTCTTTTCTTCTTGAAGACCTCACCTCCAAATACCACCACATTGAATAAAGTTTCACCATGACCTGCCGGGAAGATATACAAATGCTCTGCAGAATTACCTCAGAGGAGGTGATGTCTTGCAAAATCATTCCCCTCCTCTCCTGCCTTCACTTTCTTACTTTCTAGATGAGTAAAACTTATAGAAACCCAGCAACATGGGGAAAACCATTGAACTCCTTAAAATACAAACTTTACCAGTGTGCTGTTCAGTGCTGGGCAGGTATCCATCTGATATAGTTCAAAAATAGTGGGCATCTATATTTTGTTCAGAAAAGCTTATTTCTTGGGCACTGGTTTCTATGCACCATTCATTCTAAAAATAGAGACTACAAAGACTTACAATGATTCCTTGTTTCTGACTTGAATATAACATCATTGATGGACATTTGACTTAATCATTTGATTAGACAGATTTTTTTTTCTGGCAGTTTTTCTTACTCCTTGATTGTAGAAGCCAAATAAAATATAGTAAATCTCACAATCACAAAATATATATATATACATATATATATTATGTGTGCATGTGTGTGTATATATATACCAAGTTTATGGGGCATCTTAATTTTTATTAGAGTTTTGTTATTAAAAAAAATTCCCACATACTGAGCATGAAGTACACACACACACACACACACACACACACTGCTTATGCCACAAGGGGGCTCTAGCACCAACTTTGAAATGGCTCTGAACCCCATAAGAACAACATCAACCAACCAGACCACTCAGAGATCCCAGGGACTAAACCACCAATCAAAGAGCACACATGGAGGAACCCATGGCTCCAGCTGCTTATGTAGCAGAAGATGTCCTTATCAGGTATCAGCGGGAGAAGACACCCTTGGTCCTGGGAAGGCTTGATACCCCAATGTAGGGAAATGCTAGGGTGAAGAGGCAGGAGAAAGTGGTTGGGTGGGTGGGGGAGCACACTCTTAGAGGCAGGGGAAGGGGGGATGAGATGGAGGATTCCAGAGGGGAAACTGGGAAAGGGGATAACATTTGAAATATATATAAAGAAAATATCCAATTAAAAAAGTGAAAAAATGGTTCTGACTATTCAATTAAGCCTAGAGAAATGCACATCCCGGCCCCTCCAGCAGTGGATGGGTATCTCCTGACAATGACATGGAATAAGGACACTCTATCCACTCCCTCCACCCGCCATACCCTTTTTATCTTGTGTCCTCTCATTTCAAAATCTGTAAAAGCTAGAGTGTCTACATTTAAAAACGAAAAGTTCAATCAAAGGCTTTAACCTGGAGGTAAGGAGAAAACTCGATGTCATTTGGAACTTGAAGAGACTACACAGAATTTCAGAGTTCTTTATGTCTAATGTCACCAAGTTCTTAATCAGGAACTGTCTAACAACTTTGCAGAGGCCTCCTCTGTGTATTCAGCATGGAGTCTGGTCTTTCCTAGAAAACACATCTTAATCATACCTACACATAAACCCCCACCTTAAAATTCTAAGACAGGAAACTTTTCGGTATACTTTGTGGCACACTCCTGGTTTCCACTTTTAATAGTGAACTACTTTAATGGTGATATCATGACATCAAAAAGGATTCGAAGGCTCCATGTGGTGGCTCACATCTGTAATTCCAACACTTAAGAACTGAGGCAGAAGGATTGAAATTTCCCACCCAATCTAGGATATGTACATATTGTCTCAAAATAAAAGTGTCTAAAGTGGCTTGCAGCCTCTGGAAAATGCTCAGGAGCTGCCACACAAGAGTATAAGCAAAAGTGATTTCTGAAGGAACATTGTAAGCACTGAGCTGCTAGGCAAAGCCATGCTGAGTGCCTTACATCCTTTATCTTAGGACATTGTACAGGGATTGTTCCCATTTTACACAGGAGAGGACTGAGACTATGAGAGGCCAATTCGCTCACTAGCTCTTAGCCAGTGAGGAATTTGCCTCCTCCACATATGCCTTAAAGTCACTAAGAGAATCCCTTTCAATGTCTCTAAGACATTTAGGGAAGACGATTATCTATGCTGTTTGGCTGTATCTATAGCATTTGCTTTTATTCACACCATTCTCAGCATAATGTTGCAGAAAATGCTAGTTTTCAGACCCCGATGCCCCAATGCTATGCCTTATTGTCTGTGAGTCTCTGGGTTCCTCAATTTGTGGCCAAACCTTTTAATATGCAGTGGGGTTTTAATTCTGATAGCTAAAGGCACCAAGTGGGAGGGCATTGTTATAGGAATGTACCTACAAGGTCCACAATTGAAGTATTAGAAAGAACACATTCAAGTAGAATCTTCCAGCTTCTCACTAAAGTGCATGTCTTTTAAGTTGGTTTAAGATACTTGGCCTGACATCCTAGCCCATGGCAGTACCTCCTCTGGCCATACTGCGATGACAGACATTTTGAATCAGTCACAGATTTCTTGGTCACAGGAACTTTTAGCACTCCAGGAAGCCAGTGTGCAGCCCAGACAAAGGGTCTTGTTGACTGTTCATGGTGTGACCATTCACTGTTCAAGGTGTCTGCCAATGGTCTCTCCCTTCCCTTTCCTTGCTCCCTCCCTGCCTTTACCATTATCTGACTCAGACTCTGATTTTTCCCTCTCGGTGTCCACACTTCTCTTTTTCACCATTTTGGACATTGCCAAAAGCTTGGGGGAGCCTCCTGAGAATTGTATCCTGAAAATAAATTTTGGTTGCAAAATAGTGGAATTTCCTTTTCCCTTTAGAATTAATATCCTAATCAGAGATGCAATAATATCTCCAAGGAGCTTGGCTTTCAACCTAGAGTGAGCACATCATATAGAAAAAGAAGGCTCGCTGCTTGGGCTAGGAGAGGATCCCTGTGCTCAGACCAGAGTGGGGAAGAGCGATCAGCTGCCTCCATCGGCGGTCTCCCCTCACAAGCATCTTAGTTCCTTGTCCAAGTGGGAACAAAGCAATGCTGCTATTCACAAAAGCTATTCGGCCAAACACTGCTGAGGTGACACAAATATTTGGAAAGGAGGTGTCTCTGCTAATGCACTGTCAGACCTGAGGAAATCACTAAGAGCAACATTGACAGGCTGCCCTTTTTTTTTTTTTTTTTTTTTTTTTTAAGCTATGGCAACAAAATTACTTGTCAATATGACACCTGCCATCACGTTCCTTTGGCAGACTTTAACTGCATATCAGAGACTATAACAACATGTGGCCCATCAGGTGACTTCTCTGTGACACCAGCCAAAGACTGCAGCCGATGTCATCTGCGCGTTGACAGTGAATGTATTCGTTTGTTCGTTTTCTTCATTCAGACCTAACACGTCCCTGTAAATCCCTGTAAGGCTGATGTGCGGGAGGATATTCTATGAATGGCTACACGATCTTTTACTGCCACATTTGCCACCGTCACAAAATAGTCTTCATGATGGCATTGTTTGCATTGCTTGTTTTTGAGTGAATGATGGTCCCGGTTGGCTGTAAACCACTAAATTTACTACGAAAATAGGGATCCTTTAAGTTACGTGTGCCAATGAACACTATTCATATGAATGGTTCTTGTTTAGTTGCTCTTATATATGAACTTTATTCCTCAATTGTGGTTAATGCTCTTAACTCATTCCAAGGAAGGTGTGAGGCAGACAGGAAGAGCAACAGCCAAGTAAATCCCCTGTTAGAGAAACAGCAAGTCTTTCAAGCCACAAATTATCATTACAATGCCTGTACTGCCCCATTCTTGTTAACGCATTCATCAGAGAAGAGTCCTTACAGGTAACGAGTCAGGGCAATGACACAGACAGTCATGGCGAACGATGGGTGCCTGGGCTATTTGCTGTGGGATTGATGGAGCAATAACTTCACTCAAAAATTTCTAACGTTGCAAGCCAGACGTGAAGTAGGCTGTGCTTTGTGCTCTGAAGTGGAAGCCAATGAATCAAGCATGCTCTGTGCTGAGGATTCTTTGAGGCATTTTGCTTCATACTTGGGTGACTTCAGTAGCATCCTAGCAACTGAACTGGTCTGTAGTCTTTCAGCACTTGAGAACCTTTGACCCTAATTGTCATATTCACACCTGAAATGGCTCCCTATCAGCCCTCCTCCCCACTTCCTAACGAAACCTGTTCACCTTCGAGCATGATGGCACACTCAGTACCAGTACTCCAGAGGCTAAGGCAGGATGATCAGGCTTGAGGTAAGCCTCAACATCAAACTAAATATCAAGTACAAGGCCAGCCTGGACAACTGTCTCAGAACTGCCCCATCCTCCCCATATTACCATAAGTCTTTGTCTGCATGAAGTCTAACCCTTCCAGACTGATACGTCTCAACCTTCTCTTACCTCTATACTGATCAACTCACCTTCCCCATGCCTCTTACCTTACTAAAAGCTTCTAGTAGGTTTTTTCCTAATCCTAAACTTCACAGCCCTGCATTTCTGTAGTCTTCCTGAACCAACCCCACCTTTGTCTGAAATCATTCATTCCCAGTGTTCTTGAACACATACCACATAGAAATAAATGTTTTCCATCACCAAGCCCTTGCTTATTTACTTAGTACTCATTTCTTCCTTTGACTGATGGAATCCTTGCACTTGATAACATCAACCCAACCCTGTCCTGCCTGCATCTATTCAGCATCCTCTGTAGCCCATAATCCAGTGCTAATAGAAGGCTCCATGGGTATTCGGTTGCTCTGCCAGAGTCCTTTATAATTGAAGGGAGTATGAGTTAGTTTCAAATATTGGATGGGGTAAGTGGGAGTCAGATCCTGACTGCCATGTTTATGTAGCCAAGTAGCCCTTCCATCAGGACTTCTCAGCACATTCTTTGCTTATGTAACCCATGTATTCAAATTCCCTAAGAAGCTAATTTTAAAAGTATTTTTTTCTGTCTTCATCTCTAAACCAAAGATTCTCTATAGTCCTCCCAGACTCAGTTTTAATTTCCTTCTTGAGTTGAAATCCTCCTACCATCAAATTAAATTCACAAGGCCTTTAATTTGAAAGGCAACTGGACAGCTATTAAGAGCATGGGAAGTCTCGGATGTGTGTGCCTCTGCTCCTATTATCACCTTATGCTGCTTCTGTGAACTCAACATATTTGGAGGTGTTCTTATCACATGTGTGAAAATGCTAAGAGAACTCAAAGTCAGAGCGAGCATAATAATTCAACAGATAACTTTTAGATAATCTAGCGTGTGATCATCTCCACCATTCAACAAGTTTGAGCAAATTAAAACCATGGTATTCCGATATCTGAGTCTATTACAAAGTCCCTGACATGTACCAACAAGTATTTGGCTTGTGGATATGGTGATGCCAATGTCTCTGTAAGGAAGACAATAACAACCAAGACATACATAACTTCACCAAAGACTTTCTGACTTTACATACATCCCTCAACTCACAACCAAACTCTATTAAACATCCTTCCACTGGGCCATTTCAGATTCCTCTGGCTCTGACACTACTGTTGTCTTATCTGCTCGTGATGCTCAGACCTAAAAAGAGAGGAGAGGTGGGGAAGACACAGTGACAAGCATTTTAGTTGCAGTTCAGTGTTGAAGAGTGGGGCTGCTCCTAGGGGAGAGGCTGGTGAGCCAATTGCATTTGCCTTTCAGTTTCTTCCTTCACCCAGAAAGTGCATCTCATTAGCACAGAGTCAGCACATACCCATGTCAATCTTCTCGGGGCTAGATGCCTCTCTTTTCATCACTGTGTGTTCTATAGCTGTCATGTCCCATGCCTTACTCTGAGGCATTCTCTCAGGCTACGTACTCCCACAAGCTCCTAAACGCACTGACATTCTGCCAAAAATAGAATCCATAGCCCTCCAGTTAAATGCATCCAACTTCTGCAGCCAATCAGATGGAGTAGGAAGGCAAAGGCCTAAGACACTTCAGGCAGCCAGAGTGGGAAGGTCTTACTGCCAAGTTTTCACTGTGCATGGGCAGGCCATCTCTATCCAGTATAGTCAAGGACAGAAGGCTAATCCTATGTCTCTCTTACAATGCCTGTGGGGGTCACAGGGACTGGCTTTTAGGCTAATGTAGGACCACTTGTCAATAAAATACTTATGCATTATGATCTATTGATGTGGACTCCTCCTGACCTTACTTACACTGATGGGACATGTTCATTACTGTTGCTGTGAGACAGACACTGCATGCTTGTTCAGGATACCTGACAGCTCCTTCAGGGATGGCTGACCATTTCCACCATAATTGCCTGACCTTCATCAGCATCCACTGACAAATGCAACTGATACCTGATAGTTGTACAGCTTCTCCATTTTTGCTACCCCACAAGACTGCTGTGTTGGAAACAATGACAGATGGGGGATGGGGCTGTCTAATGCCATCTTCCCAAGAACTATAGTCCAGTGGTTCTCCTATTGTCCTGCTTACATCCTGAACCCCAGAACCCTAAAACCATTCACTAAACAAGAAATTAATGGCTGAGAAACAATGTTCAAAGTCCTGTGTGAGTACCATTTGTGAACAAGTTTACAGAGAACTTATCATCCAGTGGAAAAATTGCAGACAGAATGTGAAGCATTGCCCAAGAGCTGGAGTCCTTTAATATCCAATATTCTGTGTACTCCAGGTAGTGGGACTCAGGAGTCAAATGAAAAAGCAAGATTCGGGGACACCAATTCCATCTCTGTTGTTTACTTCTTCACCCTTGTGTCTGGGAAGACATGACTACTCCCCAGTTCGGTTCAGAGTGGTCTTGTAAGAAGACAGAATGAAACAGAATGTCACATGACAGTGAAGTCATGGACCAGGTCACCATGGCTCAAAACTAGGGAACAGCCATTGGTGACAACTTGTAGTTCAAGGCTTAGTATACTAAGCAGAACTGGTCCCATACCCATTCCTTACGACACACCTTGAGGTTTTATGTTTAGAAACAGCTTATAGTTGGAGGTTTTGCAAATTACACTTATCCCTAGGAGTGTATAAGTAAAGTCTCCATTTCAGTCCAGTATAGATACTCTGGACTCACAGGAAGCATATATATATAAAACGACTTAGCCCACACGCACAGAGGGTGAAGCTCCTACCAACTAGGTCCCAGTTTAACACATTTCATTTAAGCTGTACATCTCATTTTTCTGATTTCAATCGTCAATAGTCACATCACCTCTAAAGAATTTAACCATTAATTTACTAGCCTTTGAGAGGCTGAAGTACCTTGACAAATGTGGTTGTTTGGTGGCCTGGCTGGGAATGATATCGTAACTTCCCGTCTCTGGAGTCTAGTCTCTCAATCACATGCATGGCAGGATACTTGTTTGAGGCTGTAGGCCCACAGAGTACAGAGGTCAAGAAGCTGATCTTGATCTTGGCATTGAGTAGGATGGCAGGACAGGGCAGAGCAAAGGGATGGAGGATATAAGGGGCAGACTGTGGAAGAGGAGTCCCCAGGATTCAGGGCATCTGGAACCCCAGTGCGAGGAAGATGCAGTGCCCCAAGTACACAAAGGCCCTAAGTACTAAGAAATCTATTTCTCCTGCTTCTGAGAGAAAGGCAAAAACTGCATGTTTACCTCCTTATCAGTAGCTGGTTTTATTTTTAAGTAAGGTTAATTTCCCCTTCCCTTGGGGAAGCAGTGCATGCATAACTTTCTCTTCTTTGAATGCTCATGCCCTAGTATTTGCTTCATGCTGGCCCGCTTGTAGATAGCATTCTTCACAGCAAGGACACAACGAAGTCTTTGTCCTGTGCAAGCAGACCCTGAATTCAGCTGGCTCCTCACATTCTGGCCTATCTCTTGCAGATTATTGGGACCATTCCACTGATGCCTAACCCAGGGCCATCGAGTCAAGCAGCAAGTGGCACTCAGGGCCTTCAAGTACAGCCTATCACACCCCAGCTCCTAACCAATGCCCAGGGCCAAATCATTGCCACAGTCATCGGAAACCAGATCTTGCCTGTGATCAATACCCAGGGTATCACCCTGTCCCCCATCAAGCCAGGCCAGCAGGTAAGGGTCCCACACCAAGGTGCCCAATATATTTCTCCTTTCCTTCTTTCTCTTCTTTGCTCTCAGTATGAAGTAAATTTCACATTACAAAAAGATTTATCATTGTCACTGAACCTAATGTATTAATAATTACAAGATGACACATAGATTTATTTCCCATTCTTAGCAAATATAAATAATAACATAAATATCCCCCTAATCTAAAACCAGAAATATATTAAATTATAACAGACATTGTGACCAAAAGTCACTTAAAACGTGTCCTTCATATATACCCAATATACTCAACTTTCTGTTTTTTAACAGAGCCAAAAGGAAGCCAAGACTATGTTTTAACAATAAATGAAAATGTTATTAAACACAAAGCAAGCTGAAGCCACGATAACAGGTGTCTATAAATGAAGAAGTGAAAGGCAGTTCTACTCCTTAATTTTACTAAAACTCTGGTGGCAGCTTACGTTGTCGTTCAATACCAACTGAGCTTTGCCCTGTGTGTTTATGCTAGAATTTGAGCATATAGCATTTTAAACTTTCTAAAGAAAGATGTAGTCCTTGATCTTTATGGAGGTTGTCATTGGTTTGTTCCTTGAATTAGCATTTTTGATAGTCTAGAGCAAGATTCGTCTAAATGGTAGTTAAGAAATAGATGTATACTTTCTAACCCAGGGCCTTATGGTGTTATATGGGACACCAACTTATATACACAGAGCCCTTTCTCCAACAAAACAGAAAAAGGCCTAAACACAGCAGGGAAGAGTGGGGTGTGTGGCAGCTGAGCAGGTAGAAGAATTAACAACACTCTGGGAAGTAGAAAACGTAAGCGCAAATATAGAGCAAAGGGGAGGACGGCGGCGGCATGTTGAAGACAGCATGTTGAGGACCAGGGGACAGTTCCTGTGGCAGAAGCCTAGGACACGCAGGGGACAGTTGTGGGTGGGGTGTAGACTCAAACTGGAAAGGCTAAGTTTTAAAATCTCTTTTGTGATTTTAAAGATGTCACAGGCCAACTTCCTGCTCAGGTTTTCTCATTTGCAAAATATGAAATAGGACGGGGATATCAGCACCTACCTCAAAGAACCTGTGTGAGGGACAGAGTGATCAGACCTGTGTCTGGGAAACAGCAAGCTATGATTCAGTCACAACACCATTGCCACTTCAGCCACCAATGGCAGTGAAGGTGCCACCCTGAGGACCATGGGAGGTGGGTGTTACACAGAAAGAGGTTATATGCTCGATTTTCTTCCCCTAAGAAAATAAGTCTGAAGGGACGTTGAAAGTTGGATTGAAATTATGACATCCCTACTGTAAACAAACTACTTAGGGGGCAATAGTGAAAGCCAAACAAGAATTACCGAGCAGCTACTGAACAGCAGCTGACAATAGGAGTCTAGAGGTGTTTTTGCTACTAGAGATAGGAAAAAGGAGCAAGATCCAGGATCTGCCTGGTAAATGCCAGTTCTTAAAAAGAACAGGAGAGGAAGGGGAAGAAGAGGTGATGGCTAAGCAGGGGAGGAACCTGGAGTAAGGCTACCCAGCACAGGAGTGATGATCTAACGGTAGGGTCCAGACAGACATCAAATGCTGCAGAGAAGACATCAGGTAGAAGACATTTTGAGGTATGGGTCAGTTCTGTTTTAAGCAATTTGGAAAGAGTCACCTGCTTAACCAGACTGAGTCAGTAAGTCAAACCAGAACAGGGCTAAGACCCAGTTTTAAGGTTGGGGGTACAATGATAAAAGGAATGTGGCAGAACGGAATGTGAAGGCCAGCAGCCAATATGCAGCTGGGGATGAAGCTTTATATGTTTTCGAGAGACTATAGGATGTCAAGCAGCTGACAAAAGAAAAATGCGAAGAGATGAGAATAAGGCACCAACATGCCATTTGCTACAGCAGCACAGAAAAATCCCTCCAGAGACAACAGCATCACCTGTGCCTTCCCACCTCAGAGGCACTCAGAGGCCAGCACAGAAACCTGTAGCTGGTCTAGCTTGTGGGTTCATTTTGCCCACCCTTAATCCCACGCCAGTATCTACTTCTAGCACTATATAGGAGAGGAAGAAAGATAGAAGAGAGGGAGAGAGATAAGAGAAGGGTGTATATGTGGAGGAACCCTTGTATCTAATTTCTTTCCTTTTGTTTCTTCTTCAACCATCCACCGCTACTAACAAACTACAACCAACCTCAGTTGACCAACAACTGCTAAACCCACCTCTCCGAAACCTACCATTGATATACCCTTGAAAAATTCTGAGAATTCCAAACACCACACAATCCCAGAAACTATCTGCAGCTGGCAAACCATGCCTCTGCTAGAGCACGAGGAAAATCGTAGTCAGTCCGAAACAGACCCATGTCCTCACACATGGGATTAGAATGAAATCACTTTCTTATATTTGTGGGTTTTTTTTTTTTAATTCCAGAATTGTCACTACAGAAACCCACTTGCTTGCTCAATTAATATTAAAAATGTTTACTGGAAATATTTTTTTGGCCATCAACCGTATGTCAGGCAGTATACCTGGAAGCTTGCTGTGTGAGTGGGTAAGGCAGGCACCGTGAACTCTTCTTTCCTGGAGTTTATGACCTAGCAAAGACGCTCCACGGTCTTCAAAGACTTGTTCAGATATGACACTTATCTCCATGGCAGATGTCATGAGAAAAAACAAAACTGAAAAGATTATGACACCAGTGGGCACAAAGGGCCTGGTGCCTGGAAACCAGGGCCTGTGTCTCTGCACTAGAAGTTTAATCTTGGCCAGTGGAGCCATTGTTCCCAGCTAGAGCCTAGGCTGGGAAGAAGTTCCCGAGAGACCCACCTTTAAGTTAGAGACTTCCGTGCCCATAGTCACCTTTTGTCATTTACAGGGAGCCACTTGATTGTCTGATTTTCCACCTTCAAAAGAGGCTAGCTTCTCTGTCTTTCTATGTAGCCCTGGCTAGCATGGAACTTGCTGTGTAGACCAGACCTCCTTGAACACATGCAGATGCAGCTTCCTCTGCTGGGGTAACATGTGCACCCCTACACCCAGCCCCTTTGGCTTTTTCAACCCTACTTCTGTTTATTTGAGCCTATTCATAATTATCTCTAGGAAGAAAAAAAGGAATGAGGCCTGCCTGCCTTCTCTGAAAACAAATAAAAAGCTAAGTCAGCAAAGCCAAGTCATAAATTGTCAGGAAAGTGAATTGGCTAGAAGTCATTATCACTTGATGTAAAGTTGCTCTCACCTTGGATTTCATAGGTGAATAGAGGTAAAGGGCCTAATTAAGGAATGCCACCACTTTTCAACTGTGCCCACACTAGTCGTCAGCAATATTTCCATAGTCTCTCTCACACATCCACAAACACTTCTGGAGCTTTTCCATACCATACTTATCTCTCCTAGAATCAAACTTTACTACTACTGAGTAGACAGGTGGGACTCCACTGTTATGACCTGGCAAATTCCTGTCAGTCAAAACTAGCATCCCAAATAGAGGAAATGATGCCCTTTGTGGGAAAATATGTGCCTGCATCTGTTACATACAAAATTGTGACTGAAAAGAATGTGGGGAAGGTCAACCTTCCCCCAAGTCATAGCAGGCATCAAGCCGCTTATCCTGCTCTAGAAAAAGCTGGGGGAACCAGGATGAACTAGCTCCCAAATGTCAGGGGAGTGGTAGAGATAGCGGAGTTTGTCTCTGCATTAGGTGTAATTGAAACACGTTGGAGCATGAAGTTAAGGCTCAGGATTGGGAAAATCATCAATAGATAATCAGGCTTGGGTACTAAGAGCAACAACTACAATTGTAAGCATCAACACTCCCAATCAGACACAGCAAGCCTTACACCAGAGGTATGGCAACAGTGGGCTTTGATTTTTCTTTAAATAGTACCCTTTGCATTGAAGAACTATAATATGTGCACGTCCTAAAACTAAAGGATTTCTATCATTCAGTAAAGAAGCTTCTCAATTTATTCTTCTGAGTGATCTATGGCAAATGCTGGATCTCAAAAGAGCATGATTCTGATAGTAAGCTATGTTGTAGATTGCAGGACAGTCCCTAACCCCTACACAAAAGGAAATCCATGTCAAGAAAAAATAAAACTCTCAGATCAGATGATCTGGAATGGGTCCCTTGAATTTTTAAATAGCATTAACCACATGTTAAGCTTTTTGGTGGTCTAACCCTGACTAAAAGGGACCTGAATACAATCCAAAAAGGGAGTATCTAACACTGTTTGACTGGGAAGAGCCTACCAACTTGCTGTCTGAAACACAAACTTTTAAAAAAGTATACCAGTATCCAATAATCCTAAATAAAGTTCTATAGAACCTACCAGTCCAGACCCGGCTTGATGAGCGGGGCAAAAACATAAAGAACGAGAAGGGAAAGAGCTGGATAAAATGCTTTACATATAAAAACTAAAGGATTTAGTGGAGTTTGAAAGTGGACTTTTGTTTCCTGCCCCAGATTTTTTGGCTGCCCCCAACTTTAAAGACTCGTTTGGGTGAGAGACCAGTTCCCAACCACAGGTTTGTCCTGTGGCTGAGTTCATGATTCCTTCATAAGCCATCACTTTCTCCAAGTGTGTGTGTTTTGCCTTTGACTAAACCCTAGTAAACATTAAGGGGAATTTTTATCTCATAAGGAAAGTGTGAAAAGCAAATGTTTCAACCTAGAGAGTCAAACACCAACTTTTAAAAATTATTATGATACTGAGAGATTGTCTTCCAAGTAAAGACTTTGGGGTTTTTCTTCTGAACATTCAGTGCTACAAGAAAGCTACTAGGAAGCAGCTTAGACAACTCAGTTCTCCTAAAATGCCAATTCTTTTTTTCAAATAAATACAAAAGAAAACTCACGTTTATTGGAAATACTTTCCCCCCTTTTCGGTTATTGTTTTTATTAACTTACACAATTACTCACGCCTTCTGTTTTGATGAACACACATGCCACAGAATTTTATGATAACGTGGCTGGCTGTGAAATCTTCAATATCACATTCATCTGAAGGCCATTCTTGACCAATAAGGCTAATTCTGACATTTTATCCACCTTGTAGAATTTCAGGACAGCCAACCTAAGCCTTGCTGCTCTTCTGCTTGCTCTTCTTGGGAGTAGTGTAAGCACTACCATAAAGCTTCAAAATGAAGGGCAAAACCTTTTAAACATTGTAGTCAAAGTCTGCCCGTGTTCCAGCTAGATACCAGCAAAGAACAGCCTTTGCTCATGAGGAGGAGTCCTTCCTTGGCTTGTACATTTTTTTATCATGTCTGTGGGCTCCGAGTTGCTGGTCTTCACTATAAGACTATGAAAATCTGCAGCTTGGTGGCTATCCCAAGGCAGATAGATTAAAAAGTGCCCATCGGTTTGACAGTGTTCTCCGTACAGCATGCACCCTGAAATACCTTAGCCCAAGTCCCCCGAGCAACAGCATCCTGCGGGAACTGGGCCATCAGCCCTTCTCTGTGATTTGTGCTTCTGTTGCTCCCCCATCTCAGCTTTCTTTCCTCAAACTACTGATCATCACAAGTTGACACCCGAAAGACGGGGGCCGGCTCAAACTCAGCCTCATCCAGGTAAATCCAGCCCCAGCCTAGGAAAGATAAGTCAGTGTGTTCAAAGCTGCTGAATTCTATTTCACCATCTGAGGCACTGGGCACTCCAGAGCCATCCCTGAAGACACCCAGCCCAGGCTCACTGTGGCTTTCCGGTGTATTCTAGTATTTGTCAAGATGTTCCACATTAGCATCTCACAGAGAGCCTGGGAAGACTTCACCCCAGTGCTGCCTCCTCTATATCAGCTTTTTCTTTCCATGATCTCTCACTGCAGCATCTCAGCTGTACAGAACTTTTCCACTCTGCACTTCAAATCTAACTCACACTCCCCTGTGTGTCCCTGCTGATCTCGGGCTGCAGTCCCTCCCTTTTGGGATGCTCTCCTGCCTGCAACTGGAATGCTCCACTAAATCCTCTTGTTCTAACTCCTCACTTCCTCACACCCTCGAAATGCCTGGCACAGGCAACAGAGGCAAGATGCTTTCCTCCCCACCTGTCTCTCACCCTCAGAAATGCGACCTTGGCTTTGCCACTCTATTACCTGTGGATGGCCAGACATTCTCCATTGGCCTTCACAGATCTGGAGATTGTTCTTCCCACATGAACTTCCCTGCATAAATTTCACTGTTTCTATGCAATCCTTTCCCGGCTTGAAGAGCACACTCAGGTTTCTTTCATTTTTCCAAGACACTTGCCACCCATACTTTTTTTATACGATCATGAAATTAATAAAAGATGTTTTATTCCAGAATCTAAAATACCATTAAAGACCACACAGGCAAGATACAAGGAACCAGTCACGTGAGAAAAAAGATCATACACACACACACACACACACACACACACACACACACACACATCTCTAAGATACTGCTATTTTAGTCTTTGTTGAATATATGAAAGACCCTGGCATTGCCAATGAGTGAAGCCGTCCCATGAAGCCAGCTTGTGTGAGGAGGTAGCATAGGGTCAGCCAGGTCAGTCTGTGTCCTGTCTCCCTCTTGACCATCTCATGTGTGAGAGATGTGGGAGCTCCTGTGGCTAACAAGGACTGTCCCCGACTTTACTCATGTGTCCCATTCACTCAGCCTATCTGCACCCGGCTCACAACACCAAAAGCTATGTGAAGGCTCAAACTCAAATGCAGGTAAACCACAGCTCCTTTAAGAAGCTTCATACAAGTACAGTGAGCAGAGTTTTACTACGTAAAAGAACAACACCAAGTAAAGTGACTTGGGAGTACTCCAGACACCAGAATTAATTCTGTCAAACAGAGGACAGTCTGTCCCATCTCTAACATGTCCTCGGGTCATACCAGTTACCCAACAGTGTCATGTTACTCATAAAAATATCAAGTTTTAAAGACAGGTGGGCCTGTAGAGAACTAAATATCTAAACTAAAAAAAGTTTAAACTCCTTATTAGGACAGAAGTGGAAGTGGATGTGTCTGAGTGGCTGGATCTACTCTAGGGACTGGAAGCTCTGTCAGGCTCGCCTCGTTGGTTCTCACACTGCCAACCATGGCTCTGGGTTTTTGACTTGCCAACTTTTGGCCCTGCAGTGAAGGAGGAGCAGTGCCCACGGCCGGGACCCACGGCGGCTGTGCTCTTGTTTTGTTCAGCAGTCACCTTCTCCTCAGGAATCTGCTGCCTCATCTCTAAAACACCATCAAGATCCAACAAAGAAGGCTATCGTTAGGTGTGCACTTAGAGTTATTTACAGCCTCCCCTCCCCTTTCCTAAACTACCCCAGTTCCTGTGGCCAGTTATGCTTTGGACATTTTTTTTGCCAACATTTAAGACAAAGCATGGTTTTGGTCAGTTAAGGTCAGTACCTTCAAAAGCAACATAATCAAATCAAATTACATATTTTCCTAATACTGCTTTTTAAAAGTACATTAAATTTTACAATGGAACCACAGAGTTCTTTCACAAAAATAGCTTAAATCTCTTAAATCGTCTTCTTCTTCTTCTCCTCCTCCTCCTCCTCGTCCTTCTTCTTTTCTTCCTTGTTTCTTCTTCTTCTACTACTACTATACTACTACTTTTTCTTCTTCTTTGTAAATATAGTTCTAAGCATACTTTTAAAAGATAATATGCCAAAATCATTACATCTCAAGCATCCAAGACGCAATGCCATGTTCATTTGAAGCATCGCTGTCTGCTGGGTAGAAAATGGGTCTTACTTGGGCTCTGAGGGAATACCATGAACAAAAGCAACTTGAGGAGGAAAATGTTTATTTCATCTTATAGTTACAGTCCATCATCCAGGGAACTCAGGGCAGGAACTCAAGGCATAAACCAAAGCAGAGGCCATGGAGAAATACTGGTTACTGGTTTGCTCCGTATGGCTTTCTCGGCCTACTGTCTTATAGCACCCAAGACCACCAACAACCCAGAGGTGGCACCGCACACAGTGAACTGGGTCCTTTTACCATTCATCACAAAATAATACAATGAACCAAGCCTTGTCCACAGAGCAATCTGGTAGGAGCATTTTCTCAATTGCAGTCCCTCTTTCCAGCTGACTCTAACTCATGTCACATTGACATAAACTAACTGCACAAAGGTAGATACTATGGTGACATCCATGTCCTCTTTTTCTGGGAGATGCTGATTACTTTACACATCACACAGCTCCCTCTGAGCTCACAGCTCTTTTAGAATTAGCATCCAAAAATCCACACTGGCAACTGGAATAAGAAAAGAAAGAGAGAGGGGGAGGTACCATTACAATCTATTCAATTGTTTATAAGTTTGAAGCCCCTAAGAATTCTTATGCACTTTTGTTTAACTGTCTAGCAGAACTCAGGAAAGAAACTAAAATCTCAATACCCTTGACAAATGTTCTCTTTGGAGGAAAAATATTTAAAATTTTTACAAATCTTAGATTACTCTTTCTCTCTTTAACTACACATGTGGAGCAAGTTCTTTTCAAATGTTGGTTTGTTTTCCTCTTGAATTTCTTCTTCTGCATCAAATTATCCACAAACCCCAGCTTGACTTCATGATTCCTAAGTGACATTTCAGTGTGCCCATGTTCTTTTTAACTGTGTCATGTCTACAGAAGAAATGTTTCAACTGATTATATAGTCCTGTCCAGCTTCGAGACACTTTATCACAGTCAACGCCAATAACTTATTAGTGAAGATATTAAGGAGCTAGAAAACTTCCTTATGAATGGTACCTCAAGCCTGTAAATATGTTTACCCTGCACTGGTCACTGGAAAGACAACTCAATAGGTTAGAGGCAAAGATTGATGTGAAATATCTGTCACAATTTATGAAGTAAATTAAAATGGATTTAATCTTTACTAGGCAGCCAGCCCTACAACATAAAATTTTCAGGATTTAATTGTTGATTATGTGCTCATCAAATTGGCTAATTACCTTAGGCAGTTGTTTGGGGCCTACCAATTTGGGTTCCTCTTGTCAGTTATGACCATCCTTGACTCACAACCTTTATTTAGAATATCTAACTAACAAGGATGTCCAGTTAAATTGTAACTATAAGAAATTCCTTTGTGGGGCAAGTAGACATCTAGATTCTGGTGTTCAGTGGTCAAATGGGCCAGTCATGTACTTTCCATAGCCACAGAGGCATGTGTGCTATTCAGGGATAGCGCCTGGGTATGGATAGTGTAATTGACCACGGCAGAGGGAAAGAGCACAGTGGGAAACAGCCTTAAGTTCATTTCTAGGGTCACCTGTTACTAGAACTGCTAGAAAGACATTGGGGTGTTTAAGAAGCTGATAAGCTAAGATGCTATAGTGATGACAAAGGAGCAACCGGAATTCTTATGCATTCCTGGAGTCAGTGTGAAATGGACATCGACTTTGGAATGTCTTAGGAAGAATTTATAGAACGATCAGTGCTGGAAATATATAGCTCTACTCACAGAAACTCACTTTCATTTTTAAAAAACTAGACTCACAGACTTGAACACAAATGTTTATAAAAGAATTATTGATCATATTCCCAAACTAGAAACACCCAAATATCTACCAACAAAAAAATGGATAAACAGTATAATGTATGTATTGTGAAAGGGAAAACGTGTCACTGGAGTGAACTACTACTTTTCTATCAAAGAGAATGAACTACTACTAGAGTATACAACAGACTAGATGAATCTCTAAACCGTCTGCCAAGCAAAGGATGGTGGATACAAAAGAGTGTGTCACATAATTCCATCTCTATCGTTATACCAAATGAATCCATCATGAGAGAAAGCAGAGCAGTGGTTGTCAAGGCAGAGAATTGAGGGTAGACATTGTTTGCCAGAGGAAACTTTATAAAACGATAGAGCTTCCTGTCTTGATTTTAATGGTGATTTCAGGGTGTATCCACTTGAAAGACTTCTCAGACTGTGTTTGAAATGGGTGTGTTTCACTACTTGAGAACTGTATCTTCAAAACTGTTAACTGGAGAATGTGCACACAGAAAAGGCAGACGTAGAGGGGAGCTGACGAGCCGGAGGCTCTTAGATAAGGCTGCCAGAGGCTGTCTTGCTGGACAGCTCCCACCAAAGTTCATTGCCCAGGCTGATTTGGTTCCCAGACTGCCCCACTTTTATAAAAGCCTTGTCATGCCTTTTAGTGTGAACCAAATATTGCTTACAGTTAACTGGGGTGGCTACTGCCAAGCTACCCTTCCATTTACTTAGGGCCCTGAACATCTTTTTAGAAGGGAAACCCAGGTTGCCTAGTAGAACTTTTCTCCTCTCTCTTCCCTCAACCTCTCAGAACCAATTACCTTGAGAGACCTTAAAGGAGTAATAAGTAAACAGACACAAGACACAAAGTTCAAAAACTTTAAAAAAGTAAATGAGTTTCTCTTTGTGTCCTGTAATCATTGGCTTAAGTCCAGGACCAGTCTTCACATGTCCAGAGACCAGCTCTTTCATACCAGGAGGATGAATGGTCATCACATCCCAACTCCTCCCTGCCCTGGCTTCCCTCTACAGAGGCAACAGTAGTGTGAGAATTCAGTTAAAGAGACCATGAACATACCCTTAATCCAGGAGCCAACATAGCATAAGAGAGCAGCTAAGGGGCTAGAGAGATGGTTCTGTAGTGAAGACTTTGTGTTGCTCTCTGAGAAAGACTGGCACTTGGATCCCAGGACTTAGGTCAACTCATTCACAAATGCCTGTGACTTCAGCTCCAAGTGCTGTGACACTTGTAATCATTGGCTTAAGTCCAGGACTTCACACCTGCATGCACACATTCACAAACACTTGCACAGAAACACACATAAACACACAGAGAGACAAGAGAGAATAAATAAATAAATTAATTAATTAATTAATAAATAAATAAATAATAGAAAGTCTTTTTTTTTTTAAAGGACTATGGTGGCACACACCTTTAATCCCAGTAATTTCGATGCACAGGTAGGCAGATCCCTGAGCCCTGAGTTTAAGACCAGCCTTTTCTACAGAGCAAGTTCCGGTATAGCCCATGCTACACAGAGAAACTCTCTCTCGACACCTCCCTATAAAAGTAGCAAGTGAGACTTTATATATTATGGAATAGTCTTTCCTTGCTCTGATTACTGGATTTCTAGAGGATGTCAGAAAGCATGTTGTCAGTTTTACATAAGGCACCCAAGACTGGAAGCAGGAGAGAAAAACTGCCAGCCATAACTGGAACCTCCCCTAAACTCAGTTCTTTGAGCGATGGGCACAGGCCCAACTTTAAGTTTGAGCTTTGCATTTGAATTGTGTTGTTTCTTTGTACACCAGCCTGAGAAGCCTCCCTGGTGTGTGGGAATTGTGTAAACAGGCAGAAAAAAGTTCAGTCACACACTACGGCTGAGAAATGTAAAAAATTGAGTATTCTGGCAAGCCAAGAAGGGAATTAATAATATATTTAGAATTTCTAATAAAATGCCTGTCAAGCAAGCAAGCAACATATTATATACACAAAAATAAATCCTGCTTGGGTATAGTGCTCTTCCCAGGAAATAGACACTGTATTCGTGAAAATAAAATGAATCAGCCCCAGACGAAATGTTCGCTCCCTAGAATTTCCCACAATGTTCCATTCACTGTGTACTTTTTTACATCCCCTGTGTAGCTCCACCAATCTTCTCAGACATCAGTGGGTCAAGCAGGCACCCAAGGCAACCTTCTGCACTTGGCTCATGGCCAAGCATCCACCTCTCAAAGTCCGGTGCGACAGGCTTCCTCCTCCTCCTCTTCATCCTCCTCTTCTTCAGCTTTGAGCGTGGGCCAGTTAGTCAGCAGTAAGTATTCTTTCTGGCTCCATTTAATCATGGTGACATTTTTATTGCCTGTTGCGAGTTCTCTCTCTCTCTCTCTCTCTCTCTCTCTCTCTCTCTCTCTCTCTCTCTCTCTCTCTCTCCTCTCTGTCTGTCTGTCTGTCTCCCTACTTCCCTCCTTCCTCCCTCTCTCCCTCATTTCCTAGGGCTACTAGACCAATATTGGAACGATGTCTGTGCTCCAGGTCATTTGACTCCTTAGAGACGTTGACCTCACTGCACACCCCTGAATTAGTGAAAGCTGGGAGCAGCCTCCATTTCAGGGGATTCTGGTATGCCGAGTCAGAACTGCAGCTTCCAAAGTTAGAAACTGATCAGCTTGCAGGGCATGGGCAAACAGCTCTGAGCTGAAATAACCAACAACAGGCACTCAGCTAGAGGGTCAAGCTGCTTTCCTCTGTGTTTAAAGTCCCCTGCCATTCTGTCGGTAGGTGTCAGAGGAAATAAAGGAGAGCATGCCTGTGGGCGGGTGTGCAAGTGAACAATGAGCCACCTTCAATGACACAGGCAGGCTGCTGTGTGGGCTGGAATCAGACAGAAATCTCCAAACAACCATTCACAAAATAAAGCAAGCCTGAAGACTGCCTCCCTAATAAACTGGATATGGTGGTCTGTATATGGTTTGCTGAGTTAGGAAACCAGCACATCTTTCACAAGCAAACAGATGCATGGGACAACGGCCTGATTAAATACCATTTGCTCACTTCCATATAACCTTTACTAAATTTTCATAAGAAATCAGAAAACATATAAACATATATGCAGGAATCAAGTGTCCAACAATCATGGGTTTAAAAAACCCAGACACTGCATTGGCACCTGTGCCATAAGGTGAGAATGTCTGTCGGTGAAGAACAGAGAAAGACTTGTTAAAGACAGAGTGTAAGGATCTTCACACAGAACAGGCAGATCTGGTAATACAGGGCAATGTCCTCCAAAGGAAAATAAAACTTGCATACTCAACAACATACACAAGGCAGACTAGAAAGATGCTCTGAGTGCAGAGGGAAATGGAATGAGATGCTAGGGGAGGCTATTACAATGCCCAGGTCCTTCCGGGTACTAACCAGGACACTCATGGTCTCAAATGTGGCTCAACACTGCACAGCAGGAACACATATGGAGTTCACCCTTTAATCTGTCTAGACATACAACTCTGTGTGTTTGGCTATAAACCTTTGTCCCAGATAAATAAATTCATAGATAAGATTAATCTTATTATATCTTTGTCTTTTTAATAAAGAAATGCCTCATATTGTTGTTGTAGGAAAACATTAGAATTCTACCTGAATTTAATTTATTAATTAACTTAATTTAATTTATTGGTGTGTGTGTGTGTGTGTGTGTGTGTGTGTGTGTGTGTGTGTGTGTGTGTGAGAAGAACCAAGGTTGATGTCCAGGATCTTCCTTGATAGATCTTCTACCTTACTAGTGGGATACCTCAGTCAAGGCCAGAACTCAAAGCTATGGCTAGTCTCAGAAGCCAGTCTCTGCCTATCTTTGCATTCTAAGGCAGAACTTTAGGCAGCACACCATTCCCACCTGGTATTTCCATGGTTTCTAAGGATCCTAATGCCTAAGCAGGAGCTCACACCTACAGAGTCACCTCCCTAGCTCTAAGCTGAACTTTTAGGAAAAAAAATCTAAAAGAAAAATCACTGAATAACTTTTAAAACTTCTAGCTTGGTTTGAAATGTACAGTGTACGGATTTTAAGTAGGTATATTTGAGGTTTTAACTGCTGGGAAGGGGCTGCTGTTTTCATTACTGTTCTTCATATAGTGGTCAAAAACAAAAACAAAAAACCCACAACTCCTGACTTGTAAGCTAGACCCTTAGCAAAAGATTGCTAGTCACCGCCTCAAAACTAAAGCTGAACCATACAGATGAGGACAGCTAGTTGCATAGAGAAATCTTAGATAGACCAGTGACATTGCCATAATGCAAGGGTCTCTTCCATTCCACATTTTCATTCTCCAATGGTTTCTCCCTTTTTAGAACCCACTGTGTGCCATGAAAAGAGCTGATAGTTGTTTCTGTTTCACTTAGATTTTCATTCATGCTTTTGACAGCTTCTTTGAAAGATACATTTCATGCCTATGGTGATTCCATAAACAGAGATCATAACCGGATGTTGATATGCGATGTGTTCAGCTGTTTAACAGAACGCTACACAAATATCAAGGCTAACAGCAAGATGGAACTAAGAGAGAAAGAAAGAAGAGAGAGAGAGAGAAAGAAAGAGAGACAGAGTCAAAGAAACAAAGAAATAAAGGAGGGAGGGAGGGAGAAAGGGAGGGAGGGAGGGAGGAAAGGAGGGAGGAAGAAATCACAGCAACATGTGTCCTGGAATATACTGAGTCCCAGTTCCACACAGGCCCAGATACTATGCACACAGTAGGTTTGTTCTCCTATAGTTTGCGTTCCATTTCCATAAGAATATCTGCTTTTTCAAGTCCTTGCATTCCGTTTTGATGTGGGAACTGTCATCACACTTTTGAATCCCTGTAAATTTCCAACTCCAATATTTCCTAAACCTTCAATGATTCCCTCTGCAGAACCAGGGCCACTTTTAAGATGACCCCTGTCCATCACTGCTATTCCTCCCTGACTTCTGTGTACAGGGCTGACTTAATTTTAGACAACTTCTAAAAAAGGTACCACTACCTCCTCCCACCAGAGAACCTCTACCCTAGGTTTCTGGCTAAAGTTGCTGGATCCATTTTTGAGGTGGCCCTGAAGATTCCTCTTGAGATTCTAATCAAGCCAACCCCAGATCATCTTCAAAACTAACTCTAACTTCCCCTAAGAGTGAGAGAATGGGAACGGAGTTGATCTGTCTCCCTGTGGGTGTAGCACACTGACATGGGCTGGGGGCTGAAGTAACACCCCAGGAAAGCCTCCACTCACCACGGGCACACCTTTACCTCCTCCTCAAGTAGAATAGCACATATCCCTTAACAAAAGAAACTATTGCAACAGTAAAACAACCTGACAGTCTGAGACAAACAGGAAAACAGCAGCATGGTCATCTGATAAACTAAGGAATGCCTAAAAACCTAAAGCACCCTGCCAATGTCTGAGACCAGTTCCACAAACATATAATCAAGCCACAGCTAACAAATATCCAACAATGGCTTCTCTTTGGATGAAAAGACTTCTGTGGGGCAACCATGCAATGTACTCTGCTATCCACCTTTTATGAGTAAGAAAAAAGAAAAAGAAAGAAAACTTCTTTTCTTGTTTTTATGTAAAACCAGAAACAAGTTCACTGGAGCCTCATGAAAAACCCTGAACTCCCTCCTCCCAACACTTCCGTGGACAACTGGCACTCACGCCAACACTTCTCAGCACATAGAATTTCAGAATCCTACCTGTTCTCTTTAACTCTGATTGCTGTTAGTAATATAGCAAAAAAAAAGGGGGGGTGGGAGAAGGAAAGAAAAGAGAAAAATTGAAAGAGAACCGCACAGTCACACATGCAGGTTGAGTTCCAAGGGTTGGGAATTAGCAAAGAGTTATCATCTCAAGAGGAGGTAGAAGAAAAAAAAAAAAAAAAACGATGAAAGGATGAGTTTATGTAAAATTGCTGACTGCATGCTTAACTCTCCCCAACACTGCAGGTTTTGTGTGTGTGTGTGTGTGTGTGTGTGTGTCTGTATGTGTGTGTGTATGTGTGTGTGTGTGTGTTGCATGTATGTATGTGTATATGTGGTGCATTGTGTATGTAGTGCATGTGTGTGTGTATTTGGTGCATCGTGTGTGTGTGTGTGTGTGTGTGTGTGTGTGTGTGTGTGTGTGTGTAGTGCATGTGTGTGTGTGTATGTGTGTATGTGTATGATGGTGTAAAAACCAGTCCTTCCTATGCTAATTAACCTGACTGATTTTGGTTAATCTAGAGATGGGAACAGTAAAAGCAAGAGGGCTATTTTCCACAGAGATATCTAGTTTGACAGTCGGAAAACGTTCCCCTAATCACAGACCACACAGGACTTCCTGTCCCACCGAGTCACAGCTTTGTCCCACTCCTATGCAGTGCAGAAGGGGTGAGAAAAGAAAGAGGTGGGGCCTGTCTGCCTCGTCAGTCCTCTATAGATGAGCACCAAGTTTTCCTGTACCTTGAAGCCTGCTGGATGAGGCCATTTGGGTTCAGAAAAACAGTGGCACAGCGGTGATGCCACACCCAGATGCAGGAGCAGGCAGATCCCCTGCCTCACAACACCATGCTGACTGGAAGAAGTGCCCTTGGCCCTTGGCCCTACCAAGTAACACAAACCTTCCAGATTCAGAAAAGCACTGTTCTAAAACCTATGTTTGTACAAAGAGAGTCTCTGCCTTTTTTTATTTTTTATTTTTCCCTGTTTTGAGCTTTGAGCATTGAGAAGTTTTGAGTACCCAGGGTTTCTTGCGAGTCTACCAAATATTTCACCATCTCTGAGAGAGACTTGGCCAATCTTGCCTTTCACACTACCATTCTATATCAGCAGGTACAGAATGTGCCCCTTCTCTTCTAAATCAGGATCCCCGGGCTACTAAATTTTTGCCTCTCTCCTCTTGCAAGTGGACTTTTAAAACCTTTACTTAATCCTAATACTTGTTCCTTCCACACGAAGGACTTGCGTTGTTATTGTCCTTAGGGAGATATGCTGTAAATCTGTCCTGCACTGTGGCCCCTGTGCTACCCAGCATTTCCTGCTTAAGCCCCAGAACCAAACCAAGCAGCAAGACCGGCAAGTCTGAAGTCAGGCTCACAGCTCATTCTGGGCAGGCGGCAAAAGTGAGCAGAGCTGGAGAAAAGGAGCCGAGAGGCGGTGGGAATTGGTTCCATGTGACCTGGACAAACTACTGCACACGTGGACTCTGTGCACCCGAAAGAACACAGAAATCTTTCTTTTCCTTTAAGTTCCTTTTTCTACTGCTGTCAAGTAATTAATATTTGCGTGCGCCTTCTGTGCTGCTCGTTTGCAGATCTGACTTCTGTAACCATTCAATGGGGGAATAAGGGCTAGATACTGCCGTGTGTGCGGATGTGATCTCCCAGAATTCTTTGCGAACCTGAAAGCCACTCCATACTACTGTGCTGCTGGGATTTCAAAGTCAGAGGACAGTCTCCACCACAAAATACCCAGACACATCTTGCAGTAACTGAGTGTCAGGTTTCTAGCACGAAGTTTGGGGAGGGGTCCTGGAAAAGCGGGACTTTAATTCGTCTTATCTAAATCAACCTTATAAACCACCTTCCAAGTCCTTTCTATACATATAAATCCTCAATCTGCTATCCTGAAATGTTCACCCCTTCCACCGCCCAATCACAGGTTCGAGCCTTTCTTTGTTCAGTCAGAATGGAGGGTTCGGTGAGATCTCCTGAGTGCATGGTCTGTTCCTCCTTGGGGGCAGCCCTTCTTGAGGAAGAGGGATTAACATCAAAATACAACCAGCACCAGGGCAACCTACAACATATACATAAAAGACCTGTAAGATTTTTAAAACAAGCCTCCAAAAATGCCATTGAGTTTATTTTGGGCAGCCATGTCCTGTTGAGCATGGGACCTGCCCTGAAGAGTCAATCAGACTTCGTCACTGGTTTCCTGTAGGTTTTTTGCGCGTTAACTATAAGAACATGCCTCCCAGACTCTTCTGAGAAACCAGGAGACACTTTAAAATACTTACAAATTAACTGCAGTGGCCAAACCCCTCTAATCTGTGATGAACTGAGGACCAGTACTATGGAAACTCTAAGGTCTTCTTCAACAGTCTTGCTGAGTTGCCCGGCTTTGGCCTTGGAGCCCAGGGATCCAGTCTACCCTCTTGCTTCTGTACCATACCTACATACCATTGTACCTGACCAAGGCTTTCTTTTTAATGTGAAGATAAATGTAATATACATACATATATTAGCCCTTTAATTGACAGTATATTTTCCATTGCCTGGTGGGATTACTCCCCTGTGTTGAGAGAGGTTATACACAGTGCTCTAGGCCCCGCCCCAACAGACACATAGAAACACTCTCCTTACTTGAAAGCACTTTAAAAATGGTCACTCAGGGTACAAATGTTCCCTTTGGTAACATCCAGCAAGTATATAGCCCTAAGCCCAGAGAAGTGTCATAGTCTACCGTGGTCCTGGGACAAGAGCAGAAATTCACTGAAACTGATGGGTTGCTGCGCAGGATGAGGAAGAGCAACTCTCAGCTGAGTGGGAAGGCTGAGGTGCCGAACAATAGAGAGAAAGCCTACAGCAGCAGTGGCTTCCCGGCAGGCAGCACTGAACTGCACTGAAATCTCCCACCAGGCCTAGCCCATGCTGGCCCCCGGCCTGGTGAACACTTTCATTTTTCCAGGGATCAGTAGCCAGGGGGGAGAAAGTTTCATTCTCCAGCTGTTGTGTCATTTCCCTTGATAAGTCCTAAATTGACCGAGTTATCCGGCACCAAAGGAGCCTTCCTGTGGTAGGCAGTTTTGATTACGTGCCCTTTCAGGGGACAAAGGCGGCTGTGTCAGTAAACCGCTATGGGGAAAAAAAGACAATATTATTCTCGCAGCTTCATGACCGTGCTCTTCCGAGGAGTAATGTGAACGTAAGAAATGAGGGGAGATTACCATCTATTACCCTGGCCACATGGAGATCAGGTGAAGGGAAAACCCGGAGTGCTGTTTGCTCCGTAGCCAGTTGTAAGCATGGAGCATTCCAATTAAGACATTTCAAAGAAAAAGACCTTCTTGTGTTTGACTCGGCACCGATTAGGAACGGGCTTACCAGCAGATGGGTCTGAATCCCTCTACCAAGAGCCTCCCCTTGCTGGCTACTATTATTAAGCCCTAAAGAATTGTGCCCTTGCTTTGGGAAGGGGCAGGGTAAACAGGAGTGGCTTACCTGGGATAGAAGTGTCTTGAAGGATGGATTGTGCAGGAAGAAGGTGTATTGAAGGATGAGAGACAAAGAAGGTATCGTGATGGTTTCCCCGCCACTCTGTGGCTGCTCTGTGACACAAATCCTGTGTGTTGACATGTTGATCCTATTTTAAAAAAAAAAAAAAACGTCTCCACAGATCCTCAAACGGCAGCGGGTGAGGTGGACGGGGTTAATCTGGAGGAGATCCGAGAATTTGCCAAAGCTTTTAAAATCCGACGCCTGTCCCTTGGCCTGACACAGACTCAGGTGGGACAAGCCCTCAGTGCCACAGAGGGCCCCGCATACAGCCAGTCGGCCATCTGCAGGTAACGGGCACCGCATGCTATGTCACCTGTCCTGGCCAGCCCGGGCCTTGTTTGTCCTTGCCGTACAACTTGTCTTCTTTGGGTGGGAGAACTGGACAAACGGATTGTGGAAATAAGAACTGGGGTAGTTGTATGTTGGGACCGGTGACATTGATATAAAGTGGGGTGCCAATGCAGTGTGGGGTCCTGACTCTCCTAACTCCTATCAACTCTAAGAACTTCCAAGGCTGACGGGTTAAAATATGCTGCCCTGACCAGGGGTCTTCCTTCTCCCTGCCCCTGCCAGACAAGAATACCAACTGTCAACGCATGGGCACCCCAAAGTGAAAGCAAAGCTAGCCCACCACACTGTTAATTACTTTAAAGTCTCTATGAAATGCACATTACAATAAATATTCCTTATCCTGCGGAAGGAATTTTTATAGCCTGTTTTCCCATGCACATCTTTATAAGCAGGGAAACAGGCAGGTAAAAGAAAGGAAGGAAAAATGGAAGGAAGAACACCTTTTAAATGTTAGTAAATCTGCCTAACTGTACCCCCCCCCCCCTCCACACACACACTGAATAAATAAATTCCTGAATCCAGCCTTGGCTGTGTTTGAGTTGATCCGGGTTAAGTCTTAGGAGCAGCCCCATGTGTGCACGTGTGCATGTGTGCTGCACTAATCCTATGTGTATGCATGAGCT